>NC_062565.1:35673848-35985598 GCF_022837055.1 Prionailurus viverrinus | reverse complement strand
CCCAGGCACACAGAGCCTGCACATAACGTGCTAGCATATACCCAAAGAATCTTAAACTCTCTTCTTTCCGTTATCTCTTCCAATTCATATTTACCATTTGTTTCCCTACCTAGTCTCTTTTCTCCTTTTACCACAACCCACAGAACCAGAAACCCAGTAAAAAAATTCACAGTCCCCTCTGCTTCCCACCTCCAACCTCCTCACACCTATCTAAGCTTCAAGTTCTCCATGCTCTTATTCTAAAGTTTGTGTGATCCCAGAGCCACTGAGATTCTAGCAAACCCAGTGTGTGTCTGGACCTTCAGCCACTCCCATCTCTGCTGGGGATTGCTCTGGAGTGTCTCTGCTCGCCTGAAAAACACACCAAGACTACTGGGCTTGGCTATCACTCTGGTCCTCAGGGGAAAACAGAGATGAAAAGAGAGAAGAAAACACTAGGGGCTGGAGAGAAATCCCTTTTTATAGCAGAGTGTAGAGAAACATCTCAGAAAGGGCAATTCTCCGTGGCCACTAACAATCAATTCAGGTCAAGAAGCTGCCTGAAGCGTTACAAACACAGTTGCCTTTTCCTATGTAACTAACATCTCCACCCTTGACCTGAATGGTACAACCCTGGCGCCTACTTCATTTTCCTGACAGCAAAAGACAATAACCAGATACCAGCTGCTGGAGGCGTTTACATTCAAAAGCCCAAAATGATGCTGTGACTTCCCATCAGCTTGACAGAGCTGCTCTGCCAGGCAGGGGTTTAAAGGAAATCATTTGGAACTCAGAAAATTAAACCAACATTATATCAACCTAATTTTCTCAAGATGCTAATTCCAAGAGCCCTTTTGTGCTGCCTGCTGGTCCTGGCAAACAGGGAGGGAGACCTGGGAGAGAGAAATGACTACAGGCTGGAGGGGTCTACATGCCAGTTTTGCCAGCACTGAGGGAAGCAGTAAGGGAGGTGGAGCTGAAACACTAAAAAACTTGGAAGATAAGTTCCTTTAGCGGGTGGATAATCATGGGGCCTACTGGAAGGACAGAGTGTGAAGCAGAAACAGGTTTGGGAACAGCTGGCTGCTGACCCTTCACTGTCAAAGAGAACTAACTTTCTAGGACCAGGCAAAAATGCTTTGAAACCCTAAAGGGAATGCCAGAATGAAATTTCCTTTTTTCTTTCTCTATAATTATTGTGCGTCTGGGTTCAGATAAATGAGATGTAGCAGAGTAGAAAATCATTCTGCTCTACCACTTCTTGAGAAGGGCCAAAATCTAATAATTATATGATCCCACGCAAAGCTGGTTCAGAAAGGCAGAAAGGGAAAGTGGCCACATCTGAAATCACAGATCTTAGATCTGGAACAAATCTTAAGGGCCTTTGGTCCAACCCTCTGGCAGGTTAGTAGGACTAATTCCAGAGATGAGGCAGACGAGCCCCAAAGAAGGGATGAACTTAAGTGACACTAGTTGCAATGGACGTTCTGTACTTCCTGCCCCCCCGCGACCCCTCACTGAAAAACACAGCCTAGATTTTCAGACGTGATACTGATTTTAAATAGACCAGTGAAAGGACCCAGATGCCCACATTTCATTCAACACTCACATCACATTTGCCAGAGCACTCCCTTCTCACACCAGCAACAGCACTCAAGTCAGACGATATCACAAATTTGAATTTGGAAAATAAGCTCACTGTAAGGACTACATACTCACCCTTACCACTCCACCTCATCCATGGTAGGAAGGCAGCAGTCTAAAGCTCCCTGGCAGCAGCTGCCCTCCACACACCAATGAGCTCAGAAAGGCTTTACAAGCATCTCAACCCTGCACCCTTACCAGTTCTCAAATCCACCAGAACATCCGGAACCTAAGTGCCAGGGGGGAAGGGATCACATCTATCTCATTTAAAATTATATTCCTGGTACCTGGCACATAGTAGGATAAATACGTGTTTACCGGATGCAGGAGGAGGGCCCACGCCCTATCTCATAGCCTCACCTCCCTGCTCCCTAGGCCTGTAGGTAGCACAACTGCCAATTTGGCCCAGAGATGTCCCTTTGCCACTGCTACAAGCCCTGCCCTCCTCCACTTGGGGTGGGCAGGAGGATCTGCAGAGTTGGGGGCTGGAACTCTGGGCCTCAAGCCCTAGACACAACTGCCTTGTGGAGCATCCCTGGGACCAGAGGAAGCACTGAGGGACCTAATTTGAGGAGCTCCAAGCAAAATCTATCTCTACCACATAGCAGGAATACTCTCCTAGCATTGCACGAATGGCAATTTCTGGGCCGCTGAAGCTTAAGCTATAAATTCACACACAGAATCTTGTTCTCACCCCACAAGAGTCCCGCGGATTTGTAAACATGCGATCAAACACAAAATCCATGTTAGCCATCTTCATTGCCGCCCTGCAACAAAGACAGAAAAGTGCAACTCAGTACACCAGATGTATGGAAAGCTGAGGCTCAGATGAAATGTGCAACAGTACATATCAGGGCAGGGGAGGGGAACGTCCGCAAACCTGTTTAGGAAGAAGACTCCACGGATCATTTCGTAGGGATTAGCCCGGGTCCGAGCTCGCCGCATCTCCTCCCCATCCAGGACATCAAACACACTCTGCCCGGAGACAATCAGAACCTCGAGGTGAGCATCACCCTCCAGGATGGGACAGGGGACTCAAGTGCTAGAGGAGCCCAACTCAGCCCTCTGAGGAGGTAGAATACTGCTGCATCTCAGCTCTAAAATGACCGGTTGTGTGACCCCAGACAAGTTGCTCAATCACTCTGACCCTCAACTATCTCACCTATTAAGTGGAAAAGAGAAAATGTAAGCATGTCCCTGCATGGTAAGTGGTTAATAAATGGCACCTGTGGCTATGCAGAAAGCCACCTGTTGGCATCACAAATCCTTAGAGCAAATCTGTTTCTCCACTCCAACAGCAACTTTCCAGGGACCAGAATTCTGATGTTGAGCTCACTCAGAGAGGGCAAACAAACCAAGACCAGTGTTTTCTGATGGCACCTAATGCACGATGGAGACCCCTTCTTCCTTCTCCCAATTTTTTCCCTGGGGAACAAAAAGCCTCATTTCACCTGAGTTCCAGTCACCTTAAGGATATTCCCAACCCTCTGCCGGCAAAAAACATAAGTTCAGTGAGGCTGGTCTGAGGTATTACTTCTTCTCCAACCCATTTCTTCCTCAGAGGTTCCCTGGCTCATTCTGCCCCAGGCAATGTACTTCCTGACACAAAATCACTCCCAAAGTATCAAGGAGAGACTAACATTCACCCAGCGTGTCATGAGCTTCACATGGATTATTTCATTTAATTCTCATAACAATCCTGGAAAGTATTCTCTCCCCATTTTATAGATGAGGAAACTCAAACTCAGAGCAGCTAAAGCAACTGGCCCAAGGTCACACAACAAAAAAAACCCTGAAAAACAAGGATTTGAATTCAGGTCTGATGGTAAAGAACGGACCCACTGAGTTGTTAAGTGAATCCTTTCCTGGCTACTGACCACAGGGACAGCCCACTACTGCAGGGAACCAGGAAAAAGGATACTATCTCAGAGAAATGTAGCAAGACACACATCTGATCTCCAGGAAAAACCTCAGCTAAACTTCGGCCCCACAACCAATTCAAAAGAACTGGAAGAGCCCAGAACATCCCCTCACAAAAGGTTTTCAATCCCAGCTCTAGCCACAGGCCTTACCTTACACTGCAACACACTGTGAAGCAGCTCTTCCCCACAAAACTCTGTCTCATCTTCAATAATCATCTTTCTCTACAGAAAGGAGAAAACAATCAATAACGACCACGTGTGACTGCATTTAGGGGAATGAATGGAGAAACGAGGGTTCCAAGTGAGTAGAGCAAGAAGGGGCTTGAGTGCCTGCCAAGGAACATCAATCCCTGGGGGGAGGGAAAGAGAAAACCTTAAATCCCTCTGGCTACACTCCAGATGGCTGTGAGATGAAGCAGCCCCCTGGGTGCTCTGACTAGAGCACCATATGGATATAAGACTCATGAACGCTGAGGCTGAGAAAAGCAAACAGGAAGGAAACGTTCAAGCTGTCTGCCCCCAGAGCATGGAGGCAGACGGATGGGGACCGCCCTAAATGACAGAAGCCTGTTCTTCCTTCAACCAGGAAGCCTCCTGATGGATGATGGGTACAAAGGTAGGACACCAGGCACCAGGTAGGAGCTGGTAGCATCAGAGAAGACAAGGGTTCAAGAGACCTTCACGTGGGTGTCAAATCCAACCTCAGGTCTGAGTGAGGCTACCTCTAAACCAACGATGCTCAGGCTTGGGTGTTCTCAGGTTTTACACACTTCAAAATCACTGAGGACCCCAAAGAGCTTTTGTTTATGTGGGGGATATATACGTATCAACATTATTAGAAATTAAAACTGAGAAAATGTTAAAATATCATTCAGTGTAAAAAAGCAATACATTGTGTTAACATAACATATTTATGAAAAGTAACTATATTTCCCCAAAAAACTTTTAATGAGTGGCACTATTTTCCATTTTTACAAATCTCTTAATATCTGGCTAGATTCTCCTCTCTACATTTACATTCAATTGGTTGTGGTGCAGCCTCTGGAAGACTCCCCTGGACACTTATGACAGAATGAGTGAAAAGACAAATAACCTTCCAGTACCATTACGAAAATAACCGTGACCCTGCAGAGCCCCTGAAAGGGTCTTGGAGATCCCCAGGGGGCCCTACACTTTGAGAACTGTTCTCCAGACCATACTGATTTGGTGGCTATCTACTTTATTCTTACAATTTTCCAGAAGGAGATTAAACAAATTCCCTCTGTAACAACTCCCTCATTATTTTCTGAGGACAGGGACGGTGTCTTTTCATCTACCTGGAACAGTGCCCAGCAGTGACCAGAATATACACAAATGTATAATCAGCTACTCGAAAAAGCATCCATGAGGAAGACAGAAGTTATGCATTTTGTGCTGCCTTGCAAGTTAAATGACTAGGAGAAAAAAACCCCGTCACATCTCCTAGGGGAATATCTGTAAAGCCCTTGACACACCATCTTGACACAGCTTTACTCTTGCCAGAATGGCAGATTTACATTTTTCTTAAACTATGAGTATACATACTAGACTCAAGGAGAAAAGTCAGGAGATAAGTGCCAATAATTCAGGGTGTATTTTCCTGAAATCCTACCTTTCCCACAACCATCCAATCACTCATTTCCTGAGTGTCAGGAATTTCAGTGGTACATTCTGGAAACCATGACACCTGCTCACAGGCACTGGGCTACAAACAAAAAAGAGGCAAGTAAGTCAAGTAAAACAACCCCTTAGGGCTATGCCCCAACTCATTAGGGTTTCCCCAAAACAATCAAAAGGGACTCAGACAGTCCAGGAAGGGTCCCTCCAGAAAGCTGAGACCAAATGCAGTGGTCAGACATGAGAACTGAGAGCCCTGATGCTAAAGTTTAACTTCTGAAGGCCAGCAACAATTCTAGTTTGAATCTCTAGAAACTTCCCAAAACTTCAAAGTTTCTTTTATTTGTTCCAATGTTATCTCAAAAATACATACTATGGGCTAAGTACTCAGAATGTAGTTAAAAAGACATGGTCCTTGACCCAAGGGGCCTACAATCAGAGCAGTAGGGACACAGGGAAGTACACATAGGATATAAGTCTATGAAAAGGTAATTATACCAGGAAGACCCAATGGCAATGTGTCTCACCTCCTGATGCCTTTCAAAGTGTTATGAACAAATAAGATTCTTCACCTATTCATTCCAAAGCCGAAACTGGCACCTCAATGGTGTATTCTCTTAATTTTTCAATTACATTATACATTAGAAATATCTTCAGGGGCGCCTGGGTGGCGCAGTCGGTTAAGCGTCCGACTTCAGCCAGGTCACGATCTCGCGGTCCGTGAGTTCGAGCCCCGCGTCGGGCTCTGGGCTGATGGCTCAGAGCCTGGAGCCTGTTTCCGATTCTGTGTCTCCCTCTCTCTCTGCCCCTCCCCCGTTCATGCTCTGTCTCTCTCTGTCCCAAAAATAAATAAACGTTGAAAAAAAAAAAAAAGAAATATCTTCAGTCCTGTTTTTGGTTTTTTTTTTTTAAGATTTTATTTATTTTTAAGTAATCTCTACACCCCACATCGGGCTTGAACTCACAACCCAAGATCAAGAGTCGCGTGCTCTGCTGACTGAGCCAGCCAGGCACCCCTCTGCAGTCCTTTTAAAAACTACTGATAGCGGGGCGTCTGGGTGGCGCAGTCGGTTAAGCGTCCGACTTCAGCCAGGTCACGATCTCGCGGTCCGTGAGTTCGAGCCCCACGTCGGGCTCTGGGCTGATGGCTCGGAGCCTGGAGCCTGTTTCCGATTCTGTGTCTCCCTCTCTCTCTGCCTCTCCCCCGTTCATGCTCTGTCTCTCTCTGTCCCAAAATAAATAAAAAACGACGTTGAAAAAAAATTAAAAACAAAAACAAAAAAAAACTACTGATAGCTAGGCCCCACCCTCAGAGTATATAATTCTATCAGTCTGAGGCAGAATCTGGTTCTAAGTACATTTTTTAGCTGTCCCCAAATGATTCTAATGTCCAACCAGGACTACATTCACTGGATTATAAAACCTAAACAGGTGGCTAACCTGCGTGGCAACACTACACATTGCCTCCCAAGCAAGTGTGGAGAAGAGACTCACCACTGCAAACTGAAGCAATGTGATTAAAGGCAATATTCCATGCTCTGAAAAGCATAAAATGGTAACGCAATGCAAGGTCATGAGAGCAAGCCAACCATCAACTAGAGAGAGAAAGTTTCAAAGAAAAGTTACTGAAGCCTTTTGTCAATGAATCTGGCAGTGAATCATGGCTTCCCCCCCTCCCCCCACCCCAGTCAAATCCATTTGTAAATGGTTATACATTATAAACTCTAGGGGGAAGAAAACTCACATACACTTGGCATGTCCTTTTGGAGAAAATAAGCAGATTCAATCTCCCCACACAAGTGTGAACGTGAAGGGCAAAAATGGACCACAAAGAGGACTTTGTCCGAAGGGTCAAACCTTGCATTCCACATTCCTGGGCTGCAGCAGGCACCAAGCACTTTCTCTGCAGCGACTCCAGGATTGGACAGTCACCCCAAGGTAACCCAGATTCATCTACCTTAAAGAAGTGGACACCAATAGGCCAAACTCTTAAACAATAGGGCATCTCTTTTAAGAGAAAAACTGAATCACAGTAAGTGATAATTAGGACAGCCTTGCCTCAGAAAGGAATTTCAATAGCCTGTGTCCATTAAAAACAGAGATCTTACAGGCAAATTTGAGATCCTGAGTTAAGTTAGTTCTAATTCTGCCCCACTAAGAGAATCAAATCAAGACTCTTTACTGGTTTTCATACAAATGAAGACATGGAAAGCACCAAGTATTTCTGAGGTAAAAACCTCTATCTAGCACCCAATTACAAATATTAACCCTATTCTGCACTGTCTCATCTGGTATTCTGCTGGTCTCGTCTCCTCACAACTACAAGGCAACACAGCAGGACCACCTCCAGAAGCCATTAGCTCCTGACTTGTCAGCATCTTATTCTGAAGCCTTATTAGGCTTTTATCATGTGCAATTCACGAGAGTTCTTTCCTGAACTGGAATATCAGGGAGACAAAATATCAATTCTCCAGAGTTCAGAGCCACATGTGAAGCTCAACTACAGCAACTATGTAGAAGACTAGACATTTGTGTTCTATTTTCTCTAGTTTCAACTCCGTAATGGTAATATTTCATCATTATTTTTAGTTGCTTTTATCACATCTACTTCAAATCCTCTGTGAAATAAGATAGGACATAAATAAATGAATAAAAATAAAATCTCAACATCATCTGTGCCATGAAAAAGGACAGGAGTCTCTTTTGGTAGTTGGGGTTAGAACAACTGGTACCCAACCAGATAAGCAGACCAAACGGTAACTTATGGAGTATAAACAAACACCTACATAGGTAGAGATGGGGTGTCATAAACCCATAGAGGTGCAAGACCTTAGAGGGCATCTAATCCAGTCACTCACACAATGGGTAAACGGGTCCTCATTCAGTGCCTCTGAATCCTTTCAGCAGAGAGAGGGACCTCACTATCTCATGAGGTACCTTAACCACTAGTGGAAAGGTATACCTATTTATTAAAGTTCTTTGTGGAAGCGCATGGGTGGCTCAAGTCGATTAAGCATCTGACTTCGGCTCAGGTCATGATCTCATAGCTTGTGAGTTCAAGCCCCGAGTAGGGCTCTGTGCTGACAGCTCAAAGCCTGGAACTTGCTTTGGATTCTGTGTCTCCCTCTCTCTCTGCCCCTCCCCACTCATTGTCTCTGTCTCCGTCTCCGTCTCTCTCTCAAAAAATAAACGTTAAAAAAAATTTTTTTAAGCTCTTTGTGAAGTCAAACTCTGTCTTCCAGCTTCTTCTACCCACCGGTAGAAAACAAACCCACATCCTATCGTATCTCCCTCAGTATATCTCTTCTGTTTCCATTATGGACATCCCCAGTACAAGTCCACGTAAAAAAAAACCAGTTCCAATCCCCACTGCCTCTGGAGACTTCTAATTTGTTAATATGGCTACTTCAAGCCACGTATACAAATTGGCTTTCCTGTCTCCTCCTCCCCTCACCAGTTACCTCTGGCTCATCTCGCCAGTCCACATTCAGCTCTTGATCAAAACCCTGCAGGGTCAGACCCAGGCCTCTTCGACCTTTTTGATTAGAGGCCTCAACGATGTCCTTCCGACCCTGGCTGTATTTACCCAATCCTTCACCTTCCCTGAAGCCCATCTTGGCCTGAAAAAGAAATAAGATAGAGCATTTATATAAATAAACAGATAATAAGGGAGCACTTATATAAACGGACATTTACTTAGCCCCTATCATGTGTCAGACATTGTGCTAAGCTCTGAAAAAACATCAATGAGTAAGACCTGAAGTTTTCCTTTAGGAAAGGCCTAATGAAGAAAATAAGCATAAAAAGTAACTGCAGTTTAACTGTGGGTCCAGTGGCTGTCTATTCTGGAGGTGAAAGTCTAGGGCAACCAGAAGTTGGATAAATGAGAAGGAACCTCATAGCTGTAATTAAAAGCACCAAGAGCACTTAACAAATCTCACTGGACATTTGCACAACTACCCTTCCAGCTAATTTGTCTGATTAACTGAAACGTAGCTCTAGAGTAGAGTTGATAAAGAGAACGTAATTTAAAATGGAAATGCTTCAAGCAGCAACTCTACCTTACTCTCAGCCACTCAAACAGCCTTACCAGGTAAAGACAATGAGGGCTTGCAGGAGCCCACTTAATCAAGATATTAACTGAAAAATCACTTCATGTAAAACTGAGGTATGGAAGGTACCATAAGATACTGGACAGGAATGTTTTTTAAATGTCACCATTGTCCATAAGCTCACGCTAAACCCCTGAGTCACTGGGCCTAGTTATATGCCCCAAAATCAGAAACCCAAATCCCAAACCCAAGCACCCTTATCTAATAAAAGAACTCCAGTCCTAAGAAAACATAGTTCCTCCTTGAGGGTCTATATTCCCTTTGGAAGGAGCATTACCAACTCAAGAACTGGACAGAATTCCTACAGTAGCCACAAATCTCTCCCCAAGTCAAAAAGGCTGACTGAGCTACAAACCTCCCCACTGTCCACTTCCCCAAAGTTTGTGGCCCCCCAGACTAGAATCCAGACTATGACTTCAGAAGTTGCAATTCTTACTCTTAAATGAATCCAAAAGAAAATGGAGGGGTTAACTATAATATTAATATTTCTAGTCAGAAAGCAAACTTGAATTTCCCTAACCTTTGTGCACTAACGTTTGATAAGGAAAGCAAGCAGGTCTTCCTGGTCGCTTTCCTTCTTCTGATATATCAATGGAGTATAGAAATTGGGAAGGAGAACCGGACCTTCTTTTCGAAATAATATAAAAGACTGTTCTGCTCCCACTTATTTTAGGCATCTGAGAGTGAGCAGGATTTTAGTCATTTCTCTTGAGATTACTCACTAGAGCAAAAATTCACAGCATGAAGCCTCTTTACCCATCCACACACATCTATGTGTAGGGAAGTATGTTCACATGTACTTACAATAAGCTTTCATTACTAGGGAGACCAAAGAGTGATCCAGCTCTGGACAGGACAGAAGAAGCAGGCTTGTGCAGCCACTTACCATGGATGATTCAAATGTGACAGTTCTATTAAGAAGGGGGCCACACTCTCTCTACTAAATTTCAGTGGCTGAAAAGCAGAGGAAAAACTCATGCCTAGCTTTTCTTCTTTTCATACCAATACAATTTCCCTTCTCTTACTCTGCTGGTGGAGCTTTAGAAACCCAACCCGAGCACTGACATACCATAAGCTTCTGGGAGACACTATTATACATGGAATAGCGAGAAGAAGTTCCCTCCACAAGGGAGTCTGCTTTGAACGCATCGTCAAAAGAGTCAGAGCTGTGTTGCTTCCCCTCAGTCTCACTGTCAGACCCACTTAGGCTCGTGGTAGATGCTGGAAAAGAAGAAAAGAAACTGTTTAGGTGAGCTTATGGCACAAAGTATCCTCTAGAAGTCCAGGTTTCATTTATTCAACTAGTGTTCAGTTTACGCATCGCACACATAAAGTTCATTAAATGACCCAGGGTCAAACGTATTCTCTACCTCTTACTATGTTAACGTCAGCAAGTCACTCAAAGTTCCTAATAGTACTTGACACACGATGGGAGCTCAGAAATAACAGGTGTCCTTTCCCATCCTTTCAATTTCTCCCCCACAAAACTGAGATGATAATACCTACCTCATGGGGTTGTATGAAAGTTAAATGAAACCAGTGTTTGGAAGTACACTGTCAAATATAAAATGTATTTATTGAAATTTGTTTATTATTTGAACATCAACTTCCAAACACTGATACCGAGCTCCATTTTCAACAATTTTATCATGGGACTAACAGTTTCTGATTGCTTAATCTCCTGGTTTCCTTTGTTTTCACAGTCCTTCAAACATATAGGTAAGAGAGCAGATCTACCACACTGCCCCAGAGAAGAGGTAGAAGAAGAGCAAGGGAAAAAAGAAGGGTGGGAAGAAGGAAAAAGAGCAGGAAGGGGGAAAAGAAAGGAAGGACAGGGAAGAGGAAAGGTGCTTATGCAGCAGCATCAACTAAGGCAAACAGCAGAGGAGCTACACCTAAATGCTTCAGGAGGAAGCTGGTGGCCTAAATAAGCTAAACCATTATCTTCATGGTCAACCACCTCGTTACCAAAGGACTCCAAATAAGACCCACCTTAGCAGCTGCCAGAAGTGGTCGGTTACCTGTGTCCTGGCTCAAAGTGGGATGACTCACACTCTATTCACTATGTCTGTCTGGCTCTTACCCTCTCTTTTATAGATACATGAATGTCTTAAATTGAAAGCGATTTCAACCTGATGTAATTTTATTCAGGTAGTTTCTCAGACAAACCCAACCAAATTTGGAAATGGACCGTATCTCAAAAACTTATCAATTTCTGCATATTCCCATTGAAAATGGTATAAATTGCTAGCCACAAAGAATGCAAGACAGAAAATGAGGGTGGTGGTGTCTAATCTCATCCCAAGGCTTGAGGTGTTGTACAGTGCTCAACGGTATACACATTTCATTAATAAGTAACTGTACTTATTTAAGAATAAAATAAAAAAATTTTTTTCCAGCTTACATGTATTATGCTTTCAAACATGTACTAGTTGTTAGACTAGAAATGCTTGTTACTTAGACCTAAATATTAATAATACGAACTTTTAGGTATTTCTTTTGGTCTAGGAGCATGGTGAAAAAAGTTAAGGGAGCACTGAGGGTGCCAAGAATCAAAAAAAAAAAAACAAAAAAACACAACACTTGGGAGTGTCTGCTCTATGTACTGAAATGAACAGATCACCAGGACATACTGTCAAATGAGTAACAGAAGAGCTAGACCATATGCATGACACATGGCATCCTAAGTCTATACTAAAGAGAAAATAAGAATATATATTTATATTTCTTGTAATTGCACAAAGAGCTTTTGGAAGGAAAGATGTACAAAAAGACCAATAAAAGTGATTATCCACATATGCGGAGTTGAGGCATGGAGACAGAATGCCAAAATGATTACTTGGAACAAGTGAAAGACATGACATTTGATTTACATTTTAGATCACTGGAGTTTATACTTACTATCTTTTTATATTTTTGATTTATGAACCATGTGAATATATTACCTATTAAAATTTTAAATAAATGTGAAAAAGAAAGTGACTGACACAATTCTCTTAAGGAAGAAAGGAAGTCCCGGAGAAGAGATGCGGAGTCAAAGCCTGGCTGCTTGTTAAGGAAAGGCACTCGGGTAAAACAATTCTTCAAAAACCCAAGATGGTCACTATTCAGGTATTCGTAACTTGCAATGACGTCATAATTCTAAAGCCTATCTGCATTGATCCGCCCACTTCCCCGTGAGAACACAAACTCACTAAGGGTGAACATTTGAGAAGAGCCAAGCCTTCCTCCTGCACCCCAGGCCTGATTCTCCCTCCCACCGTGCCCCAGCAGCAGCAGCAGCAGCACTATCAGCCCAGCCCTCATCACAAATACTAGGACAGGGTCACTCCCAGAGAGCAAGAACTGTGTCACACTCCACATCCCATCTCCAACACCTGGACTGAATCTTTCCATTTAACAAAAATTAAGTACTCACTGCAGTGAATTTAAAGAAAAATTTTAAGCCTTGATTTATGGTCTTAATGTATTAACTACGAATACATTTGTCTATAGAATGAGACATGTACAAAGTAATCTAGAAATTGCAACATAAATTTTCCCTTCAATAGTTTCATATAGAGGAGAAAACTTGAAAATAGTAATACCCACGGGACAAAATGTACAGTATTGCCAAGAATGGCTTCATGTCTCACTTAGGTACATTTAACTTTGTTTTACTGTTAAAACTCTAACAAAGATGGTTTTTAAAAAAGCTGCTTTATGACCTAATGCCATAAAAATTGTTTAAATTAAGTCTTTAAACTTTTTTTTTTAAAAAGGTTAAGTAAGAACAAAAAGTTTAAGCATGAGTGTGAAATGCCTATACCTTCACAGAGAATTGGGCCTTCCTTGGACTATTACTTAACAAAGCCCATTCCCCCACCACTCCCACCAGTAGGCTGAAATAGGACATGTGTCAGATCTGTCAGAAAACAAAACACTGGTATTGTTTAATTGATCAGACAACCACTCTGGTTCAGAACCTGTTCTATAAAAGGTCCATGCTATATATAATGGGGCACTCCCCTAAAGTAATAACTCTACCCTCAGAGTTTAAAAATCAGATAGCTAAGGTCCTGGTTGAAAATGGTGGCAGCAGCTGGGTACGGGTCTCTAGGCCACTGGGTTGGTCCAGGGCACAACTGGGGTGGTCCATGTCAGATGGCACACATGGCAAGGAGGGCTCAGCCTGCACGTGTAAGGCCCTCACCCACTCTGTAGGGCTCCCCAGTGTGGAAGTGAGCATGCTGAACATCTTCCTGAAGTCGTATCATGGAGAGCACGAGAGATGGGGAGTTCATCACCTACCCCCATTTCCACATCAGGTCCAAGCCCTTTCCGTGGGGAGATGGTAATCATACTCTATTCCATAACTCTCACATGAATTCACTTCCCACTAGCTATGAGGATGAATAAAGAGAACCTGGACCACTGCCCCGTGGGGACCACAGCACTGGCTTAGACCATGACTCAGCACAAGGACCAGAAAAGTATATAGGACCTTAAGCCCACCTTCCTTACTTGTATCAGATGATGGCTGGTACACTGATCTTGAGTCCCTTTGCTTATGGCAGGAGATGGCTTAAATGAATAACTTAGATTGGCCCATGAAAAAAAAAATTTAGTAATAATAAATAAAAATCAGATAACTAAATATGCATTTCTTTTCTTTCAAGGATACAGCATTTTGCAACATAAAGAAAAGTCCTATGAACATGTTTGAAAAAAACAGAATAAACTTAAAACCAACATTCTGGTTCCTAAGCAGTTAGCAAGGAGAAATTTTGGTTGAGAACGTCCTATATAAGAGGTTATCAAATCTACCCTTTCCTCTTAAGGTTTCTCCAATTCTCTCAAAAAGGAACTGACTTGCTTACACAGACCAATGCAGCACATGTCACAGAGTGCCAGAGAATGCCACTCAGAAGGAAAGACCCAGAACAATGAGTAACCATGGAAACTGTGAGGTGAGGTTATATTTATTTTCTGTTTTGCACTTGTCTACATTTTCTGTGTGAGAAATAAGAATATATTCATTAGAGGGCGCCTGAGTGGCTCAGTTGTTAAGCATCTGACTTCGGCTCAGGTCATGATCTCACAGTTCGTGAGTTCGAGTCCCACATCGGGTGAGCATGAGCCCTGCTTGAGGTGAACACGAGCCCTGCTTTGGGTAAAAAAAAAAAAAAAAAAAAGAGGAAGTCCTGCCTCTCTCTCTCTCCTCCTCTCGTGGGATATTTTCTCTCTCTCTCCCCACCAAGCCCCGCCTCTACCCCTCCCTCACTGGCACACACATACTCTCTCAAAAAAAAAAAAAAAAAAAAAGAATACATTTGAGTTTAAAAAAATAAATAAATAAAGCTATAAAGAAATAAAGTACCATTCCACACCTTGAGAAAAACCCAGTTTCTTTTTAGACCAATCTTCAGAGGGCAGCAAGATCTAAAGAGGAAGACCTCTCGAGTGGCTCAAGACTAACCCTGGGTTTCTCACCTATTCTCTCACATAAAGGAAACAGATACACTCTATAGCACAGTGTCCACATACTAAAGAATTGTGCTTCCAAAGGTGAAATTCTCTTTACTCAACTGTTTCCATGCCTTCAACCTGTACCAAATGATACAGAAAGAGGTGGTATGTGGGCAGGTCCCTAAGCACAGCCCTTAAGTTTCTTTCTGTGTAGCCCAGGGATTCAGAGTCCTGACTAACCAGAAGCTACAATGTTAAATCAGTTACTACTCCGTTCACCAGCTCTCTGGGGATTCATAGGCCTACCTACGACAAGTTAGGAAAACCTGGTATCCTCACCAAAGGAGAGTGTGCCCTTGGTCTAGCTCCAGTTAGAGTTGCAGGCTCTCAGGTTTGCTTGAGGACCCATCTGTGGTCACTCATCAATGGTATGAATATCATTCCTGGGCATGCAGGGCACACACCACCCTCAAATCTCAAAGAGAAATCTTTTGTCTTTTTTGTCTTCATAACATTCTTGGACCAAAATGACAGGGAGAACCAAATTTGAGGGGAAGGCTTATCAGGCAAATCAGTGGTGACTCTGGTGCAAACTACCAGCACCAGATTCTGGCACAAGTTACCTTTCCACTCCGTTCCTCTTCCTTAGGCGTTACCTAGCATGCAGCTGTCTACATGGTTCTGAGAGTCAGGTTAATGGGAGCTAAAATATCACCTTACTAGGCATTTGTGAGATCAAGAAGTGTCTTGGATAAGCCTTATTTCTTTTATTTCATGCAGTATTTGAAGCCAATTCTTAGCCTGCCATGATTTAAGACCAAGTTGCCTGGATTAATCCTGATGTCCACAGACTGCCACAGTCACTACCCATTTTACCCCTGGGCCTTTGGGGCCACTCTCTTCAGATGAAAAGGAGACAACTGTCATTGCTGCAGCAGTAACTAAAGAGGAGATTTAGCCTCCCAAGACTGATAAGAATTTAGCAAACACTGGGCAGACAATTTTGTAATGAAGATATAAATTAACAGGAGTAATAAGGTCAGTCTATTAAAATGATTAGTTTCATTAAGAACTTGCCAAAGCTGGGTGGCACTCCCATTTACCTCCCCAGGAGCTCCCCTTCTAAAACCTAGCAGAGAGCCCAAAACATTATTTAGAGTTTTCATTTAAGAATTCTTCTCTACCTGATAGAAATCATTACTCTTAAGTCATTTTAAAGAAGAAAAGTTCAAAATTTTTCACATAGCAATACAACAGTAGGGCAGAATTTTTTACATGGCAATAGAACAGTAGGGCAAACAAGCCAAGATTAAAAGTGAGAGTGACAACACATATAGAGAGGCAGTTCCAGCCACTAACGGCCAAGGTGAGCAGCACACAGATACAGAAGAATAAATTATGGATTTTAATAAATATCGCATCCTGCCTAACAACTGCTTTGGAATACACTCACTCCTGTTTAAAGACTCAATTTCTCCTTCATGCCAGACAAATGGTAACTCGTTAGAGCAATTTAAGCAGATACCGATAAAGGAAGTTTTTGATTAAGGTCATGAATCTGGGCTGACAGGAAAGCGATGGTGTTTCAGGGAAAATAGCCTATTTAGGGAAGAATTAAACCTGGTGGAGGGGAAGACGCTACTAGTGTGGTGCCAGCAAAAGGGCCTGGCAACATCCAAAGCAACACGCTGTGGGAGGGCCAGGAGCCCGCAATGGATACACACACAGCTAAAGAGAAAAGGAAACTGTCTTGGAGCCTAGACCACATTTTCCCTGAGAGAAACAACTAAAAAGAACAAAATGACCTCCACCTGCCTCTTCTTACTTCAAAAGGTTGTTACTTAATAGCAAATTTCCAAGTTTATTTAGGCTTAAAAATCCTTCAAAGTCCTCTTAAAATACTCAAAAGAGGGGCACCTGGGTGGCTCAGCTGGTTGAGCATCCATCTTCAGCTCAGGTCATGATCTCGCGGTTAGGGAGTTCGAGCCCCATGTCAGGCTCTGTGCTGACAGCTCAGAGCCTGGAGCCGGCTTTGGATTCTGTGTCTCAGTCTCTCTCTGCTCCTCCCCTGCTCACACTCTGTCTCTCTCCCTCTTTCAAAAATGAATAAACTTAACAAAACAAAACTCAAAAGAACACATGATGCCACAGTGGCCATTACAATAATATCCCTTTTTTCCTTTACTCTGGTCAAATGTCAATCTCTGACCAGGCAATGCAGTTACCTTGTCAATAAAGTAAAATAAACACACTGATTAAACTAAATAGATCTATTAATGAGTCACTGCACTGAAGTAGCAGACAAAACACAAATAAAGACAGAAAGCACAAGAAAGCACAGAAAGACAAAAACAGTAACTACTATATTTTGTTTTTCTATTTGTACTCCCTAAAGAGCATTTTTCAGTCATCTGTTCAACAGTATGTTCAGGTAGAAGTGGTTGAAGCAAAAGGAAACACATTTGCTTTAATGCAATGACCTCACTAGGAAAGCTGTATATAAACCTCAGCAAATGTAGTTTCTGGAAAGACAGTAAACTACCAGGGCACACCGTCCAGGGGACACCTAAGAAAAGCCAATACAGAACGGAAATGATATAAATGCTAAGTACTTAATGAAATGATCTTCTACAGAATGGAGGAGGATAGGCAAAATGAAAGAGGTGAAGCATTTTAAGCTTCTTGGAAAAGATGCTACTGGTACTTGTATCAATTCTATTCGGTGAATATTTATTAAGCACTTATTCCATGCGGGAGGTGGGGTGAGGGCAGCACAGAAAGCAATCTTGCTGATGAAGACACCAGACTCCAGCCCTCAGTTTTTGTGACGTGGAGCTGCCCCTTCTTAAAATAAGCTAAACCAGGGAAATCTCACAATGTTTCTTTGCCTCTGCCTCCCGCCTCTTTTCCTGAAAAATGAAAAGGACCAAATGGCCTACTGCCAGACACATACAAGGTACTGGCCACATCCAGACTTCCATTCTGTACACACAACAGCAATAGCCAATCCTAACTGAATCATATGGCGCTACTTCCAGAAAAGGTTAAAGCTATTTGGTGCAATTAAGGGGGATGCAGGGGGGAGTTGGGTAATCTCAATTCAGTCCATTTTAAAAGCTTGAAATTTAAGTCAGACTGGTTCCCTTATAAGATCCTTAACCATGTACCTTCCTCTACCTGGGCGTTGCCCTCTCCTTACCTCAAAGAGATGTCCCCCGAGAACCGCTTAGACCTAAATACTGCCAGCACCCGAGCACATCTGAGAAATGTGAAAAGCGTTTGAGAAATTGTGAAAGCACAGACGTGCTTTCCCTTCCTCTCTTGTAGGCCATCGCTCCCAATAACCCAGAGTTCTACCTAAGGAGACTCTACTTTCACCAAGCTGCTCAAATCCCAGGTGAAAAGCAAAACTCCCTTTCTTCAACAATCCCTCGAACCAATGCACCCAGTACGTTTTTGCCTTCCCACTTAGTAACCTCAATTACATACAGCCTTTCTCAGCTACCTGGAATGGAAGCTACTATGACAACTTTAAAGGCAAACGTATCTCCACACACAAGGTTATGAGTCTCTTAGTCAACCGGGACCACAGCTGCACCAAATGCTTCAGCTCTACTGCCAGTCAAGCTTCTCCTCTCGGAACCAGCTTCTCAGTACAACCGATGAGTAACTGTCCTTCAATTAGTCTACCACTTGTAAACTGTATTTCCTACCACTCTCAAAGGATGCTTCACACCCTTTCAGTCACCAATCTGTCACCAAATTTCATTCTAATTTACCAGTGATCCAGCAAAGATGGCTGGTATACTGGACTAGCGTCCCTCCAAAAAGCTATATCCACTCAGCACCTGGGAATGTGAGATTTGGAAATATGGTCTTTGCAGATGTAATCAAATTAAAATGAGGTCATACTAGATTAGGGTGGGCCCTGATCCAATGACTGATGTCGTTATAAAGGAAAATATGCACACACACACAGAGGGAAGTCAGAGGCAGACTGGAGTTATGCTGCTATAAGCCAAGAACACCAAGGACTGCCAGCAACTACCAGAAGCTAGAAGAGGCAAGGAAGGATTCTTCCCAAGAGACTTAGGAGGGAGCACAGCCCTGCCGACACCTTGATTTCAGACATGGAGCCTCCAGAACTATGGAGAATAAATTTGTTGTTTTAAGCCACCCAGTTTGTGGTAATTTGTTACAGTAGCCCTAGGAAATACAGCTGGAAAGTCAAGGTAAATGTAAGTGGAACTACTTCTAGTTGCTTGGTATCTGAGGCAAGCTCGTAGGCACCTTACAATTTCTCACAGAAGGTTACCTATGGAAACTGTGAATGTCCATAACCCTAAAAAACAGGCAAAGCAAATGTCAGTTTCAACCAGATCAGTGAAATCTTTTGAGTTTAACGTCAATAGTGAGCACAGGATGCTCCAATTCGTTTAGGTGTTTCTGGTCACACATGCTGAAGGAATTGAGAAAACAGAATACAAAAACCTGAGGGGAATTAGGCCAGATCACTACAGCAGAGCCCATCCCCTGTGAAAGAGCCCCAGGATCACTAACAGCAATTAAGAGCACAGGGCACTCAATGCTCACCACTACTTCCAACAGGCTTAAGGCAGCAAAAGAGTGCCACCTGCTGAAAGGCCAGCAGCAGAACTAAGGCACTACTGTCAAAATTCCAATTTTTTTATTTAAAACAAGTTGCCCATTCCTAGTAGAAGAATGACAGAAGCAAGAGAAGCTATAGCCAACAACTCTCAGTAGAACTTGCCTAATTTCCCTCAAGGGGCAGTGGACTGTGTTCTGCCCAATTCAGGCACCAGGGATTCAAATAACCAGATGGCCAGTGGCCTCACATCACATGGGCAAGCATACCTTTTGCTGCGTGATTGACAGAAGAGGGAGGTTCGTCATCAGACGTAGAGCTGAGGTTCAGGGCAAGCTCTGCAACTCTTTTCTTCTGTTTCTTGATAGGGGCAGTGCATTCTGGATCATTTCTCCTCCTCATTGTTACTGCAACCATAAATCCAGATAGTCAGCTGCCCTTGTCAGAGCCACTAGGATCAGAGCAGGGATTCCAAGGTAAAAGTCATCAATGGAATGGGATTCGGCAATTCCAAATAGCTTCCAGTGCCAGCACTTGAATAGCCTCTTCCTCAATTTGAAGTCCAGGAAGGATGCTAGCCAAGCTCGTCTTCAATAATAGCAGTTAATTTTACTGGATAATGTGTGGTGCTTACAGACCCAGAGGCCTCAGGGAAAGGGTGTCAGATACCAAAAAGTCATGGATCAACTCCACAGGCCACAAGGAAGAAAAAAAAAAAAAAGGCCTTGGGAACTTATCATTCTATACTTTTCACACAACACTAGCCATGCATGACAACAGTGTAAACTGGACCTGATGAGTATCGACCACTCCAGAATGTGAAGGGACCACCCCAGAATGACGGCTCCATCACCATTATTATTTTAGCAAGACAATCAACGGATTACATAATATGATAAAAATACTGGCTTTGGTTTATTTCGGGATATTTGAAGGCATGGAAGAATTGGGAAAGTTTTTAATGAGTAAGGAATGGAAACAGTAGTTGACTCAGGACTGAGGAAACAGAAGAGTAGGAAAATTACTGAAACCAGAAGTAGCCACGTCATAGGACTCAGGTACAAAAATAATTTTAAGAACACGAACACACCTCCGTGAAAAGAGGATGGAAACAATCAGGCACCACATCACCATCACCCATGCCCATGTGTAGGCACAGGAGGTAAGCATGAGGGGGAAAAAATGCGATGGAATGAAGTGATTATTACATCTAGAAACTTTAAGGAATGATCAAGTCAAAGAGCAAGCAAGAGTAGTAGTGAATACAGTGTGGTTTACACACAACTGACTGTCTGTTAAGACTCAGAAAAGAGAAAGAACTCAAAACATAGGAGCCAACAGGTGGGTGACCAGCTGGGCTGCAATTCCTTGAGGAAGGGGAGGTGCAGAGGCACAAAATGGTCTTTTAACATGAATCACAACAGGAAGAAAGCAATGAAATGCACAGATATCACTGATCCCTTCAATCTCACAAAACCCCGAATCACATGTTTCACTTCTCTCCAGCTCAAGGATGAGCCCACCCACCCAATGCATAATCTTATCCTCTTTAAGGAAGCAGCCTTTTACTAGGCACAGGCAGGGGTTATCCCAGGGAAGAAAAACGGGAGACACTGAACAAAGAGAAAGCAAGACCACGTTTCACTTTAAACCAGCGTCTTAAATGCCCCCAAAGGCCCATAACAAAAGTAAAAGGGCCATATGATTATTATTAGCGACTCTGAGAGATGGTAAGCAACGGAATTCAACGTGGACTGCGTCGCGGTGGGTGCAAAAAAAGAATACATAGTTGTGTGAAAGGCAGGAGACACTGATGCTCCTCCCCAAACCATCTTAGATCTGGGCCTTCCAAATCATCTACTCCAGCGCTCTCATTTTCCACTGGAAAAAAACTGAGGCCTGAGAGGGGAAGGCCGCACACCTTAACCAGTGCCCTGCTCCAGTGACCGACACAGGCCAGAAGAATGTGCCCAGGCAGGGAACTTCTGCGTGGAAGGCAAGAGGCCTGGTTCTACCTGCTGCTCCCCCAAGGGACGGGTTCAAATCCCCTCTCCAGTCTTCTCTCCCGGGGTGTCGGTTTCGCACTGCCACCCCTATCCACTGAGGGAGGAGATGAGCTCCCATCTCTCCGAGCCAGTCTTTTCATTTGAAAACAACGTGTGTGAATGTGTGCGCAGGAACGTTTGTCAGCGGCAGCTCGGGCTGCGGGAGCTGGAAGAGCGGGTGGGGAGCTGGGGAGGGTGGAAAGGAGGAGGGGAGAGAGAAGGGGCGGCGAGGGTCACCACCGCCGGTGCGTGGCCGAGGCGGCGGTGGAGGGGAGAGGGATGCTGAGCCCGCGCGCCCGCCCGCTCGCTCCCCCCGGGCCGCGCGTCGGCACTCACGCTGAGGGGAGAGGGTGAGCTGCCTGGGAGCGGAGAGGGGGGGGTCAGGCCGCCGTTGCCGCCGCCTCCTCCACCAGGCCTGGCCCTGCCGCTGCCAGAGCCGCCGCCTCCTCCCTCAGTTTCGTTTCCCCCACAAGCCAGCCAGGTCCGCCGGCCGCGCTGTCGCGCTCGGGTCCCGCCCTGCGGGCTGCGCAGTTTGATGACGTCACGGGCAGCCCGCTCCTTCTCGCGGCCGGGTCCTGGCCCCGGGGAAGAAGACCCAGGTTAGGGCCCGCCCCACCCCCACCCAGGGCCTTCCAAGGCGCCTGCGCGGAAGAGCCTAGCGGGGAAGGATGCGAAAGTAAAAGTAACCGAGGTACCTTCTCTTCCCGCTCTGGGGACGAGAAACAAATATAAAAATTGGAAGAGCAGGTGTCGTCACATCACCTCATTTCACTTAATCTCATTGTCTTCAGTTTACAGATTAGGAACAAGTTGAGAAAGGTAAATGGTGAACTGGTTGAGGGCAGAAAACCAGTCTTCTTGTTCACTGCTGGCTGTATCCCCAACATCCAGCATATAGTATATCCTAACCAGATGTTGAACGAAGGTCGGGAGGAAAGAAGGAATGCTGCCTATGGCATCTTACCATATGGACGCAGATGGTTTCCCATCCCAAACCCTCTTCCAGTTTTCTAGCCAATATGGCCAGACGTGTGCTGAACATCCTCACTCAGTCACTTCACACCCATAAATTCTAATCTGACTTTATGTTCTGTAAACCTGCCCTTTTCCCAGTGAATGGCACCACCATTCATCCTGTTGATCCAGCCAGAAATCTGGGATGGCCCATTTTCCTCATTCCCCAAGTCCTCCCAATATACACTTCATTGAGTTTACCTCCTAATTATGTCTCATATATATCCATTCTTCTCCATCCCCATTGCCACAACCCATGCACTCACTTTCTCTAACCAAGATTAGTCCAATAATCTCCAAACCATTATCCCTGTCTCCACTGGTGATGCCTCTGGTGTAGATTTTTAAAAATGTATTCTGATCCTGTCACTACCTATCGATGGTTAAAACCCAGCAAGGACTTCCTATTTCACTTAGGTTGAAGCTAATGTCCCTGAGATGGTTATAAAACTCTCCAGTCTCACCCCTTCTGCAGTCATGCCTTGTGTTACTGATCCTTTATTCCCATTGCCATGTCTCCTAAGGGTTCATCCTCCTGTCTGGAGAGCTCTTCTCCCCCTTTGCTTGGCTAATGTCCACGTATCCCTGAGATGTGTTTAGCATCCTCATCTGGAAATCTTTCCCGACTCCCCAAGTCTGGGTTGGGAGTCCCACCCTGTGTTCCCATAGCTTTGTCCTTCTGCTATCAAAGCATTTATCACAGTGTTGTGTAATGACCCCTTGACAGGTTTGCCTCCCCCACTCGGTTGTAAATTTTGTACAAGAAAGTTTCTTTCCGGGGTGCCTGGGTGGCTCAGTCTGTTAAGCGTGTGACTTCGGCTCAGGTCATGATTTCATAGTTCATGAGTTCCAGCTCCGCATCAGGCTCTGTGCTGACAGCTCAGAGCCTGGGCACTGCTTCGGATTGTGCCTCTGTCTCTCTCTTCCCCTCCCCAGCTCATGCTCTGTCTCTCTCTGTCTCAAAAATAAATAAACATTAAAAGAAATTTTAAGAAAGGTTATCTCCATCTGTCTGTATTAAATCCTTAAGATCCATAAGATTTAATACAGTGGCTGGTAGTAGGTGCTCAATAGACATTTATTGAATCTGTTGAAGTATGGAAGATGAATGAAGGTTAAGTGATGTGCCCAAGGTCACAGAACCAGGAAGCAGCAGATGAGCATTTAAACCAACTCACGACAGATTCTTAACATATGTGTGCCTTAGATACCTTTGGTAATCTTGGAAAGCTTATGGACAGACCCATTCTCAAAAATAATAATTTGAATGGCATAAAATACAAGTTTAGGATAACAAAGGAAATCAATTATATTGAAATACAATTATTTAATGAACTTTGTGATTTTGTTGTACTTTTAATGTAAAGCATTAAGTAATGATTTTAAAAATAGGAAAATTAAAGATAAAATTAGTTTTTAATATATATGAGTAAAAAACCAATGAATAGAGCTGGAACAACCAAATAAGTATTTAGGGGAATGATGAATCTTGATTTCTACCTTACATCATGTGCAGAATTAAATCAAAATGGATCAGACCTAAACATAAGAGCAAAAATGGTAAAGCTTAGGGGCGCCTGGGTGGCGCAGTCGGTTAAGCGTCCGACTTCAGCCAGGTCACGATCTTGAGGTCCGTGAGTTCGAGCCCCACGTCAGGCTCTGGGCTGATGGCTCAGAGCCTGGAGCCTGTTTCCGATTCTGTGTCTCCCTCTCTCTCTGCCCCTCCCCCGTTCATGCTCTGTCTCTCTCTGTCCCAAAAATAAATAAACGTTGAAAAAAAAAAGTTAAAAAAAAATTTTTAAATGGTAAAGCTTGTAAAAGAAAACATTAGCAACTATGGAGAACAGTAATGTATATTTGAAAGTTACTAACAGAGTAGATCTTAAAAGTTCTCATCACAAGAAAAACAATTACCACTGTGTGCCGTGATGGATAGTAACTTATTTGTGGTAATCATTTCACAACATATACATATTGTCATTATGTTACACACCTTAAACTGATACTATATGTTATTATAACTCCATAAACAGGGGGACAAGGAAGTTAAAAAAAGAAAACACAGGAGAATATCCTTGCAGACATGGAGTAGACAAAGGTTTTTTTCACAAAAGACCAGAACAGCATGAATCAGAAGAAAAACTTGATAAAATAGACCTCATCAAATAAAAGGCTTTTTGCTCCTGAAACCAATATTGCACTGTATGTTAAATAACTAGAATTTAAATAAAATTTTGGGGAAAAAAAAGAGGCTGTTGCTCATCAAAAGACACCATTAAGAGGGGCACCTGGGTGGCTCAGTGGGTTAAGCCTCTGACTCTTGATTTCAGCTCAGGTCATGATCTCATGGTTTGTGGGTTTGAGCCCTGCATCGGGCTCTGCACTGATGGCATGGAGCCTGCTTGGGATTCTCTGTCTCCCTCTCTCTCTGCCCCTAGCTTGTTCTCTCTCTCTCTTTCTCTCTGAAAAACATAAATAAACACTTAAAAAATAAAAAAGACACCATTAAGAAATTCAACAGGCTAAGGGCACCTAGCTGGCTCAGTCAGTAGAGCATGCAATTCTTGATCTCAGGTTTGTGAGTTCCAGCCCCGAGTTGGGTGTAGAGATTACTTAAAAATAAAATCTTTAAGAAAAAGAAATTGAATAAGCAAGCCACAGACTGAGAGAAAAACATTCACAACACATATATCTGACAAATGACTTACATCCAAAAAACACATAATATTCAGTAATAAAAAGAAAGAAAGTTGCAATTCTTGTCAAAATGGAGAAAATACATTCCATCCCATTTCTCCAACTGAATGCAACTAAAACCTAGGAAGAATATATGGAACATCTCTCTAAGGATTCTGAAAAGGAAATGGTAGCACGATTAGTGGAGAAGGAAACCAGAAGTCAAAGAACCACCAAATTGGAGATAAGTTTCCCAATTCTAACCTCATTGGTATCTCCTGGCCAGGAATGAAAGGCAGCTTGAAACCTGGAGCTATCCAACAGGTGCAGGTGAAAAGAACTCCAAGAGAAACCATGTATTTCTCATCCCAGAAGCAAGAAAGAGGTTCCTACGGATTACAGAAAGTGTGTGTGTGTGGGGGGGTGTTTTGTCAGCTTCCTTAATTCACTTCCATCCCAGTCTCCCGGCAGTCACCAGGCGACAATGTGGACAAAGCCTACAGCCCATTAGAATCACAGCCCACAGAAGGTAGATAGGCAATTGTGGTTTGGACCTACTTGGGCCAGTTCCCCATTATCTTGTTTGTTTGTTTGCTTGTTTGTTTGTTTGTTTGTTTGTTTGTTTATAGTAGGCTCCACGCCCAGCACGGGGCCCAATGTGGAGCTTGAACTCATGACCCTGAGATCAAGACCTGAGCTGAGATCAAGAGTTGGACACTTCACCAACTGAGCCACCCAGGTGCCCCCAGTTCCCAGTTAAAACAAACAAAAACAGAACAAACAACAACCAAACAAAAACAAATAAACCAAAAAAGAAAAAAAAATCAACATTCTCCATAGGATTTGAGCAAGACCCAGCGTCATATATGTAATATTCAAAGCGTCCAAGATAAAATCCAAAACTACTCAGGTGCCTGGGTGGCTCAGTCAGTTGAGCAACCAACTCTTGATTTCAGCTCAGGTCATGATCTCAAGGTTGGTGAGCTTGAACCCCGCTTCAGGCTCTGCGCTGACAGTGCAGAGCCTGCTTGGGGTTCTCTCTCCCTCCCTCCCTCTGTCTTTCTCTGCCCCTCCTCCACGCACTCTCTCTCAAAATAAACAAGTAAACTTAAAAAAAGACTTTATCTTTTCTAGAGTTTAAGGTTCACAGCAAAATTGAAGGGAAAGTACAGAGATTTTCCATATACCCCTGCCCGCGCACATGTGTGGTAGCTTCCCCCTTTATCAACATCTCCCACAAGAATAGTACATTTGTTACAATTGATGGACTTACACTGACAAACCATAATCACCCAACGTCCGGAGTTTACATTAGGGTTCACTCTTGATGTTGCACATTCTGAGGGTTTGGACAAACGTATAATGACATGTATTCACCACATGGTTTCATACAAATATTTTCACTACTGTAAAAGTCCTCTGCATTCTACCTATTTTTCCCTCCCCACCCCAAACCCTGGCAACCACTGATCTTTTTACTGCCACCATAGTTTTTGTCTTTTCCAGAGTGTCATTAGTTAGTAATACGCACTAAGTTTCCTCCAGGTCTTTTCATGGCTAAATAGCTCGTTTCTTTTTAGTGCTCAATAATATTCCATTGCCTGGATGTACCACAGTTATTTATCCATTCACCTACTGAAGGAGATCTTGGTTATTCTGTTACTTCTAAATTATGAATAAAGCTGCTATAAACATCCATGTGGATGTTTTGGTGTGGACGTAAGTTTTCAACCCCTTTGGGTAAATACCAAGGAGCACAATTTCTGGATAGTATCTTAAGAGTATATTTAGTTTTATAAGAAACTATCAAACTGTCTTCCAATGTGGCTGTACTATCTTACATTCTCACCAGCAATGCATGAGAGTTCCTCTTGTTCCACACCCACACCAATGCTTGGTGGCATCAGTATTCTGGATTTTGGCCATTCCAGTGTGTGTGTGTGATGGTATCTTATTTTAATTTGCATTTCTCTGATGGCATATGATGTGGGGCATCTTTTCATATGCTTATTTGCCATTTGTATATCTTCTTTGGTGAGGTGTCTGGTCAGGTCTTTGGCCTATTTTATAATTAAGTTGTCTGCCGTCTTATGAAGTTCTAAGAGTTCTCCATAAATCTCAGGTAATGTACTTTATCAGATGTGTCTTTGCAAATATTTTCTCCTAGTCTGTCTTCTCATTCTCTTGACATTGTCTTTCATAGAACAGATTTTTTATTTTAATGAAGTCTAGCATATCAATTATTTTTCTCATAAATCAGGCCTTTGGTGTTGTATCTTAAAAGTCATCCTCATACCCAAATTCATCTGGGATTCCTCATATGTTCTCTTCTAGAAACTTTACAGCTTTGTGTTTTACATTTAGGTCTGTTATCCATTTTGAGTCCATTTTGGTGAAATGTGTAAGGTCTCTGTCTAGATTGTTTTGAATGTGGATGTCCAGTTATTCAGGCACCATTTGTTGAAAAGATTTTTTTCTCCATGGTATTACCCTTATTCATTTGTCAAACATCAGTTGGCTATATTTGTGTGGGTCTATTTCTGGGCTCTCTATTCTGTTCCACTGATCTATTTGTCTATTCTTTGGTCCATACCACATTATCTTGATTACCATAGCTTTACAGTAAGTCTTAAAGTTGGGTAATGTCAGCCCTCCAACTTTTTTCATCACCTTCAATAATGTGTTGCCTATTCTGGACCTTTTGTCTTTCAATATAAACTTTAGGATCAGTTTGTCAAGGGGCACCTGGGTGGCTCAGTTGTTTAAGCATCTCCAGCTCTTGATTTTGGCTTGGGTCATGGTCTCCTGCTTTGTGGGATCAGGCCCAGCATTGGGGCATGGGCCCTGCTTGAGATTCTCTTGCTCCCTTTCTCTCTGCTCTTCCCTCAATCATGCTTTCTTTCTCTCTCTCTAAACAGGCAAATAAACATTAAAAAAATAATAATCGGTTTGTCATTATCCACAAAATAACCTTCTGGGATTCTGATTGGGATTGCATTGAATCCATAGATAAAGTTGGGTGAAATTGATATCTTGACAATATTAAGTATTCCTATCCATAAACATGGAATATCTCTCCATTTATTTAGATCTTTTATTTCATTAATTGGAATTTTATACTTTTTCTCCTATAGATCTTGTACATATTTTGTTAGATTTATACCTAAGTATTTCATTTTTGAGGGTGTTAAAGTAAATAATATTGTGTTTTTAATTTCAAGTTCCGTTTGTTCATTCTGGTATATAAGAAACTGATTAACTTCTGTATATTAATCCTATATCCTGCAAGAGACAAAAGGTTTTTTTTAATATATATTTATTTTTGAGAGAGAGAGAGAGAGACAGAGCCTGCGCAAGGAAGGGGCAGAGAAAGAGGGAGACGTGGAATTCAAAGCAGGCTCCCAGCTCTAAGCTGTCAGCATACAGCCTGATGTGGGGCTCGAACCAACAAACCGCAAGATCATGACCTGAGCTGAAGTCATTTGCTTAACCAAATGAGATGCACAGGCACCTCAAAAGACAAAAGCTTTTATAATAACTGTTATAAAATAACAATGACCAAAACAAATAGCCCAATTTAAAAATGAGCAAAAGACTTGAATAGACATTTCTGCAAAGAGGAAATACAAATGGCCAACAAGAATATGAAAATATGCTTAATATCAGAAATCATTAGAAAAATGAAAATCCAAACTGCAATGAGACATCACCTCACACCCATTAGGATGGTCACTATCAAAAAATGAAACGGGTGCCTGGGTGGCTCAGTCTGTTAAGTGTCTGACTTCAGCTCGGGTCATGATCTCATGGTTTGTGGGTTCAAGCCCCATGTCAGGCTCTGTGCTGACAGCTCAGAGCCTGGAGCCTGCTTTAGATTCTGTGTCTCCCTCTCTTTCTCTCTCTACCTCCCCCACTCATGTGTGCTCTCTCTCTCTCTCTCTCTCTCTCTCTCTCTCTCTCTCTCTCTCCTTCTCTCTCAAAAACAAATAAAAACGTTAAAAATTTTAAAATATATACTATAACAGAAAATAACAAGTATTGATGAGGGTATGCAGAAATTGAAACCCTAGTGCTCTGTTGGTGGGAATGTCAAGTGCAGCCACTATGGAAAACAGTATGGAGGTTCCTCAAAAAATTAAAAATAGAGCTACCATATGATTCAGCAATCCCACTTCCAGGTATATATCCAAAAGAATCAAAAGCAGGATCTGAAAGAGAGATTTGCACACCCCTGGTCATTGAAGCATTATTCACAGTAGTCAAGAAATAGAAGCAACCTAAGTGTCTAAAGATCTGTTGCACAACAATATGAATATAGTTAACACTACTGAACTGTACATTTTAAGATGGTTAAGATGAGGGGCGCCTGGCTGAGTTGGTAGAGCATGAGACTCTTGATCTTGGGGTTGTTAGTTCAGGCCCCATGTTGGGTGTAGAGATTACTTAAAAAAAATCATAAAAAAAATTAAAATGGTTAAGATGAAAATAAATGGTTACAATTTACAAATGGTAAATTTTTATGTGTTTTCCCCACAATTGAAAAAAATGTCTATTATAACCACAACCTAAGAAGGAATGCAGACTATTAAAATGAATAGAAAAATAGTAAGTTTCCACAGAGAAAGAAAAAATATAAAAGAGAATGAAGTAGGGATTTTAGAATTGAAAAATACAGTAAGAGAAACAAAAATTTCACTGGATGAACTCAATATCCGAATGGCAATGGCAGAGGAAGAGTCATTGAACTTGAAGATAAATCAATGGAAACTCTCTAATCTGAACAACAAAGAAAAAAAAATGAACAGAATGTCAGGGACCTGTAGGAAAACATCAAAAGGTCTGACACCAGTCCCAGAAGGAAGACAGAAAGACAAAATATTGGGTGCAGAAAAAAATATTTGAAGAAATAATGGCTGAAAACTTCCAAAAGGTAGGGGGGGGGGGACCCATACATTTATAGATTCCAGAAGCTCACAACTCTCCAAACACGAAAAACTCAAAGAAATCTATTCCCAAAAGCATCATAACCAAACTGCTGAAAACTAATGACAAAGAAACTATCTTGAAAGCAGCAAGAGGGGCACCTGGGTGGCTCAGTCAATTAAGTGTCCGACTCTTGATTTTAGCTCAGGTCATGCTCTCACAGGTTCACGTGTTTAAGCCCCGCATCTGCTCCTTGCACTGACAATGCAGAGCCTACTTGGAATTCTCTCTCTCCCTCTCTTTCTGCCCCTCCTGAGCATGTTCCCTCTCTCTCAAAATGAATGATAAACTTAAAAAAAAAAAAAGAAAACAGAGAAAAACTGAATATCATATATAGAAAAACAACAATTAGAGCAACTATGGATTTCACATTGGAAATGTCAGGAATGAAGGAAGAATGATAAAAATGGTAAGTATTTAAGTAAATATCATAAACTCTTTTTCTACTTTTATGTTCTTTAAAATTCACATGAGATTTGAAAGGAAAAAATATAACATCGTCTGATGGGGTTTTCAATGGATGTAGACCATTGTAGATGTCTGTCTCTAAGTATGACAACTATAACATGAATGGGGGATGGCAAAATGACCTATAAGGTGGCAAGGTTTCCACATTCTGCTGAAATTTGTAATCTATTAATTCTAAATAGACTATGAAAAGTTAGGTATGCATATTGTAATCCCTAGAGCAACCCCTTAAAAAAGATTTAAGAATTCCAACTTCTGGAATAGCATAGTAAGAACCTCTAAAAACACAGTCTTCCATAGAAGCAATGAAAACACAGGCAAATTTGTCAAAATCAATTTTTTTAGAACTCTAGAAATTAGCCAGAGACTTGCAACAATACAAGGAGGGTTTCCTCAGGAAAAATGGGTTCAGTAAGAACAATGAGCTTTGTGGCATTTTAACTTGCCCCAATCCTATCCCCTTATCACCAGCTCCATAGTAGACTTGAAAATCAACAGCATCACAAGCATGGTAGCTATGAAAACCATCAACCTAGCAGCAACTAGCAGGACAAAACAGGTTTGGAGCTCCTCCAAAGCCCCACCTCCAGAGAATTATCTCTATTTTAACTGTCTGGCAGCTTGCTGAAAAACTCCATTCTCAAAGCATGTCTTTATTTTATCTGACCCAGAGGTTACTCTGTGCAAACAGTTCTATTTGCAAAACATTATCAAAAATAATCACTGGCAAGCATTACTTGAGGCAGCGTTACCAGTTGGACCTAACAAAAAACAAATATCTGGGAATGAGTTGCCCAAAGGGGTCTCTAAAAAGCCCCAGAATATTCCTAGGTATCTAGAAGGCTACAGGAATATGCAGGGCTGTGCACATGCTTAGGAAAGACCTGAGAGGGCCCTAATCTCTCACCTCTCACCTACTGTGCGGCTCTGCACAAGCAGGAAGTGAAGACAAAGACAGAGTTAGTTGCAAACTGCCTGTCAGAGCATTGAAGCCATATCCCAACATGCACACACAGACCTTGACAAAGGCTAGGAGATTTATTGGTTCCAGGCATTTAAGGAAATCTGTCCAGTCATTAGCTGACCGTTAAACTAACCAAGCAGAGACTTCAGTGGCCATCCATGACAAAGAATGCAAACTTTACAGAATTCAGGAAAATTACTAATAGCAATGAAACCAAACTAGTTGCGGGCGGGGGGCGGGGCAGGGAGGGGACACTGCAACATTATTTTAAACATTCCGTTTTCAAGACAGAAAGAAATGGTAAATTATGACTCATACAGGGAGGGGAAGCAGCCAATAGAAATTATACCGGAGAATGCCCAGAAACTGAACCTAGTAGATAATGACTTTTAATCATCTATTATAATATGTCCAAAGAATTAAAAGAAAGTGTGAGGGTAGTGTCTCACCAAATAGAGAACATCAATAAGAAGATAGAAATCATTTTTTAAAAAGAACAAAGTAGGGGCACCTGGGTGGCTCAGTCGGTTAAATGGCCGACTTCGGCTCAGGTCATGATCTCGCGGTCCGTGAGTTCGAGCCCCGTGTCGGGCTCTGTGCTGATAGCTCGGAGCCTGGAGCCTGCTTCTGTTTCTGTGTCTCCCTCTCTCTCTGCCCCTCCCCCATTCGCGCTCTGTCTCTGTCTGCCTTTCAAAAATGAATAAATGTTAAAAAAAATGTTTTTAAATAAATAAAAAGAACAAAGTAGAAATTCTAGAGTTGAAAAGTACAAAAACTGACATGAAAATTTCACTGTTAGGGCTTATAATGGACTGAATTGTCCCCCATAAAATTCATATGTTGAAGCCCTAATTCCCAATGTGACTGCATCTGCAGATAGGGCTTTTAGGAGATAAGTAAGGTTAAATGAGGTCATAAGGGATCCTCAATAACATTAACAGCTGACTGCATCAGAAATCATAGAGGCCAGAAGACAGTAGGATGACATATTCAAAATGCATATGAAAGAGTTGAAAGAGTGCACCTGGGTGGCTCAGTCAGGTGTCTGACACTTGATTTTGGCTCAGGTCCTGATCTCACAGTTTGTGAGATCAAGCCCATGTGGGGCTCTACACTGACAACATGAAGCCTGCTTTGAATTCTCTTTCTCTCTCCCTATCTCGCCTTCCCTCCCCTCTCACATGCAAGCTCTCTCTCTTTCTCAGAATAAATAAACTTAAAAAAAAAAAGTGTTGAAAGAAAAAAATTGTAAATTAAGAATTCTATATCCAGCAAAACTTCAAAAAAAATAGCAACAAAACCAAACTGGGGGTAGGGGTCATAAAGAAGAAATTAAGACATTCCCAAATTAAAAACAAAAATTTGTCATTATCAGACCTGCCTTACAAGAAATACTGAAATGAATCTTTCAAGCTGAAAGAAAAGACACTAGACAGTAAATTGAATCCACACAAAGAAATATATAGCACCAGTAGAGGCTGCCTCAAATCCATTTTCAGAGTAGGCAAATGAAAAACAGTAAATAAATTACATTCAGAGTTCTCTGTCTTCTATTCTCTGCCATGTTCATCCCTGTCACTTAATCAGAAAACCAAGTCAGAAGTAACTTGAGAAGATGTATTTTTATTTCTTACTTTAAAAATAAATATGAATTTTTAAAGTATATACAGAGATATAGTAAAAAAAAAAAACTCACTATATCAATTAAAATGGAATCTTAATCCAAAAAAGTCAGAACGGCAACAGAGGTACGAAAAACAGAACAAAGAGTATAAACAAACACAATATAAAGAATGCAGACCTATAGCCAAATATATCAATAATTGTATTTAGTGTCAATAGTCTAAACGCATCAATTTGAAGACCAAGATTGTCATAAAGGATAAAAAAATCAAGAACCAATTTATATGCTATCTATAAAAATTCACTTAATACAAGAGTCAGTTAAAATTAAAAGAATCAAGAAATGATATACCAAGCAAATACTGACCAAAAGAAAGCTGAAAGATCTAGAATAATATCAAATAGACTTCAGAGAGAGAAAAATTCTCAAGAATAAAGAGAGATATTGTATAATGATAAAAAGGATCAAGAAGACATAACAATCTTAAATATGTATGTGCATCACAACAGGACTTCCAAATAAAAGTGAAGACTGATGGAAATGGAAGATAAAATGCGCAATTATGGTTGGTGAGCTCATCTCTCAGTAATCAGTGGGACAAGAGACAGAAGTCAGCAAGGATATAGAAAATCTGAACAACTTCATTAACCAACTGGATCTAACTGACACTGACATAACACTTCACCCAACAACAGTGGAATACACATTCAAGTACACATGTGCACCAAGATAGACTACATGCTGGATCATTAAACAAACCTTGATACATTTAAAATAACTGAAATCATACAAAGGAAGTTCTCTAACTATTTAGCATTAAAGTAGAAATCAATAACAGAAAGATAACTGAAAAATCTCCAAATACTTGGTACTTATATTAATTATTTCAAATGATCTATGGGTCAAAAAGAAATCTCAAGGAAAATTAGAAAGTATTTTGAACAAAATAAAAATAAAAATAAAACATACAAAAACTTCCAGCATGCAGATAAATCATGCATAGAGGTCAATTTTATTGTATTAAATGCAGAAAAGAAGAAAAGTCACAATCAACAATCAAAGCTTCACTTCAAGAAAATAGAAAAGGAAAAGCAAATAAACCCAAAGTAAGCAGAAGAAGGAAATAATAAAAATAAAAGCAAAAATCAGTGGAATTCAAAAAAGAAAAAGAAAGAAACCAGAAGCTGTTCTTTGAAAAGGTCAGTAAAATTAATAATCTTTTTGTAAGACTGACCAAGAAAAAAAGGAGGTATAAATTTCTGATATCAGGAATGAGAAAGGGAGTATCTTTTTTTTTTAACGTTTATTTATTTTTGAGACAGAGACAGCATGAATGGGGGAGGGTCAGAGAGAGGGAGACACAGAATCTGAAACAGGCTCCAGGCTCTGAACTGTCAGAACAGAGCCCGACGCGGGGCTCGAACTCACGGACTGTGAGATCATGACCTGAGCCAAAGTTGGTGGCCTAACCAACTGAGCCACCCAGGCGCCCCAGAAAGGGAGTATCTTTACAGGCCTTGCAGACATTAAAAAGATAATAAGGGAATACTAAGAACATCCCTACATATAAAAATGGACCAGCTGATATTGACCAATTCCTTAAAAACTACAAATTACCAAAACTCACCCAAGAAGAAATTGATATCTGAATAGTTCTATATCTGTTAAAGAAAATGACTTCATAGTTTTAATTTTAAAAAAAACCTTCAAAATAAAATTGAGGTCCAGATGGCTTCACTGTTGAATTCTTCCAAACATATAAAGAAGAAATCACACCAACTCTACACAATCTCTTCCAGAAAATAAAAGAAAGAACACTTTCCAGTTAATATGAGGCCAGCATTATCCTGATACCAAAAATGAGATAAAGACAATAGAAGAAAAGAAAATTGTAGACCAATATCCCTTACGAAAATTAGAAACAAAAGTCCTAACCAAAATACTGACAAATCAAATCCAACAATGTATAAAAAAAATTCTACACCATGGCCAAGTAGGGTTTATCCTAGGAATGCAACACAAATTAAATATTAACAGGTCAATGTAATCCATCATATTAACAGACTAAAAAAATCAAACCTCATGATATTAACTCTTGCAAAAAAGTATATGACAAAATTCAGCACTCATTATTAAAAACTAGTAGTAAAAAGGATATATATAACCATATATTATCATAATATAATGTAGTGATATGTGACATATATTAATTATCCTAATTAACAGTAAAAGTCTGATGCTTTTTATCTGAAATCAAAAATGAGGGAAGGATAAACATTCTCACCACTCATATTCAAATCATACTGAGGGCTCCTGGGTGGCTCAGTCAGTTGGTTAAGCAGGTTAAGCGTCTGACTTCCATTCAGATCATCATCTTGCTGTTGGTGATAGCTCAGAGGCTGGATGGAGCCTGCTTCAGATTCTGTGTCTCCCTTCCTCTCTGCCCCTACCCCGCTCACACTCTGTCTCTGTCTCTCTCTCAGAAATAAATAAAACATTAAAAAAAATCATACTGAAAGTCCTACCCAGTGCAATAAGGCAGGAGAAAAAAGACAGATTATTGGAAAGGAAGAAAAGGATCTTATTCACACAGAAAATGATATCTATATAGATAATCCCAAAGAATCTACAAAAAAGTTCCTAGAATTAATAAGTGAGTTTTTTAAGTTTGTTGAATTCAAAGTCAACATATATAAATTAACATTTCTGCATACTAGCAATTAATAATTGGACATCAAAGTTTTAAAAATACCATTTACAAAAGCTTCAAGAAAATGAAATATTCTAACAAAACTTATTCAAGGAATGTCTGCTAAAAAGAAAAAAAAACACTACAAAATGTTGATGTAATAAATCAAGGAGGACCTATATAGAGAGAAATACCACATTCAGGGACTGGATGACTCAGTATAATTAAGAGGTTAATTATCCTTAAATGATCTATTGATTTAGTGTAATTCCGATAAAAATTCCAGCAGGAATATTTATAGATATAGACACACTGGTTTTTAAATTTATGTGGAAAAGCAAAGACACTTGGATAGCCAAAAACAATCTCAAAAAAAGAGAAGTTAGAGTTCATAGTACATGATTTTAAGACTTACTATAAAAAGTTTACAGGCCACCTGTAATTTACAGGGCTCAGTCAGTTGAGCATCTGATTCTTGATTTCAGCTCAGGTCATGATCCCAGAGTCATGGGATCAAGGAATCAATGGAAAAGAATATAAAGGTCATAAATGGACTCATACAAACATGGCCAATTGTTTTTTGACAAAAGTACAAAGGCAACTGACTGGAGAAAAGATGGTCTTTTCAACAGATGGTGTTAGAACACCAATTAAATATCCATATGCAAAATCATCATCATCATCATCATCATCATCATCATCATCATCTTGAACTAAACTGCAGCATTATACAAAAATTAAACCCAAATGGAACATTGATCTAAACATAAACTCTAAAGCTATAAAACTTTTAGAAAAAAACATAGGAAAAAATCTTCATAACGTTGGTTTAGGCAAAGGGTTCATAGATAAGACACCAAATCATGATCCATAAAAAAATACTGACAAATTGAACCACATCAAAACTGAAAATTATTGCTCTGTAGAAGACATTGTTGAGAAAATGAAAAGAGAAGCTATATTTTTGGGGAAAAGATTTGCTAATCATATATCCCTCTATGGACTTGTATCTAGAATATACAGACAACTCTTGGGGTACCTGGCTGGCTCAGTTGTTAAGCCACAGACCCTTGATCTCAGAGTGGTGAGTTTGAGCCCTGGTTTGGGCTCCATGGTGGGTGTGGCGCCTACTTAAAAAAAAAAAAAAAAAAAACCTCTCAGTATTAAACAGTAAGAAAACAACCCACTTTTTTAAATGGACAAAAGATTTAAGCAGATAACTTACCAAAAAAAATATATGGATGACGAATAAACATCTGAAAAGATATTCAACATCATTGACCATTAATGAAATGCAGTTTGAAACCACAGTGAGATATACACCTACAATTTTTAAAAAATCTGATACTACTAAGTGCTTGTGAAGATGCAAAGCAATTGAAACTCTTCTATGTTGCTGGTGGGTATACAAAATGGTACAAACACTCTAGAAGAACTTTATTTGGCAGTTTGGCAGCGTCTTAGAAACTTAATATGTATACACACACCTATTACCCAGCGGCCACACTTATCTATTTACCCTATATAAATGAATCCTTTTTTATGATTTTATTTTTTATCTTATTTTTAAATTTATTTATTTTGAGGGGGAAAGAGAGTGAGAGAGAGCAAGAGAGACAGTGTGTGTGCATATAAGCAGGGGAAGGGCAGAGAGAGAGGGGAGAGAGAGAATCCTAAGCAGGCTCTGCACTGTCAGCACAGAGTCCCACAGTGGGGTGGCGCTCAAACTCACAAGCTGTGAAATCATAACCTGAGCCGAAATCAAGAGTCTGACTGAGCCACCCAGGCACCCCCATAAAGATTTTATTTTTAAGTAATTTCTACACCCAACATGGGGCTCAAACTCACCACTCCAAGATCAAGAGTCGCATACTCTTCGAACTGAGCCAGCCAGGCACCCCTGTATAAATGAATCTTATGTTCCCACAAAAACCAAATATAGGGGCACCTGGGTGGCTCAGTCAGTTGAGTGTCTGACTTCAGCTCAGGCCATGATTTCATGGGTAGTGGGCTGAGACCCACATCGAGCTCTGTGCTGACAGCACAGAGCCTGGAGCCTGCTTCAGATTCTGTGTCTCCCTCTCTGTCCTTCCCCGCTTGCACTTTGTCTCTCTCTCTCTCAGAAATAAATAAACATGAAAAAAGTTTTAAAAAATACAAATGTTTGTATATCAAGTAGCTCTATTCATAATTGCCAAAATCTAGAAAGAACTAAAATGTTCTTCAATAGGAGAATGGATAAACAAACTGTAGTACACCTATATAATGGAATACCATACAAGCAAGAACTATTGACATAGGCAACAACATGAAAAAATTTCAAATGCTGAGTAAAAGAAGCCAGGTTCCAACGGTTACATACTGTATGATTCCATCTACATGACCTTCTGGAAAAGACAAAACTATAGAGACAAAGAATGGATTAGTGATTGTTAGGAGTTAGGAATGCGGGTGCAGGGTTTACCATAAAATAAAATGGGATCCATGAGGCACAATTTAGGGTGATGGCACTATTTTATATCCTGATTGTGGTGGTGACTACACAAGTCTACACATGTTAAAACTTATAGAACTGCACACCAAAAAGCCAACTTGACTATATGTTAGTTATCAAGAACATACAAATTAAAACCATTATGAAATACCACCTTACACCCACAAGAATGGCTAAAATTAAATATACTGTACAGACAAAACCAAATGTTGACAAGGGTATGGAGCAGCTAGGACTCTCATACATTGCGTGGAAATCACTGTAGCAAATTTCTCACGAAGTTAAATGTAACCTATTCTATGACCCAGCAATTTCACCTCTAGGTATTTACAAGAGAAATGAAAACATGAATGTTCATAGAATCTTTATTGATAATCACCTGAAACATAAAATATTGTGCAAAAGGAGCCAGGCACAGAAGAGTATTTACTCTATTATTACATTTGTATGAAGTTCAAGAGCAGTCAAAACTAATCTATGGTAATATCAGAACAATGGTTGGCTCTGGAACAGAACTGAAGAAAAGAAGAACTGACTAAAAAGGGGTGTGAAGGGACTTTCTGAGGTCCTGGAAATGTGGTGGTTACACAGGTACATACACTGTCAAAATTCATAGAACTGTTCACATTTAACATCTGTGATTTAACTAGATGTAAAATTTACCTCAATAAAAAATTTATCATATATATGATGTGTATCATATATATGTATATCAGTGAAAAAGCTGTTATTTAGCTTAAATAAGAAACCTGAATTGTGAGATGGTCTTTACACTCATGTTTTGTTGAACATTCAATCAATTTTTAATTTTTGTTTTGATGGTCAGAAGTGTTGAAAATCCCCACTTATAGATTCATAAAGATCTATTGTTACAAATGGAATTAAAGTTTCTAGAGTGTTTTTTAAAATCAAGGCAAGGATAATCCTATCTCAAAGAATACCAGAATTTTTCAAGTATGTTTGAGTTAAACTTCAATTGTAATTTTTTGTTCTAAAAATCAATGGATTAATCTTCAGTTAGGTCAACATCTTAACATCTTTGATTCAGTTTATATAAGAAAGAAATGGATTACATATCTATAGTTCAATTTAGGAGCCATCAAGATAGAAATAACTTTTGAAGGACTTCTGAAGTGTTCCAGAACTTTGCAGATGTCTCCTTTCAAAGAAATTGACAGAATTTTGTATTACAACTCCATCTTAGACAAGCATATCCTCCAGTTTCTTCTTTATTGATCGCTTAACCAGGAATGTTCTAAATTTTTTAGGAAGCGTCTATAATGTTGACTTCATAACATTGAATTGAAAGGTTTAACTGATTCAACATGGTTAAAAGTATGTGCCAGGTAAGCCAATACACAGATAGAACTCTTTTTCTCATGACCCAAGGGTGGATTTCTTTCTTTCTTTCTTTTTAAAATTTCAGTTAAAGTAAAACTTCTGCCCTTAGTTTGAAAAAGCGCTTGAAGGCATATCTTCACGAAGGCCAGTGAATTTCTGTGTGGTAGAGAACGAATTCATATTTTGCTTTCATATCTTTACAACAAATTTTAAAATGCATTTGACTCAAAGATCTGCCTCTGGTGAAGTTGATGACATTTCTGGCTATTGACAAAACTTCTTTTTCAGTGTTGTTAGAAAAATCTTGTTGTCAGTGTATGTCTGGGTAAAAAGACAATGAGTGATGTGAAAAGTTTCCTTTCTCGTGAGAGTAGCGAAACTAGGTGCATTACCAAGCATCTCAGGGCCTATGCAGAATCTGAAGGTTTTCTTTCCAAAGTTTTATTTGGCAAAAAATATTTTTACTATTCTCAAAATATCCATAGTCTTTTTAATTTCCCAAAGCGTTCACAAAATAAGAATTCTTCCTTGATGGCACCAACATGTGTACAGGAAACACAAAAAGGAAGCTGGCTACATTGAGAGATATCTGTGGAGAGACGTATCTTATTTAGATGCCTTTCAGGCTGGACAGATGTGAGAGGCTCTTTCAATTTTGCTGACATTATACTTCCATTCACATTAATTTTTATACATATACACATCCCACTCTGGCCTTTGTGTTCCATCACATTCAATGATGCACATAAAATAATATAATACATGGTCTTCATCATCTGTCCTTTTCTTTGACATTTCATTTTAAATTGGGTTTGTAAAAAAATATACAAAATAAAGCTAAAATAAAACATTTGATCCAATTTAGTTTTTTTATTTTGAAATAATTTAAAACTTATAGAAAATTTCAAGAATAATACAAAGAATTCCCATATACCCTGGACTATGTTCCCCAATTGTTAACATTTTACCACATTTACTTTATCATTTTCTCTCTCTATATATATATATATATACCTATACCTCTCTCTCTCTCTCTCTCTCTCTCTCTCTCTCTCTATATATATATATATATATATATACATATATACACACACATATATAGAATATATATAAATATAATTTTCTATTTTATCATTTCATACAAACATAACACATTCATCTCTATGTAAATATGTATTGTTTTCATGAACCATTTGAAAGTAAATTGCAGACATGATAACTCTTTATTCCTAAATACTAATGTATTTGTTTCACAAGAACAAGGATATTCCTTTACTTAGCCATAGTATAAGGATCAAAATCAGGAAGTTAACATTGATATGCTACTGTAATCTACAGACCTTATTTATATTTTACCAACTGTCCCACAATACCCTTTATAGTAAATAATAATTTTTTTGATGAATAGAATTTTTTAAATGTGCTAGTCTCACACACACACATACACACACACACACAGGAATAAGGAAATCCTGCCATTTGGAATGACATGGATGAACCTGGAGGGCATTATGCTAAATTAAATAAGCAAGGCAGAGAAAGGCAAATACTGCATGGTTATCACTTATATGTGGAATCTGGAAAAAAAAAAAAAAGCTAATAAAACCAGAAAGTAGAAAAGTGATTGCCAAGGGCAGGGAGATACGGGAGCTAGGGAGACATGGTAAAAGGGTAGAAACTGTCAGTTATAAGATGAATAAAATCTGATGATCTAATGTATAACATGGCGACTATACTGGCTAATACTGTATTGCGTAATTACAATTTGCTAAAAGAGTAGAGCTTAAATGTTCTCACAAAATAAAAGGTAAATAAATGAGGTGATGGATGTGATAATTAACTTGATGGGGGAATCCATTCACAATGTACACATATTTCAAATCATCACATTGTACACTTAAATATCTTATAATGTTATTTGTTAATTATACCTCAATAAAGCTGGGAAAAAAATTTCTGGTCCAATCCAGGATCATTTGTCAAATTATGTAATGTCACTTTAGTCCTCTTTAATCTGGAACAGTTCCTAAGTCTTTGTCATTCATAGCCTTGAGGTTTCTTTTTTTTCTGGGTCCTGAATCAGCTTTATTTTTCTCTGCGTAGGGAACCCTGCACAGGCAATTCAAATTAAGACAAAATAAACGTATGAATATTTATGTAAAACTGTCCTTTCTAATGAACAACGATACACAATGTACAACTTCACATTCATTGGGTGGGTTTACAAAAATGTAACATTCCCAACTGATAACCTTGACATTTTTAAAAAGGCGTTTTGTGGAATGCTCCTCAATTGGAATTTGTCTGTTTCATGATTGAATTGGGGTTATGTACTTTTTTCATTTTAATTGTTTTTAATGTTTATTTATTTTTGAGAGAGAGACAGAGTGTGAGTGGGAGAGGGGCAGAGAGAGGGAGACACAGAATCTGAAGCAGGCTCTAGGCTCTGAGCTGTCAGCACAGAGTCCAATGTGGGGCTCGAACACACAAACTGCAAGATCATGACCTGAGCTGAAGTCAGTTGCCCAACCAACTGAGCCACCCAGGCGCCCCTGGGATTATGTACTTTTGAAAAGGATACCATAGAAATGATACTGTGCTAACACCACCACCCCCCAAAAAAACCCAAATAATCTAGTGAATGGGCAAAAGACATGAACAGACACTTTTCCAAAGAACACATCCAGGTGGCTAACAGACATAAGAAAAAATGCTCAACATCACTCATCATTAGGGAAATACAAATCAAAACCACAATGAGGTACCACCTCACACTGGCTAAATGTGCTAAAATGGCTAAAATGTTAACAACAGATGTTGGTGGAGAAAGAGGAACCCTTTTGCATTGCTGGTGGGAATGCAAAGTGGTGCAGACACTCTGGAAAACAGTTTTGAGGTTCCTCAAAAAATTAAAAATAGAACTACCCTATGACCCAGAAATTGCACTATTAGGTAATTATTCAAAGGATATAGGTGTGCTGTTTCGAAGGGGCACATGTACCCCGATGTTTACTTACAGCAGCACTATCGACAATAGCTAAAGTATAGAAAAAGCCTAAATGTCCATTGACAGACGAATAGAGAAAGAAGATGTGGTAGCCTCACGCCAGTCAGAGTGGCTAAAATGAACAAATCAGGAGACTATAGATGCTGGCGAGGATGTGGAGAAACGGGAACCCTCTAGCACTGTTGGTGGAAATGCAAACTGGTGCAGCTGCTCTGGAAAACAGTGTGGAGGTTCCTCCAAAAATTAAAAATAGATCTACCCTATGACCCAGCAATAGCACTGCTAGGAATTTATCCAAGGGATACAGGAGTGCTGATGCATAGGGGCACTTGTACCCCAACGTTTATAGCAGCACTTTCAACAATAGCCAAATTATGGAAAGAGCCTAAATGTCCATCAACCGATGAATGGATAAAGAAATTGTGGTTTATATACACAATGGAATACCACGTGGCAAGGAGAAAGAATGAAATATGGCCTTTTGTAGCAACGTGGATGGAACTGGAGAGTGTTATGCTAAGTGAAATAAGTCATACCGAGAAAGACAGATACCGTATGTTTTCACTCTTATGTGTTAAGTTTCCTGAGAAACTTAACAGAAGACCATGGGGGAGGGGAAGGGAAAAAAAAAAAGGTTAGAGAGGGAGGGAGCCAAAACATAAGAGACTCTTAAAAACTGAGAACAAACTGAGGGTTGATGGGGGGTGGGAGGGAGTGGAGGGTGGGTGATGGGTATTGAGGGGGACACCTGTTGGGATGAGCACTGGGTGTTGTATGGAAACCAACTTGACAATAAATTTCATATTAAAAAAATAAATAAATAAAATAAAATAAATAAAAATGAAAAAAAAGATGTGAGATATATATATACACATACACACAATGTAGTATTACTAGGCAATCAAAAAGAATGAAATCTTGCCATTTGCAACAACATGGATGGAACTAGAGTGTATTATGCTAAGCAAAATTAGTCAGAGAAAGACGAGTATCATATGACTTCACTCATGTGGAATTTAAGATACAAAAGAGATGAACATAAGGGAAGGGAAGCAAAAATAACATAAAAACAGGGAGTGGGGCAAAACATAAGAGACTCAAATGTAGAGAACAAACTGAGGGTTGCTGGAGAGGTTGTGGGTGGAGGGATGGGCTACGTGGGCAAGGGGCATTAAGGAGGACACTTGTTGGCATGAGCACTGGGTGTTACATGTAGGGGATAAATCACTGGATTCTATTCCTGAAATCATTATTGCACTATATACTAACTTGGATATAAATTAAAAAATAATTAATTTAAGAAAAAGAAAAAGAAAGCTGAAGTAATGGGAAAAAAAATGATACTGTGCTCCTCTTATTGGGGGGTGACGTGATGTCAGTTTGTACCATTACTAGCGATGGTAACTTTTATCACCTGTTTAAGGGGGTGTCTGTCAAGTTTCTCCACAGTAAAGTTACTATTTTTCCCTTTGCAATTAACAAGTATTTGGAGGTGCTCTATTCCTCCTCAAAATTTTACTAACTAGTTTTTAGCATCTGATGATGACTCTTGGCTAATCAATTTTTACTGTGAGATCTACAAATGGTGACTTTCTAACTATGTCATCCTTCTGACTTTAATGGCTGGCATTCTATTGTAAGAGGTTTTCCTTCTCTGTAATATATGTATGTATGTACATATGCATGTATGAATGTATTCGGTTATAATAGCATTCACTTATTATACATTACTGTTATTTATTTTAAGGCTCCAAGTGACATTTTTGAAACTCAATTTTTGTATGATTTTTAAGCAAATTGTTTTCCATGAACCTAGGAAGAAATTGTTAAGTCAAACGACATTCAAAAGACATGTGTAAGCTATAAAACAAGGCAAATTTTATACTTTATCTAGTTTTATCACCTTTACTGACTTTTAATCCTTACAATGGATTATAGCAGCAGTAGCTCAAGAATTATATTTTTCCAAGAATCTGGTTTGTTGAACATGATGTTGAATGGCTTTCTGTGCCTTCCTAGAAATAATGGTTCTTGTTTTTTATATCATTTTTTTGCAAAGTTTTTATCATACACACACACACACACACACACACACACACACACCTGTCGCAGTAATACAGTGCTATAATAATTGTTTTTTATAATCTGTTTTTTAAGATAGTTAAGGGAAAAAAATGAGGAGAGGTGCCTGGGTGACTCAGTCAGTTAAGCATCTGACTCTCAATGTCATGATCTCATGGTTTGTGGGATTGAGCCCTGCATCAGGCTCTGTCCTGACAGCTCAGAGCCTGCTTGGGATTCTCTCTCTCTCAAAATAAATAAATATTTAAAAAAAAAAAAGAGGGGTGGTGCCTGGGTGGCTCAGTTGGTTAAGTGTCTGACTTCGGCTCTCAGGTCAGGATCTTGCATTTCATGAGTTCAAGCCCCACAATGGGCTCTGCATTGGTGGTGTGGAGCCTGCTTGGGGTTCTCTCTCACTTCCTCTCTCTCTGCCCCTCCCTCACTTGTGTTCTCTCTCTCTCAAAAGTAAATAAGTAAAACTTCTAAAAAAAATAAAGATTAAAAAAGAAAAGAAATGAGGAAAACTAAGAAATGAGGAAAATTATATTTCTAAAGTCTTTCATATCAATCCACGTATTTACCATTTGTGATGCTCCTAATTTCTTCCTGTGGATTTGAGTCATTTTTTGGTGTCATTTCCTTTCAGTCTAAATGAATTCCTTTAGTATATCTTAAAGGCAGCTCTGCCAGTAACCAATTTTCTGTCTTTATCTAGGAATGTCTTTATGTTACTTTCCTTTTGAAAGGGTAGTTTTGCTAGATAGAGAAATTTTCATTCAGCCCACTGAATATGTCATTCCACAGTCTTTTGGCCCCCATCATTTCAGATGAGAAGTCAGCCAACAGTATTTATGCTCCCTGTATGTGATGAGTCATTTTTCTCTTGCTGCTTTCAGATTTTTCTCTTTGTCTTTCAGCAGTTAGACTCTGATGTGTCTAAGTATGAATCTCTTTGTGTTAATCTGACTTGAGGTTCGCTACATTCTTGCATGTATAGATTCATGTTTTCACCACATATGTAAAGCTTTTGACCATTATTTCATTTAAAAAGTCTTCCCTTTTCTCTCCTCTCCATTTCTTCTTTGGATACAACCATTAGACATACATTGGCATTCTTGATGTTGCCCCACAGGTCTCTGAGCACTGTTTATTCTTCTTCAGTTTTTCTTCAATCTTCAGATTGGGTAATTTCTATTCTTTTCAAGCTCATGGGTTCTTTCTTCTGCTATCTAGCATCTGCTGCTAAATCCCTCCACTGACAGCATGGAGCCTGACAGTGCAGAGCCTGCTTGGGATTCTCTTTCTCTCTCTTTGCGCCTGCCCCACTTATTCTCTGTCTCTCTCTCCCTCTTTTTTTCTAAGTGAATAAAATAAACATTTTCAAAAATAAGTGGAATCAGGGGCGCCTGGGTGGCTCAGTCGGTTGAGAGTCCGACTTCAGCTCAGGTCATCATCTCACAGCTCGTGAGCTTGAGCCCCACGTCAGGCTCTGTGCTGACAGCTCGGAGCCTGGAGCCTGCTTCGGATTCTGTGCCTCCCTCTCTCTCTGCCCCAACCCACTCACATTCTGTCTCTGTCTCTCTCAAAAATAAATAAACATTAAAAAAAAATTTTAAAATAAGTGGAATCATACAATATTTACCCTTTTGTGACTGGCTTGTTTAGCAGAATGTCTTCAAGGTTCATCCATGTTTATAGCCTGTGTCAGAATCTTCTTTCTTTACAAGGTTGCATAATACTCCATTGTATGTGTATACCACATTTTGTTTATCCATTAATCCATCAATGAGCATTCAGATTGCTTCTACCTTTGGGGTATTATGAATAGATTTCTTTGAAAATGTGTGTACTTGTATCTGTTCATGGCCTTGCTTTCAATTCTTTTGGATATAAACCCAGAAATGAAATTACTGAATCATATAGTAATTCAATGTTTAATATTTTTAGGAACTGCCATACTGTTTTCCACAGCAGCTGCACCATCTGACATAAATCCCCATCAACAATGCACAATGTTTCCAATTTCTCCACATCCTCACTAACTACTAGTTATTTTCTGGAGAATTTTTTGTGTTTTTTTCTTCTTCTATACTAGCTATCTTAATAGGTATGAAGTTATAGCCCAATCTCATAGTGCTTTTTATTTGCATTTCCTTAATGATTAGTGATGGTGAGCATCTTTTCATGCATTTCTTAGCCATTTGTATATTTTTTCTGGAGATATATCTATTCAAGTCCTTTGCTCATTTTTTAATTACGTTGTTTGGGTTTTTGTTGTTGAATTTGTAGGAGTTCTTTATATATTCTGGATATTAATTATCAGATATATGATTTGCAAATATTTTCTGCCATTCCATAAGATGCCTTTTCATTCTGTTGGTAGTGTCCTTTTTTTAAAAAAAATTTTTTTAACGTTAATTTATTTTTTTTTTTAACTTTTTTTTTTTTCAACGTTTATTTTATTTTTGGGACAGAGAGAGACAGAGCATGAATGGGGGAGGGGCAGAGAGAGAGGGAGACACAGAATCGGAAACAGGCTCCAGGCTCTGAGCCATCAGCCCAGAGCCTGACGCGGGGCTCGAACTCACGGACCGCGAGATCGTGGCCTGGCTGAAGTCGGACGCTTAACCGACTGCGCCACCCAGGCGCCCCTAACGTTAATTTATTTTTGAGAGAGAGAGAGAGAGAGACAGCACGAGCAGGGGAGGGGCAGAGAGAGGGGGGGGGGAGACAAAGAATCCAAAGCAGGCTCTGCACTAACAGCAGGGAGCCCGATGCAGGGCTCCAACCTGTGAACTGTGAGATCACAAACCGAGCCAAAATTGGACGCTTAACCAACTGAGCCACCCAGGTGCCCCAGTAGTGTCCTTTGATGCACTAAGGTTTTTAATTTTGATTAAGTATCTATTTTCTCTTTTGTTGCCTGTGTTTCAGTGTCATATTCAAGAAATCATTGCTAAATCCAGTGTAATGAAGATTCTCCTTTATATTTTCTCTAAAGAATTTAATAGTTTTCACTCTTACATTTAGGTCTTGAATCCACTTTGAGTTATTTTTTGTAGATGATGTAAGGTAAGAGTCCAACTTCATTCTTTAGCACATGGACATCCAGTTTTTCCAACACAACTTGTTGAAAAGACAGTCCTTTCCCCATTGAATAACCTTTGAATCCTTGTCAAAAATCATTTGATCATATATCCAAGGGTTTATTTCTGGGCTCTCTGTTCCATTGATTTATATGTCTGTCTTTATGCCAGCACCAAACTGGTTTTTTGTTTGTTTTTGTGTTGATTATTTTTGGATTTTTTAAAAGTTTTAATTTAAATTCCAGTTAGTTAACAGTGTAATATTAGTTTCACGTGTACAATATAGTGATTCAACACTTAAATAAGCACCACATTTTTTTGATTACTCTAGCTTTGTACTAAGTTTTGAAACCAGGAAGTATCAGACCTTCAGTTTGTTTTTCTTTTTCAACAATGTTTTAGCTATGGGGTCCCTTGAGAGTTCACATGAGTTTTAAGATGGATTTTCTATTTCCACAAAAAAAATGTTTTTGGGATTTGGATAGGGATTGCATTGAACATACAAATTGCTTTCAGTAGTTACTGTATTCACCTCCAGAATATCCTTTCATTCATTTTTTTTTTAAAAAAACAATTTCTATCTATTAAGAAACTCCAATGGGGCTCCTGGGTGGCTCAGTTGGTTGAGTGTCCAACTTCAGCTCAGGTCATGATCTTGCGGTTCATGAGTTTGAGCCTCACATTGGGCTCTCTTCTGTCAGCGCAGAGCCTGCTTCAGATCTTCTGTCTCCCTCCCTCTCTCTCAAAAATAAACATTTGGGAAAAAAAGAATCTCTAAGGGTGTCTGGGTGGCTCAGTCAGTTGAGCATCCAACTCTTGATTTCGGCTCAGGTCACGATCTCATAGTTGTGAGATTGAGCCCCATGTTGAGCTTTGCACTGAGTGTGGAGCCTGCTTGGGATTCTCTCTCCCCCTCTCTCTGCCCCTCTCCTGCTCATGTGCACACACACACTCTCTCTCTCTCTCTCAGAATAAACATTAAAAACAGAATCTCTATTTGTTGATTCATTAGTGTAATGCTTTAATTCTTTAAACATAATTTCCTTAGTTCTTTGAACATAATTATAATAACCTCTTTGAAGTCTTTGCTAAATTCTATATCTGTGGTCAGTCACTGAGAGTCAATTTATATTGACTGTTTTTTTTCTCTTGAGTATGGGTCACACATTCCCATTTCTTTGTGTCTTATAATTTGTTGTTTTTATTGTTGAAAATGGGCATTAAAATTTTTTTTAATGTTTATTTATTTTTGAGAGAGAGACAGTGTGAGCAGGGGAGAGGCAGACAGAGAGGGAGACAGGGAATTCGAAGCAGGCTTCAGGCTCCGAGCTGTCAGCACACAGCCTGATGAGGGGCTCAAACTCATGGACTGCTAGATCATGACTTGAGCTGAAGTCGAATGCTTAACCAACTTAGCCACCCAGGGCACCCCCAAAACTTGGCATTTTAGATAATACCCTGTATCAAGTCTGGATTCTAATTCCCCCACCACAGGTTACTGTTATTGATATTTTTATTTGTTTGTTTTTTGTTTCCTTGCTTAATAATTTGTCTGGGCAAAACCCATTAAATCTGTCTCTCCTCCAGTATATAGCACTGACGTTTCTGTTCTGTTCTGTTGTTTTTTATTCTTATTTTTATTTCTGGCTTCCTAAGCATTGCCCCATGTCTGTGTAGTTTAGTAGTTAGCCACTGATCAGAAAAAGGTTATGCTTAAACACTTCAAGCAAGTGAGTCTTCTGTCCTCTACTGATAGATCTGTATACAGGTAGGGGAGTGAATTCAAAGTTGAAGTCATTTTCAAGTCTTATCCAGCTTTTACTTTCTGTTGGGCCCTTTTGTGTCTCCTCTGCACATACACATAACTTCAGGGCTGGTCAACAGTTTGTTGTTAACTTGGGCCCTCTCTGATCTTCTCTGCATGCATGCAGCCTCGGTCTAGAACATGCTTGCCCCAACCCAAGACTACAGCCTCAAGCTAGCAGAGCCAATGGCCCTCCTCACTTGCCTGCCTCTGAGATTGTCACTTTCACCAACAACACTGCTAGGTGTGGTAACTGTCCACTGCTCCAAACTGAGTAAGGCCCCAATGACCATAGCAGAGATGTTTCTGGTCCTGAGTGCCCCCAAATTTTGAACTTCTGTGTCAAATAAACAGAGGAGAGTGATGGAACAGCCTCAGGCTAGAACACCACAGATTCCCACTATTCTTGCTGAAGTTCAGCAATTTTTCAAGCATAAATGCTTCTCAGATTGTTGTATGATTTTGTTTGGTTTCTGGGGAACCAAAATGGTTGTTTCTCTCCATTTTTCTTTTTGTCAACTATTGCTTTTGCACTAGTTTTGTTTTTCTTTTTCTTTTTTTAATTTTAACGTTTATTTATTATTGAGAGACAGAACATGAGCATGGGAGGGGCACAGAAGCGGAGGAGACGCAGAATCTGAAGCAGGCTCCAGGCTCTGAACTGCTAGCACAGACAGAGCGCGACGTGGGGCTCGAACCCACAAACTGCGAGATCATGACCTGAGCCGAGGCCGGATGCTTAACCGACTGAGCTACCCAGGCACCCCTAGTTTTGTTTTTCTTTTTGTTGTTTTGGAGGAAATGATAGGCTGATCTTTTCACTTGGCGAAGTCCTGCCTCTAGTTTTATTAGTTTAAATGCTCAGTATTTTAGGGAGAAACAAGATACAAATACCACCTGTACAATATACTGTGTGTTTATGCCTTTACTCCAAAACATAGGCAATATACAAAAGGGAGTTTAAGGAGTAAAGTAAAAGAAAGAGCCTTTGCTACTCACAGAACTTATAACTGTATATACACCTATATCATGTGTTAGCAATAGTAAATTATCTCAAATAATATCCTGAGACAGTTACCTAAACTATTAGACATGCTTTAAACTGCCTAGTCCATACTTCTAGACTGCATTCTTGTTCACATTAAAGAGGGTCAAGGTGTCTTTTGGAGAGTTAAGAATTTGAGCTGTCTGGTTTGCAGAAGTTGAACCAATAACAGAAACAACTGACCTCCTTTATTTGTTTGGTCAACAAAACAATTTTTGATAGAAACTCCTAAAAAGCAACATAGATATCCGGGTTATCAATGGGAGGAAACATGTTAATCAACTAGGTGCAGAGTTGCCCCATGGCTGCTATACCCCACTATACCCCAAAGCTGCCCCATGGCAGCTATACCCCACTAATGTAAGTAGATGGCAGACTGTAATCATGTATTATCCAGTGGTAGATCTAAAAATACTATACTTCTAAAGTAAAGATGAGTAGAAACAATATTATGAAATGTCTACAGCAACTTTGATGTGATATGAAAATAGCTATGGTTTCAAGAAACAGACTCTTAACTACAGAGAGCAAATGATGGTTACCATAGGGGAAGGAAGGTAAGGGGATGGGTTAAATAAGTGACGGGGATTAAGGAGTGCACATGTTGCGATGAGCACTGGGTGATGTATGGAATTGTTGAATCACTATATCATATACTTGAAACTAATATTACACTGTGTTAGCTAACTGGAATTAAAATAAAAACTTAAAAAAAAATAAACTGAAAACAAAAGAAAATAGCTATGGTTTCTATTGGTGATAAAGTCTTAGATAATTACTACTACTGGGGTTTGTTGCTTACTATATTAGTTTACCTACTGCTGTATAACAAATTTCCCCCAAATTTAGTAGCTTAAAACAACACTTATTATTTTAAACTATTTCTAGGGGTCAGGAATCTGAATTTAACCCGATAAACATTAAACACTATAATCTTAGAAATGTTATAAAGAAAAAGGAGGAATCTCAGAGCAGCTTAGCTCAGGGGTATGGCTTTGAGTCTCTCATGAAGTTGAAGTCTAGCAGTTGGCCAGGACTACAACTATCTAAAGGCTTGGGGCGCCTGGGTGGCTCAGTCCGTCAAGCCTCCAACTTCGGCTCAGGTCATGATCTCACACTCTGGGAGTTCAGGCTCCACGTCGGGCTCTGTGCTGACAGCTCAGAGCCTGGAGCCTGCTTCAGATTCTGTCTCCCTCTCTCTCTGCCCCTCCCCTGTTTATACTTGGTCTCTCTCTCTCATTCTTAAAAATAAGTAAACACAAAAAAAAATTTTTTTAAAGGCTTGACTCGGCTGGAAGATCCACCTCCAAGCTCACTCATGTAGCTGTTGGCACAAACTTCACTTCCTCAATGAACCCTATTTCATTCTGGGTGGCAATTTGTCCAGCTGAAAAAAAAAATTATAATGCTAGCCTCCCTTGCATCTAGGTATGACTATATACGTTTTAGCCAATGATGTGTAAGTAGACGTTGTTGGGTAGAATTTCTAGGAAGTCTTAAAACTTCCCAGATGGTTCCTGTCTTGGACTATCAGTCAACCACTAATAAGAGTGAAGAAAAAGAAAAGAGCCTTATTCCTTAATAACAATAGAGCCTTGGGGCACCTGGGTGGCTTAGTCGGTTAGGCATCCGACTCTTGGTTTCGGCTCAGGTCATGATCTCATGGTTTGTGAGTATGAGCCCCACATCAGGCTCCATGCTGGGGGTGTGGAACCTGCTTGGGACTCTCTCTCTCTCTCTCTCTCTCTCTCTCTCTCTGTGTGGAACCTGCTTGGGACTCTCTCTCTCTCTCTCTCTCTCTCTCTCTCTCTCTCTCTCCATCTCTCTCCTTCTCTCTCAAAATAAATAAACTTAAAAACAAAAAAGAAAATATCTTCTTAAAAAAAATAGAGCTTTCCTTTAGCTTCTTTTATGTGGGTGGAAAATGGCTTGTTTAGGGCCCTGTATTAGCCTAACCTAACTCTGATATGTATGTGTAATCTCATTTCACCCTCACAAAAACCCTGGGAAGAAATATCTTATTATCCTCATTTTATGGGAAGTAAATCAGAAGACAGAGTAGTTGACTAGCCCAAGCTCGTGTGCACAGTACAGGCTGTAGTGCTAAAATTCAAACTTAGGTGTGTCTGACTCCTTAGCTAGTGCTCATGACCTCCAGGCTGCATGGTTGTTTTGCAACATGGGCAATCTAAGTCCTCTGCAATAGCAATAATGGCAATAATAACAATACTTAACACCTGAGCTCTTGGCATGTACCAGGCATTATGCTATAGGCTGCATACTTATAATTTCATTTAATCTTCTACAACAACCCCTAGGAGAAAGACACTGTTATCCCCATTTTACAGATGAGGAAACTGACACTTGGAAATTTTAAGTCATTTGCCCATGACTCCAGCAGAAATGTAGATGGCCAAGACATGATCTCACATGTACTTTAGAAAGCTACCTTGGGATAAGGAGTAGAAAATGGACTGGAGAGGGAAAGAGCAAAGACCAGAGACTCATTTAGAAAGCTATCAAAAGATTTTGATGCCTGTCCCAGATACCAACTTCTAAGATGCACGGTATGTATGCTCTAAGGAAGTTCCTTATAAGAAGCCACCTGTAAGAGGGTAGGGCCTAGGACATGTCTGTCTCTCTGTTCCCTGAGCTTTATTTTTTTTTAAAGTAATCTCTATGCCCAACATGGGGCTCAAACTCACAACCCCAAGATCAGGAGTTGCATGCTCTAACCAACCAAGCCCTCCAGGGGCCCCTCCCTGAGCTTATTTGGGGAGCTCCTTCCATTCCCTCTTGTCTCTCACTTCCTTTAGCTTCTGGAATGTCCACTCTCCCAGTCTCACAGAGTTTGTGAGGGAAGAAAATGGATGGAAGAGAAGAGGTGATAAACCTATTTGCTTCAGGATGTTATGAACTTAAAAGAGAACCTCGGTGGGTGGGGGCAAAAGAGGGAAGGAAGGGAACCATCAATCAACAGTTCAACCTGTTGCTCACTACTCAGTAGAGACCTTTGAGGAGCCATCCAAATTCTATAACCAGAACAGGTCAGAGTGGGAAGTGCCCTCTTATCTGTTAGAAGAGGTAGGGTAACTGGCTAAAGGTCATAGAGTAAATTTAAAAAATAGACTCGAAACTCATACTCTTTTCCTCATCACATTTGCTACCCAGACAAGTAATGGACCCTGATGCTAACTCAAATCAAAAGAAAATGATTTGGAAGGATATAGGCTAGCTCAGAGAATTGAGGCAAGGCTGAACCAGGCTATGTCAGCTTTCTGACTTAGTAGTAGAAATGGATTCTGGGCACATTACTTAGAGAAGGAATATATTGACAGGATTGAAAGAATATATCAGAAGAGGCTTGGCAGCTATGCAGCCAGGAATAATACCCCAAATTTGTACTACAGAACCAGTTTGGTGAAGTCACTTCTGCCCCTAGTACCTGGGCACACCTGCCCCTAGTACCAGGGCACACATACCAAAGTTTGCATGGCAAATGCCTTTGACCATGGATAATGCTGAGCACCACTGCCACAACTGTTTCTAGAAACTGGACTCATGAGCCACCGTCTTCACAGAACCATGATTTTGCTGGTCCCAGCTTTTTTGGATCACATTTCCCATTCACAGCTTGAATGTGTCCAATTAATGGATCCTTGTCATGTGTACAGCTCTAGCTGCAAAGGATTCTGGGAAAGTTAAGTATCTGGTATTTTCAGCTTCCTTGTGAAGAGGTGGGCTTTGCTTCATAAGGAAGAGAACTAGTTAAAAATAAGAAAGTAGTTCAGGTGCTATATAGCCAAAGAAAGGACAAATGTAGGTGGAACAGTTGCAGGAAAAGGACAGGAACCAAAGATTTTTGTAACAGCATTTTAAAATAATGCTTGGGGCACCTGGGTGATTCAGTTGGTTAAGTGTCTGACTGACTTCAGCTCAGATCGTGATCTCACAGTCCGTGAGTTCGCTCTGTGCTGACAGCTCAAAGCCTGGAACCCGCTTCTGATTCTGTGTCTCCCTCTCTCTCTGTTCCTCCCCAGCTCGTGCTGTCAATCTCTGTCTCTCAAAAATAAATGAATGTTAAAAAAAATTTTGTTTTTGGGGCGCCTGGGTGGCGCAGTCGGTTGAGCGTCGGACTTCGGCCGGGTCACGATCTCGCGGTCCGTGAGTTCGAGCCCCGCGTCAGGCTCTGGGCTGATGGCTGGGAGCCTGGAGCCTGTTTCAGATTCTGTGTCTCCCTCTCTCTCTGCCCCTCCCCCGTTCATGCTCTGTCTCTCTGTCCCAAAAATAAATAAACGTTGAAAAAAAATTTGTTTTAAATAAAATAATGCTTAATTTGTTCCTACTGTTGCAGCTGGAGATTAAGAGAGAAAGAATGGGAGATTAGGGGTCCATAAAGATATACTCAAAAATGAACAGTTCTTATAAATATATTATTTAATAACATTTTAAATTAATATACTATGAGAATATACACATAAGAACAGAACATTTATATATATATATTAATACACATAATTTTTTTTCAATTAACATACAATGTTATACTCAGTGCTCATCATGGTAAGCATACTCTTAATCCCCTTTATCTGTATCAATCTCCCCATCCACCTCCCCTCTGGTAATGATCCGTTTGTTCTCTGTAGTTAAGGGTCCATTTTTTGGTTTGTCTTTTTTTTTCCTTTGTTCTTTTTGTTTCTTAAATTCCACAGATGAATGAAATCATATCCTATTTGTCTTTCTCTGACTTATTTCACTTAGCATTATACTCTCTAGATCCACCCATGTTGTTGCAAATGACAAGATTTCATTCTTTTTTATGGCTGAGTAATATTCTATTGCTGAGTAATATTCTACACCACATATATTCATATACACCACATCTTCTTTATCCATTCATCTATCAATGGCTACTTGGGCTGCTTCCATAATTTGGCTATTGTAAATAATGCTGCAATAAACATAGGGGTACATATATCTTTTTGAATTAGCGTTTTTGTATTCTTTGGGTAAATACCCAGTAGTGAAATTATTGGATCATATGGTAATTCTATTTTTAACTTTTTGAGGACCTCCATGCTGTTTTCCACAGTGGCTGCAAACTTCCACAGTTTGCATTGCCACCAACAGTGCATGACGGTTCCCTTTTTTCTACATCTTTGCCAACACTTGTTTCTTGTTTTTAATTTTAGCCATTCTGACAGGTGTGAGGTGATATCTCACTGTGGTTTCAATTTGCATTTCCCTGATGGTGAGTGATGTTGAGCATCTTTTCACGCGTCTGTTGGCCATCGGTATCTCTTCTTTGGAGAAATATCTGTTCATGTCTTCTGCCCATTTTTAAATTGGATTACTTGTGGGGGGGTTGGTGTTGACTTGTATAAGTTCTTTATATATTTTGGATACTAACCCTTTATTGGATTTGTTATTTGCAAATATCTTCTCCCATTCAGTAGGCTGTCTTCTAGTTTTGCTGACTATTTCCTTGCTGTGCAGCTTATTTTGATGCAGTCCCAACAGTTTATTTTTGCTTTTGTTTCCTTTACCTCAGAAGATATATCTAGAAAAATGTTGCTATGGCTGATGTCAGAGAAATTACTGCTTGCACTCTTTTCTAGGATGTTTATGGTTTCAGGTCTCTCACATTTAGGCCCTTAATCCATTTGAATGTATTTTTGTGTATGGTGTAAGAAAGTGGTCCAGTTTTCCCAATACCATTTGTTGAAGAGACTTTTTCCCATTGCATATTCTTGCCTCCTTTGTCGAAGATTAATTGACCATATAATTCTGGGTTTATTTCTGGGCTTTCTATTCTGTCCCATTGATCTATGCATCTGTTTTTGTGCCATACTGGCACAGTACCATACTGGCTTTGATTACTACAGCTTTGTAGTATAACTTGAAATCTTGGGGCTGTGATACCTCCAATTTTGCTCTTATTTTTCAAGATTGCTATGGCTATTTGGGGTCTTTTGTGGTCCTATACAAATTTTAGGGTTATCTGTTCTTAAATGAATTTCTATGTCATAAATTATAAATTTCTTAATTATTAAATTTATTGTACACATATAATGGCAATAAACTATTTTATAAATAAAAATGTTATATTTAAGAAAAGCGTTCAAGATTATTTCCATAAAGGAGAGTGCTCATAGGGCAAAGCCCATCATTTTATTTTGGGATGAGGACATCCATGTTTGGTTGTAGAACTGTTCCCGCCTTTAAATATTAAATCCACACATCAATTCTCTCACTTCTAGCTCTTTCCTTCACATCCAATTCCGTGACTTTGCAGATACCTACTCCAGGCTCTAAACTCATCTACTTTCTACATGCCACCTCCCTGCTTTCTTCATTTTCCACTCCAATCAGTCTTGAATCCAAGGTCATCCCCTCTTCATCCCCATGACACCCTCTTATCAAAATCCCAACCCTGAATCCATGCAGCTCCATTTTCTCCAGACAGAGGAAGCTGAGCCATGCCAGGCTAAAACCACACAAAAGTACCTACTGGTGCCACAAGACATCCAGGCACACGCCTTGTCCACACACAGCCCAGCAGTTATTTCAAATCTTCTCCGTCTTCTTCCAATATTCAATCTCAACACTTCCCCTTTCCTTCACTCCAGTGAGAGAAGATCCTTTCCAACTTCATGAAATACATCAAAACCATCATTAGAAAAAGCCCTCAACTTCTCTCTACCATATTTTCAGACTTTTCTCTCCAACTGCATCCTTTTTTCTTCTTCTTCCCTTGAAATATTTCTCACTCACTTCCTAATGCAGAGCAAATGGTTGTTTCGCCCCCACCGCGTCACTAAAACTGCTCTTCCAATGACCTCCTAGTTGCTAAACCCATTGATATTTTCAGTTCTTATCTTACTTGACCAACAGCAACCTTTAGCCCTGTTAACCACTCCCAAATTCCTGAAATGTTGCCTTGCTGTACTAGTTAGTGTTCTCCAGAGTAACAGAGCCAACAATAGGATATAGGTAGGTAGGTAGGCAGGCAGATAGATAAATTGATTGATTGATTGAGTATAATGAAATAGCTCATGTGATTATGGAGGCTGACAAATCCCAAGGTCTGCTGTTGGCAAGCTGGAAACTCAAGACAGCTGACAGTGTAATTCCAGTCTGAAGGCCTGCAGGCTAGAGACCCAGGAAGGGCTGATGTTTCAGTCTGAGTCCAAAGGCAGGAAAAGAAAACCCTTGTCCCAGCTCAAGGAAGTACAGCAGGAGGTAAGTCCTTCTCACTTACCAGGTCAGCGTTTTGTTCTATTCAGCTGATTTGATGAGGATTCCCACATTGGACAGGGCAATCTGCTTTACTCAGTGCACTGATTCAAATGTTAACTTCATCCAGAAGCACTCTCACAGGCACTCAGAATAGTGTTTGACTGAATGTCTGGTACCTCGTGGCCCAATCAAGTTGACACACAAAATTAACCATCACATTTGCCCTCTGAGATACGTCACCATTTACTTCTCCTACCTTTTGCCTACTACCCTTTCTTGGTCTCTGTAGGTGGCTCCCCTTGTATGTCAGTGGTCCTCAGCGTTCTGTTTGGGGTATTTTCCCCTTCAGCCTACTCTCCATGGGGGATTTTATTCTCTCTTATGATCCCAGTAACCATCTGTACACATTTGTATTACTAGCCAGGTCTCACGTCTGAGCTCTCAGCTCTATGTTGAGAAGCCTTGAAGTCCTCATGAGTCACATCATGTTGTCCATCCCAGAGCAATAGCTGTCTCATGTCCTGATGTGGGTAGCAATTTCATAAGATCATTTGATGGGGCATTTCTGTCACAAGTGTCAACCACAATGCTTACTTGAGTACACTTAACACATGGATTTTTCCACAACTGTGTGTGAAAGGTCTTAAATCAACAGCTCTTCTGCTCCAGCACTTATGGTTTCCCAGTTTGTAAATATTTATCTTGACAGCCAATTTAGTGGATGTTGGAATGGCTGTAGCTCTGATATCATGTAGTATGCTTCTTGCCTTCGGGTATCATGATAAATTCTCAAATCCGCCTGATAACAGTTGAATTCCTCAAAGCAGCTATCGAGGCCTACTTTAATGACTTCCAACCATTGCTCTGGAAGATAATGTCCAGAAGATTATGTGGCAGAAAAATTTAAATGTGTGTGGTCCATGGAGGGGAGTATATAATTAGCATGTGTAGGGACTTTGTAGTCACTCCATGCAATTTTCTTTTCAGCATTTTCAAATTCAACAATCCCCCCAAAACAAATTCATGCTTGACTAATATCTTCCCCCAAATATTTTCCTCTTCCTGAGTTATTTCCAAGGCAGAAACCCAGTCATCACCCTTAACTCCAGGATCTCCCTCATCCCCACATCCAATCAATCAGAAGTCTTGCTCAATACACCTGCTAAATATCTGTGAAATCTTCCACTTCTCCCCACCCACACTACCAATGCCTTACTTAATTCAGGCCATCTAACCTCTTGTGAGGATTATTGGAATTGCTTAAATGGCCTCCCTGGATACCCTCTGTCTTCCCCACTCTAACCTACCCTCAACACAGCAACCAGACTGATCTTCCCAAGACAGAGGAAAATGTCACTCCCCCCAATTATAACCTCCAATGATTGCTCACTGTTCTTAGGATAAAACTCCATAATAGGGGCTGATCACTTCAGCCGCATTTTCTCCTTTCCACTAATTTGTGTGCCCTTGAGCAAGCGAGTTAACTTCTTATTCCCTCCATTTTCTCAAATATAACATGGAATCATAACAGATTTGTTACAAGAGTTAATTCCTCTAAAGTGATAGTAACAATGTTCAACACATGTTATTGAGATATTGTTAGCTTATATTATTACATCTCTTTAGGAACTCTACAATCCAGCCACACAGAATGCGTTTCACTTCCGCAAGAAGGCCATGCTCTCTCTCACCTCCCTGGCTTCCCACTCTTGTCTACCCAGAATACTTCCTTCTCCACCCAACCCCCAGTCCTCTCCTCTCCTCATCCGTAACCTGGTGATCCCTAGTTGTCCTTCAGGTCTTAGCTTAGATATCTAATGCTCTAGAAGGCATTCTATGTCCTTAGTCTGAGCTGGCTGCCCCCTTTCTGTGTTCTCTTGGTTCCCAGTACTATTTCTACTTAAACCTTAACCACCTGTTACTGTCTGTTCTCTAGGACAAGTCCTATAAAGTCAGAGACTGTGGTAATGCTAGAATCTAGCACAGTGCCTGGCACGTAGTAGGTATTCAGTAAATACTTGTGGAATGAATGAATGCTGAGAACTATGCCAGGGGTTCAGAAGCTAACTTCTTAGAAGGAGTTAGATAGCTCCAAAAGGGCAGGGGAAAATGAAAAATCTGGCCCCCTCATATTTAGGCAACTGAAGGGGAGGTAATAGAGATTCTGTTTTCCATTTCCCAAATTTCAGGACCTGTTGCAGAAGGGTGAGGAGGTTCTTCAAGTGGAAGTAGGAAGATAGCCGTTGCTGCTCTGTGAGGGTTGCACACTTGGAGACAAGATCTCATGACTAGAGACGTTCATTGGGAAATCAGCCCGCTCACAAGGTCAGGCCTTAAGTCGTACCTGGTGGCCTGAGTCAAGGGCACTGCCATCTCCAAAGTCACACCATGCCTGGGAAGGATTCTTCCAAAAATCATTAGGATGCTACCTAGGACAACCTGTGCCCGTGCTGCAAGAAACCAAAGGTGGCTTATAATCCCAAGAGGGAGGACTAATATCCAGAATCGTGTGGCTCAGGATGAAGTGCAGTTCACACCACCCAGCAACAAGGCTCCAGCCCTGGAGAGATGCCCAGTACCCCAGCCACGGTGCCTATTCCCAATCACTGTTAAAGGACTCCTGTAGGAAGATGGCTTGAGTAAGCATGATGGGGCATACTGACTGATGGCCCTGCTGAGGACTGAGACTCTGCTGCTGTTGATTATATCCCTGTCCTCCACCAAGCATCCAATTGCATTCAATGGCTATGGGAACACAGGTCATTAAAGAAGTGGGGATGCAGCGGGTGGTGCAGCCTCTGTCTTCTCCCTGGACCTCTGGGATTAGGCCTAGGCCCCTATGGCTACGGGACTGGTGGTCAGCAGCCATTTTGTTGAGAAACTGGAGATTCTTAAAGTGTCAGTGATTCCAAAGATGACTAAGTGTGGCCTAGAGTAGTGGGGAGGGCCGTTCTGCCTCTGCACGCACACCACTACCATCCTGGAGCAATTCTAGAGAACCAGGAAGGAGACAGCACCCTTGGCCTGACCAGTGGCTTTTTCAGCAGAAACTGGGAAGACCTGGAGTGAGAAGGCCTTTGGAATCAACCATGTTGGGAGGTGCCAGTGATGTTTTGGTAAATATTTTAACTGGCTATCCCAGCGGGGGCGAGGGCTCTGATTTGTGGCATTTTGCCAATTTCCATGGTATAAATAATGCCACCGTGACTGATTTCAGACTACCAAACATGACGTCGCTGAATGTAGAATTAGGAACAGACACACACAATCAGCTCCTGAGAGCCAGGGCAGCACAGGGAGAAGCCTGCGTAAGGAGGTGAGGAACCAAGAAGAGCTACAAGGTCAGGAGAGTCCTCACAGCTAGGCATAAACTCACAAAGGCACATGTCCTGAAAATCTGCCCACTATCACCCACCAACTAGGTTAAGTTTGGTGTCAATGCTCACTTCAGAAACATTTGGCTGTGCCTACCCGGGCTGAAGTAGTGTCACCTGAAGCTCCCTCAGTGGTCACCCAGGTGACTACCTGCATAGAACTGTGGTCGTCTTAGGTAGTTCAGAGGGGGTTCTTCAGGGCCTGCCTTCCATGCTGTGAGGGCCCAAACTTGCCTAGAGATGCCCTTGAAGGCCCCTCGAAAGAGCTGGTCCCTACATCCTAAGGGGTGGTAAATAGATGGAGGACCCTCTGGTCCTCCCAGACCCCAGGTCCTCAAGGTGTGAAATTCCAGCTTCATATCTTGCAGTGGATCCAGTCCCGGCCTACAGGCTCTTTGTTTGAGGAATATGAAAACACATCCAACATACTAGCTCCACAGGCAGCACTGCTAAATCTGGCAAAACCTTTGTGGGAAGGTTTTGACCTTTTGATCCCTCCCAGAACAGACTATAGGCTCACAGCAGCTTTTTTGCTTTTTCAGTGCCATACCCCAAACACCTAGAACTGTGCCTAGTAAAAAAATGGGCATTCAGTAACTATTGCTGAACTTACTGAAAACATCCAGAATTCAAATGGCCACTCTATGACAAAAAAGTTACATCAGATTTAAGTATTCACAGAACCCAAAGGGAAGTGGGTAGCAGAGACAGTGGGTCTGGAAATTAGATCTGAGGTGGGGATCTGGGTTAGACTTTGGTAAAGCAACCACAAACAGAAAATAACGCCTGGAGATTACATTAGTGAGCTCTGGCAACCCACAATGGGTACATTGCTTGGGGATGCTGCAGGCAAAAGAATTAGAGCCATGTATTTATTGAGCACCTACTACAGATTCAGCCCTTTCCTGGGATTCATATGCTCTTCTAAACATGACAAAAAATCAAAAAATAGGCTCAGTCAGTTGAGCATCTGACTCTTGATTTCGGCTCAGGTCATGATTCCAGGGTCATGGGATCAAGCCCCACATTGGGCTCCACACTGAGCATGGATTTTCTCTCTCTCTGTCTCTGTCTCTCTCCCCTTCTGCCCCTCACCCCCACTCATGCTCTCTCTCTAAAAGAAAAAAGAAAAAAAATTTTAAAAACGCAATAAAATCAGTTGAACAAGACAGTTCATTACTTTTCATCAATACAAGCTCAATACAGTACACCAATCTTCTCCCCAGAAGCCCCTATTCTTACGGCCTCAACTCTCATTTATCAAAAAAGCTAAAAGAATTGACCAAGTGGGAAGTTCAGAACAAGCCCTTGGCCTACTGTTACCAGTGGCAGCATTCTGCTCAAATCAGGCCCTGCACCTGTTAACAAGACTGCATCTCTTAGATTAGGGACAGTGATTACATGATTCTCTTAACTTTCTTAATTCTTAGGTTATGACCACAATGCAAATTAGATGTTCCTTCTCTTAATTTTTGTGTCGAATAGAGTTAATTGTAGGATTCTTCAGAGGCTTAGAATGTGTTGTTGCAAAGAACATACTTAGGGCATCCCTAAGTTTCTAGGTTATCTTTAGACGTCAAGTGGGGAGATTTTATCCAGAGTCAGGATGTTAAAAGCTAATGGGTGGCTGGAGAGAATTGTCCATTCCAGGCACTCTTGCAGCTATGATGACTGCCTGGATAGTCCAGAGGAAAAAAGTGGTGAGAGAGAAGGGCTGGAGACAACGAGAGGATTTATGTCTTTCTGTAAAAACAGCAGCTTCCAATCAGAGAAACAGATGACGAGTATCCAGCTACCTAACCCTGCCTGGGCAGTCGGATTGCTGAGATGAAGCATGCTTAGAGGTAGAGTAAGCCCTTTCTAGGTTAACGTAATCAGATGTATATGGGACACCTGCCACTCATTGCAAAGTGCTTCGCAGAGCTAGCTGGCTGCATTCATCTGTGTAATAAAGCCAGAATCTGAAACAAACCCTTTACCCAGTTTCTCAGAGCCCTGTTGTCGAGAACATGCCTTTAATTAGAGCTAGACTACACAGTAATGGGGCTCAGCTATACTGTGGTTTGGTGCTGCAGGCAGAAAAGTTACCATGTGTTTTTCTAGGCAAGCAAAATGTAGATGATGTTTAGTATCAGATATCTCTCCAGGGGAAGAACATACTGTAGCTCAGAGAAATAATGCAAAAGTTTGGGTTAGTTTTTGGTTTGTCTTTTAAAAATAGAACATTCAGATTTTTGTTTGTGAGCAGTGCAGTAACTGGGATAATTATTTAGGCCTCACAATAGCACATCAGGACATTCAAGGGATGAAGAAACGGAGGCCCGGAGAGATTGACTAACTTGCTCAAGGTCACATAGTTACAAATGGCAGGACTGGGATTCAAACCCAGCTAGTCTGACTTCCAAATGTTAAGTTTTCTTTTTCTTAGGTCTGTATTTAAGAGCTTACTTTCTTAACCTGTGTTAAGAACATGGTTCTTGAGAAGAACATGGTGTTCTGAAGGGAGAGGCTGTAAGTCACCCTGTGTGCAGGCGGAGGAGGGAATGCTCAGTCTGTGAGATTAGTCTTTGGCAGATGGCTTTCAGGCTCTTCCAGTCAAGATGTTTCTTCTTCAAGGATCTTTGCTCTAATGATAAGAGTGTTCACTGCAGCATTGTTGTTGTTTTTATTTTTTTTAGCATTGTTTTTTTAAGAGTAAAAAGTGGGATGCACTGATCCATAACAAGCCCAACAGCTCTTGGCAGTCCTACGGCTCATGTCGGTTACCATGGAACCTTGGAAGGTTGCCACCACCACCACTGGGGGCAAGGAGATACAAAAGTGTGAGAACCTCAAAATGAGACAACGTATTTGTAAATACCTAAACCAACCAACCAACCAACAATGCTGTGGCAAGAACCAGATAACTGTACAAACTACACAGTTCATGCTCTGTTTTCTAGCGCCCAAGACAACTTATAAGGATTTCTGTGGCAATGTGAAACATATTTTACTGGAAATGAGGTTGATTTTCTCAAGCTCCCAAATGTAAATGTAAATGGCTATTCATTCAAAGTAATAGTTGCACTGTCTTCTCCTTGAATGGTTGGGAGACCAATTTTATCTTAGATAGTCTGCCTTAGGTTTACTTTTGTGCTGTAGTGTTTTGTGGAATTGACAGCCTAATTGATTTCATCCTAATTTCAGCGCAGATTGTAGGAACTTCAGATGGAAGTAGTTATGTTATAGATTCTTATGGAACCAGACTTAAAAGACTATCACTAATGAAACATTTAGGAAAATAGTTACCACCATAAATTTATTTACTTATTTATTTAACCATAAATTTTTAAAAAAGAAACACTGACCTTCCTTGATTTTTAAATTTTTTAAATTAAAAAAAAAATGTTTATTTTTGACAGAGAGAGAGTGAGCACAAGCAAGGGAGGGACAGAGAGGGAGACAGAGGATCTGAAGCTGGCTCTGCACTGAGAGTGGAGAGCCTGATGTGGGGCTTGAACTCACTAACTGGGGGATCATGACTTGAGCTGAAGTCAGATCCTGAACCGACTGAGCCACCCAGAGGCCCCCAACCGCTTTGATTTTAAAAGAGAACTCCTAGTATGTGGATTTCCAAACTTTCCTTTTTTCCTTCCTTGCATAACATCTTATGGGTTCTATGGAATTTTTTGTTATTTTTGCTTTGTTGTTTTAAAGTATATAGTCCGAGATTTATTTAATAGGATTTTGAGAGCTGTATGAAAAAAAAGGAAGTAAAAGGTTTAAAGCAACCTAGACCAAAAACAGACTGGAAAAACAAACTATGGTACAAACACACAATGGAATAATGGGAAGATATAACTAAGAAACAGCAAGTTCCTCATGTTCTGATATGGAACCATCACAAAGGTATATCTGAAAGAAGCAAGGTATACAGAGTGTAGAGTCTCTCATAATTCATGTGAAAGAAGGGAAAAGACTATGTGTATGTTTGCTTGTACAGTCAGAGATGTCTCGAAAGGTACCCAAAGAACTAGTAACACCCATCACCTCAGTGCAGGGAAGTGGTCACTGGGGGGCAAGGGTGACAGGCTTCTCACTTTAGGTCCTTCTGTGCCTTCTGATTTTAAGGTATGTGACCATATTACCTATTCAAAAAATGTAGATCTGCACTCTTCTAAAAGTGAATGTGTGAGCTTAAAAAACCAAATATACAAAAATTTATACATGCTCACGCCACCATATAAACAGAACACATGTACACGGAAAGTCAGTGTTGCAAATCTACCACCCCTAGAAAGCTGGTGAGTCAACAGTTACCAGTCCTTAATGAAAACACAGGGGTATAAATAAAGCATACAAAGTATGATTCTCCAGGTAGACAGTAAAAAGGGAGAGGAAAATACCTTTCCATCTGGAAGCAAATTGCTGAACGACATAATGCGTAGTTTCATAATCTTACTAGAGAGCTCCTCGTTTCAAATGACTACTCTTCAGCTTCCTGCATCTTCCCTCATTCTCCTCACTGGTAACCAAGGAGACCACAGGTTTTCCTAAGCTTCTATCTCCCAAACATCAAACTAGTTTTCTTTCTGTTTAAAAAGGAGAAGCAGTAAAAGATAAATGATTTTTAATAATAAATAAATAAATAAATAAATAAATAAATAAATAAATAAATAAAATAATACCACGTTCTCATAAAACCATTGCCCTTGTTTTCTGACACCGGGTGAAATAGATTTGGGAAGTGCCTGGCTGGCTCGGTTGGTGGAACATGTCATTCTTGAACTCAGGGTGTCATAAGTTTGAGCCCCATGTTGGGTGTGGGGTTTACTTAAAAAATATATATAATAATAATAATTAATAAATAAAATAGTTTGGGAACCACTTCTAAACCTCAGCTGAAAGAGGAAACCAACCCTGTTTCAAAACCAGGTAAACAGTGACCCACCTCTGGAATGAAAAGGAAAAACAACAGTCAGGGCCTTAACAGAGCCCGTCTGCGATGGTCATGATCTTGGGCTTGGCTTCTTATGCTGACATTCACTTGAGTCTATCATCTGATACAGTCACTTTCTTGGTTGCAATTTATGAGCTGCCAGTGTTTACTTGAGAGACTGTGTGGGAGCTGGAAGGGAAGAAGATAAATACACCAAAGCCCAGCTGCACAACTGATAGGCTTTACATTTTATTTCCAGGAAATGACATCTTGTTTTCACAAAGAGGTATGCCATCTTCTCCAAGAGAAGCTGTCTTAGCTTTTAGGGGCAGCCGTAAGGGTACACCCAACCCATCCAAAACAAATGTCGACAGAGGTGCTTCTGAGGTACCGAAACAGTAACAACAACAATAAATTTAAAAAGCAGAACAGAAATACATAACCCATTCAACACGCAGTGAAGCCGAGTCTATTGAGTACCCTGAAGCAGTCAGTGCGGTGAGGACCAGTGGCTCTTCAGACAATGGTGGCCGCAAGGCTGGCCGACATGGAGGCTCAGGAGGACTTCCTAACTCAGTCTCTGTCCCACGTAGCTCCATCCCATGCTCTATCTCAGAGCGGCCCAAGACCTGTCCACAGAGAATCCTCTAGACCATCCCAAGCTCCAAGCTCCCACTGCCTGGCAGTCCTTCGAATGCCCCTGGAGCATGGTCTTCAGGACAGTCTCTTTGCTTTGAAGAGAAAGAAAAGAGAATTAAAGGAGGAGCCTGCATTTCCCTGGCCTGGCCTCCCTGCTGCCACGCTCCACCTCTTCCCCACACAGTGAACCAAGAAAACAGACCTCAGAGTACATCACTCTGTTCAGAGCCTGATCCTCATTCGTCCCAAGAGTAAGAGTTCAAGTCCCATTCCTTCCAAAGGCCCCTGAGGTCCTACAAAATCTGTGCTGCCCCACCTCCTAGTCCTCCCCCATCACACGCTCCATTCCAGCCACACCGACAGCTTCGCTGCCCCTCCACCTCCCCAAGTGCACTCCCCACGTGACACTCTTCCCCACGTGGTGACACGGCTGCTGCCTTCAGGGCTTTACTCTAGTACTGCCTTATTGGTGATGCCTTCCTAGGCTACCTTATCAAAAATGGCAATGCTCTTCCCATCACTCCCTGATCCCTTGCTTTGTTTTTCTCCATAGCACTAATCACATCAAACTTATTAGATTTTCACTTCTCTTTCTATTTCTGGAACCTAGAGCAGATTGGCACAAAGCTGGCCCTCAATGAACATGTGTTGGAGAATGAAGGAATTATATACACAGCACTAGGCAGGGAGAGGTGGGGACAGTGGGGGTGAGAGGAACAATTTACTGCTATTTACTGTTTCTGCTTCCTCAATTCGGGGAAGCAGGGATCCTGGCCTAAGGACACAACAAAGCCACCAAGGAGACTGTCCCCTTCCCTGAGACTGAGGTCCTAAAGACTTGGTAGGAGGACTGAAAGGATTGTAAAAGTTCCTTTTCTCCACTTGTGGGCAGCCTTAGAGAGCTGAGAGAGCCAAGCAAGACTCTCTTGCGTGCAGCTAATGGCCTCACCTAGTAGCTCACAGAAAAATACAGAAGCCACAAAAAAGAAATTCTCTCAAGCAAATTTCCTTGCCCACCCTCCCACATGAAGCCCTTCTCTCTAGAAGACAGGATGTACCCTTTCACTTAAAAAAACCTTGTTTTAATGTTTTATTTATTTTTGAGAGAGAAAGAGCGCAAGCAGGGGGTGGGGGCCGAGAGACGGACACAGAATCCGAAGCAGGCTCCAGGCTTCAAGCTGTCAGCACAGAGACCAACATGGGGCTCAAACCCATGAACCGTGAGATCATGACCTGAGCCAAAGTCAGAAGCTTAATAGACCAAGCCACCCAGGCACCCCACCCTCCCACTTTTAAAGGCTAATCCCCCCATCTGTGCTCTGCATTCCCTACCCTGCCTTCCAAAGAATCTGGCCCTACCCACCATCCCAGCATCTCCTTCACAGGCTCAGCAACTGAACACCACACAGAGCTCTCATTTCTTTAAAACAAAACAAAACAAAACAAAACAAAACCTTCCTCCTCCAACTACAGCCTTCTCTTCATGCTGTCCCTGTGGTCTTAGTCGTAGCCAAATTTCTTAGAAGACCTGGTCTATCTTACTTTTCTGTTTTCTCTACTCCTTAATCTCACATTCATTCTCCAATTCACTGAAAACTAGCTCTGACCCCACCATTCCTCAAACTTGTACTAAATAAAGTCATCAATGTCCTACATTCCTGCTGCATCCAAAGGGCAATTTTTCATCCTTATGCCTGCTCACTTTTAGCCTCAGCACCTGGCACTTAGTAGAAACTAAGAAGGAAAGGCCGAGAAGAAAGGAAGCAAGGAAGAGATGTTTTTTGGAGGTTGGTTCTGGTTCAGGTTTCATGAGACAAAGGTAAAAGAGGTCCAAACTCTCCAGAGTAGGAAAGCAGAAAGCAGTTAAAGCAGAAGCCCTAGCCAGGAATAGGACATGACAGGTCTTATCAGATTTTTTTTTTTTAAATGTTTATTATTTTTGAGAGAGAGAGTGAGGAAGGGGCAGTGTGAGAGATGGGGACAGAGGAAGCAGGCTCTGTGCTGACAGCAGACAGTCTGGTGCAGGGCTCAAACTCAAGAATCATGAGATCATAACCTGAGTCGAAGTTGGACGCTTAGCCAGCTGAGTCACCCAGGTGTCCCTGGTCTTATCAGATTTCTTAAGAACGCAGTAGTAGGCAGTTGGGCAACATATATATCCAGCTAGTGCAGAGAAGCTTCAATGGTGATATACCTGATTCTATGATATTCTATGGGAGCGGGAGGAAGAGGCATACTCAGTGACCCCAGTCACTCTCCAAGATCGGTTCACTGAAATCTAAATGTGTTCTGTGTTTGGGGCTCCTGGGCAGCTCAGTCAGCTGGGGCTGACTGACTCTTGATCTCAGCTCAGGTCTTGATCTCAGGTCATGAGTTCAAGCCTCATGTTGGGCTCTGCGCTGGGTGTGAAGCCTACTTAAAAACCAACCAACCAACCAACCAACCAACACGCTCTGTGTTCATCTAGAGTTAAGTGTAGGAACCAAGAAACGCTAAAGGAAAATCTGTTTTGGTTAATGACACTACTCTGTATTTACACAGGTGGTCTATAATAAGAAGTTCCTGAAAGTATTTCTATATAAAGCAAATCATTAAGTTACATGTTCATGGGGAGGGAAGATCCATTTTTTTCAGAAAAACCAAAATAACTCTATTTTATCATTAAGAAGACAAAAAAGCCCAGGAGAAACTTCTGCTGAGGAAAACAGCAATGAATGATCTAAAGTACCTCCTGCTACACCCCTAGAGATGGCCAGAGCTGCTCAATACTTACTTCTTTTGATGCTATAGCGTGTGCTCATGTTCTTCCCCCAGACCCTTTTCCCCAGGTGGACAAGCCCTGGCCAGTAAGCATGTCAGGGGCTCACCAGAGTTCCTAACTCAGTGGGCAGGTAGTCAAGGTCTCTTTGCTCTGGTATGGTATGGTTCTCTCAAACCAGTCATCTATACATTTGGGGTACAGTGAAGGATCTTTAATTGCATCCAGGAAGGCCACTCTCCTAAACTTTCCCAAGGTTCCTACAGTAAGGTGCTTTTGGTGAAGGGGAGAAGACACTCCATGACAGAGCACTAACGTCAGCAACAGGCTTTTGACCTCTAGAGGGAAGGACACTCAGAAGTCTAAAGGACTATATAGTCAGCAAAAAATCTGAGGTTCTAGGACTTCATGGGCTGCTATTCCACATATTCCTATTAATCCCATAGCTGACTTCTACTAAGATCACATTCCCTTCCCCAACTGGGCGGACAGTTCCTGTGCTGCCCTTGTTGTTTCCAACTATGCATTCAGAGATGCCAATAAGGGTGATGGGGGAGACACCCATCAAAGGACAAGGAAAGGAAAGACAACAGACAAAAGAAGGGAAGGAAAGGAAAAATAAGGGGCAAAAACAGGGGGTGGTGATGGAGAAATAAGAAAAAAGCTTCTAGTAATAATTCTAATTTTGTATCCCATGACAATTTTGCAAAGGGAGAATTTTTAAAAGTCAAAAATTTTAAGAGTTCAGTGTTACACACTATTTGAGTGCATGCATGTGGACACCCCATCCCATGCCAACCTTGTTGAGAGCCGTTTCCCCTAGACAAACTGTTGTAAAGCCAGCCAGGCATGCTGACTACATGCACATGAGTCTCTAGTGGCAGGACTGGGTGGAGTAAAAGTACTTGCTAACAAGTATTCTCTCTGGATGAGGTCAACTTGCCAGACACTGTTACTGCCATTCCCACATACTCCTGTATAAGGCTTTTCAGCAACGGGTGATGGGCAATATCAAGGAAAGCGTTCCAAATGGGCAGGCAGATACTATCTTAAGCGGCTGCCAGTTTCTCCTGTCCTGGGTCTGGATCACCCTCCACATAGCCTATGGGAAATTGGCAAGAGCCACAGGCCAAGTGGTATGACCTGAGTCTATCTTCCTAGAGACCCTTAACCTCTGGAGGGGCCTCTGTCTCACAGATTCAGGAAAGCTGTGGCCTATACACCTTTCTCCCCACCTCAACATACCTGAAGGCCATGGCGCACTCCCACCAGTAGCCTTGGTTCAATACAACAGCATCAAGGGAGTCAGGGAATTGTAGTCTGAAAAAGCCCCTAGACTGCAAATCACTATTTTAAAGGACCAACAAGATTTTATTTCTAGATAATTTGGTTTCTTCTTTTCTGAGCACAACCCAAAGAAACTGCAAGGGAAAGCTAAAAGTGAGAACGTTAACACTCTGTCAACCAACATTTAACGAGAACAGAACAAATGGAGGAAGAGGAGGAGCCGACAGAAGACTCTGCTCTAGCTCCTCACCAGCTCCAGAGGGAGATCCTCCATAGGGAATGTCAAAAAAATGTCTTCCTTTCAGAAAATCTCATGTCAATATCCCAGAGAGCCACAATTACTCACGTGACAAGCACTTACTAGATGTTTGTTATCTGCCCCAGCTTCAGAGCATCCTTTCTCTAACAGAGGATCTAGTATCCTAATACTCTCCTCATGTCCTCTGTATAATCTGGCCTCACAGAGTTTACAAGGGATCAATGGCTCATCAGTCATGAGGCATCACTTCTCCCATGGGGATATGGAACTAGAAGACAACAAGCAGCCAGGGAGGCCTGGAGTGGGGCTGCCTTCGTGGAATCAGCATACTACGCTGCCACAGACAGACAGGTTTCCCTCCCTGAATTTGTGATAAGAGCAACCCTTGTCCAGGAGAAAAATAGCCCTACCACAGTGTCAGAACTCTGACAATTATAGGCTTGCCAATCCTGGTTCCCAGATCCTTAGTTTGGTCCTTTTCAAAATTTCCATGCACTGGGGATTAAAGCAGTTTTCAGTTGGTAAGGAAGGTTGGTATTTGAACTAAGAATTTCCTCTAACCCCTACACTGCAGACCAGTGAAGCCACTGATGGCTCTGGCACATATTCCCCTAAATCGGTACTCAGAGCCTTCTGTCGGTCTCTGGAGAAAACCTCAAAGCTGCACTCCCTGTGGAAACTGAGCCTAGTGCCATCGAGTGCAACAGAGAGGCTGCTTCAGTTTACTGTGTAGGCTCCTAGGTTTACCAAAAAGGCAGACAGGCACCCTCTTTAGCCTTTGGAGGAAAAAGGGTGTGTGATATAATTTAATGTGCATAATTAACTCTGTGTGAGGGGAGCCAGAGGTGAACTTAAGACATAGGGCTCTTCTTTCCCTTTCTAGTACTACATGAAGCCATCTACTGTGCTTGCACTTGTGAGAAGAAACCCAATCATTGGTTTGGGGGAAGAAAGTACATGGGTGTCCCCACCCTGACACAGACCCAAGCCAAAGGCTGACCTTGGTTAAATCTGGGTCCCAGGTCACTGCTCCTCTCAGAAAGGGAAGAAAAAAGAAAACCGAAGGCATCTACGATGCCTCAGCAGACACTTCTTAGGTCTTGGCTGTCCTCATGCTGTTCCAGCACCATGTAGATATTCTGTCATGTATGGGCCACCAGGGGGGCACTGCTATGAACATATCACTGCTTCTCAGGCCTGTGCTTTGTTTGTGCTGAAGCCTCTGCTTGGAAAGCTACAGCCCTGGGAACCTCTAAGACTCAGTTCAAATGACACTACTTCCATGCGGCTTTCTACTGTACCTCTACCTGCCCAGGCCAAACTGTCTGCTCCTCTGCAGTGTCCTAGCACCCTCGTGGGGAAATTGTCACACTACCGACCTGCCTTTCTACTTCCTCCACAGACTGAGTGCTGTGAGAACTGAGACGATGCCTTATGTATCTCTTTATCTTGGTATGGAGGTACTATTCCTGTAAAAGTTGATGAAGTAAAAAGTGAGGAGAAGAACAACAGGACTCTGCCAGAATCAAGTGGCTCCTGGGAGGTAAAAGATCTATGAGAGCTCAGACTGGCCACAAAATCTATTAGCACACAGCTGTCAGAACAGTGGAAAACATCCTGGTTCCAAAGAACCACCTGAGGGCTGTCCCACTCTCCCACAGGTCACAAAGCCTTCCTTCGGCAGAACAGGCTCAAACATACTTCCTGCTCAGCACCCGCTTTGCCTGGCTCTGCAACAGGCCTGCTGCCTCCACTCTGGCTGACCAGCTGAGGTCCAGTTTCACACCACAGCTGCTTGCACATCAGCATCAGATTCCTGGCCCTACTCAAAGTGGCTGACATCTGTGGAAGGGCTAGAAGAAAAGAAAGCAGTGGACAGAAGATCCTACTCTTAGCAGTGTAGCTGTTAGGCCTTCTGTTCCTCTGGACTTAGAGAAAGGTATATCCAAACCCATAACATATGAATATGGGTTATCAATGGCCAGGTGGTGGGAAGCACGTGTAAAGGCAGTGAGCTTCTTGGTTGTCTTCTCTGCTCAGCCTTTTTGTGCAGCCAACTGACTTCATGGCACTTGGGCTCTGGCGACTTCCCAGAAGGTAGTGCTGTGCTGGATTCTTAGAGGTACTGAACATGATAACCAGATCCACCCTGCTTCTATGCACTGTCATCCCTGGCCAATAACCAACCAATCCTTCCTCCTATCCATTGGTTTCCTTGTGCCCTGCCTCAGGACACATCTTTTGCCACAAGGATATTTGAGTCTCAAGCAGAGAGGCTCTATAACCCCCAACGCAGCAAGCTCCAAGCATGAGGAGATCACTCGTTTGAATGAACAGATATTCACCAAGGAAGAATGGTTCATTAGGGGAACTCACCCACCCCCACTTCCCCAATCTCTTTATCCCAATTCTTTCCAACTAGGAGACTAGTTGGTAAACATATTAGGATCCCCAAAGATTAAATTTATCTCTCTAGTTTAACATTATGTCCACTTTGTGTAATTAAGTTGTGACTTATTATAAAACCTGTATGTGTTTTCTTCAAGCATTCTCCAATTTGTGAATCTCTGTTTACCTCCTATTTATAACTGATAGTGTACCCAACCCAAGGTTTTTCCAACACTTGGACAGCAATTGAACTGTCTTGAACAACAGCACCATCTAGTTATCAGCACAACAAACCATCTGACCTTGTGTTTTCTACGCACATCCATATACTTAAGCCTCCCCCTTCCCCACTGCTCAAATACATGCACCCATTCTCCCTCAACTCTTAATCACATACTCATTACCTTTAACTCTCTTTATTTTTTCCCATTTTTCCCTCCTCTTCTTTGGCCTAAGAATCATTTATCTGACTCTCTTACCCAGCCAAAAAAATCTGCTTAAGTTTGTAAGTCTTTTGTTGAGGGGACTCACCTTCTTGTTCACACTGACTCACCTTTTCGTTCCCTAATGAGGACAATTCGTCGTTCTTTCACTTCTGAGCTCAGATTATCTACCATCTTATTAATGCAATTGTCCAGAACCAGGGAGTGGGTTTGGGATTTGATGTCCTTCCGACAAATGGGACATTCTACCTTTCGCTTCATCCATTCACTGATACAGTAGGAGCAGAAACTGTGGGCACAGTTCAAGGTGACAGCCTACAATGGGAATGTAAACACACATAACAGAACCGTCATGCTTACTTTCCCAGGGCAGTTGTGATCTCAATGCTAAGACAGGAGTTCATTCCCAAGGCCAAATGGAAATTTAACAATAATCCCATCTACAGGGCTTATGGAGGGTATCAGAGTCATTCCTGGGGATGAGAAATTTTAAGGTTTAAGTTAGATAATTCATTTTCTTTCTCAAAGGTAAGTTCATAGACACAGGCTGATTTGTCTATCTCATTCCACCAATTCAGACGACACTGTCAACGCAAATTAGCTACCTTGCAAACAAATGTCACTGGACACAAGTAGGACTAGGAAGCGAGTGAATATACAAATACACTACTAATTCCCTCATGGAAAATAAATATATATCCTGCTAATGGTGAATCAGAACTTCAATTTTAATATACGAAGGGAAGCACATTCTAAATACTCAGTACATAGAATGGTAGGAGGCATATCTCTACTCAAAAGAAACTTAAAAAAGTAAAATATATGTAAAAAATAACTAAAAAGTCTGGGGAGAAAGGAACCAAGATAATAGAAAAAATGTAATGGGTTCACTGACAGTGACTGAACTCTTAAGTAAATAAACCTGTCAGAAGAGGGAAAGCAGAAGGAGTAATTCCAATGGTCAGATTTCTTCTAGGGTCCTTTTCACTTCTAAAAATATAAACCATCCTCTTCAATAGTCTTGTTTAGGTACATCTCCTAAGATACAAGTTTTTCTGAGACTCAAAAGTCTTCATTCCTGCTTTTAGGATGGCAGCGGAAAATAACAGAAATTATGCAGTTTTCAAATGCTAAGTTGAGCACAGAAAGCCAACTAGGAGATATTTTGTTAACTGTATGAGATAAAGCCTCACAAATAGGACTAAAAACCTGTCTGATTAAAGTAAAACCTCTTTCCAATGCTGACTTTAAGACGTGACCGTAGAAAAAGTCAGGCAGTATGCTGTAAACAAAGCACAGGTCAGGTTGTCTCTTAGATGTCTGTGCAGATGCCCTAGGTTGGCTAACTCATCTCCAATCCCAACCCCCCTTTCCTTGCCTTCCTCTAGCAGAATCCTGTCAAAGCAACACGGAGTTTCTCCAAACTAGGGAATCAAATGACTAGAAACTATGGAGGGAAATTATGACCTGAAGTCAAATTGGATCCAGAGCAAAAGAAACAGATCTGCTTGAGAGGGATTTCTCGGGAGACTAATAGGCTCAACCTCCCAAAAGACTACCAGAAAGAAGGAACGAGTGTGTGCATGCATTTTCCTTTTTAACGAAATCCGAAAAGCACAGTCATTTAACAAAACTTGAGTTTAAGATCAGTGTAAGATGAACTAGTCACAAATGGTAGAATTTGTGAAAAATAAGGTCTATGCAAAAATATGACAGGATAACAAATGGTAACCTAGGAGATGTTTCATTTTCATAGGGAGCCTCAGAGTCCCTGAAATATGTTCCACTTGGCTGCTGAATTCCCCAAGTGACCACACATCAGTGACATTTACCACCCTGTTAAAGGCTGCACTATACGCCCACTCTCAGAACTGCGTCCATTCAGAGTAAAGAAAGAGAAGCTTTAGTGAGCAGCTTTACCGATACTTCAAAAATCTAATGCCATGTGGCCCTGTTTTCTCTGAACAGCAAAGATATAAAGGCTTCACTGCAGCTAAAAATAGTGATTGTACCAAATAAACACTCAACACCACATGAAATAAGAAAAAGGATCAGTGAAGGTAAAGATGACTACAAAAACAAATGAGACATGGCCATCTCTAGAGGTCACTTTGAAGTCAAATAACTACAATAGGTTCCTAGAATAAAAATCTCTTCAGAATGTTTCCCTATAACAGAACTGGCGTAGCCAAGGCTCCATTGAGGGTTGAGAGATCAAGAAGACATAAGCCACTGCTGATAATTACCTCAATGAAGTATTCTGAGCAAATAATACATTGGAGCTCATTCTCCAGCACATCATTCACGTGGCTAAGAACTTCCTCCTTCTGTGCTTGCACCTTCTCCTTCTCCTCCTGCAAAGACACATAACCCCACCTGTCATGTGGATGACCCAACAAGAATGCAAAACAGGACAGGGAACAGGGTTAATTGTCTGAAATAGGATTCAAGATTCTAAATTAAAAATTCAACCTGGCACAGTGTCTTGAGAATAAAAACCCTTTCTCTAAGGGTGACTGTTCCTCAGAACGGCTTTCTAATATAGGGCATGGTCTTCCTTTCTTTCCTCTCTCCACTTTTTCTGTATTTGCACCGTAGCTTCTGTCTCCTTTCCCAGAGCTAACCAAATGAGAAAAACTGAAGGCAGCGTACTAACCCCAGCAGCCACCCCAAACCAGAATGAGGCATTAAGTATCCTATAATTAACAGCAGTTTAGAGGTGATATAAAATCATCCCAAGCAGGGGCGCCTGGGTGGCGCAGTCGGTTGGGCGTCCGACTTCAGCCAGGTCACGATCTTGCGGTCCGTGAGTTCGAGCCCCGCGTCGGGCTCTGGGCTGATGGCTCAGAGCCTGGAGCCTGTTTCCGATTCTGTGTCTCCCTCTCTCTCTGCCCCTCCCCTGTTCATGCTCTGTCTCTCTCTGTCCCAAAAATAAATAAACGTTGAAAAAAAAATTAAAAAAAAAAAAAATCATCCCAAGCAACCAAGGACTCACTAGACATGGAAGAAAACAATCCATAGGGGCAGGAAGGCTGAATTAGCTTAGAAGGTCCCCTGTGTTCCTTGCAGCTGCCTCTTCTATAAAATAAGGATAATACTTCTACTCCCTGGAGACGGGAGGCTGAGAGATGGCCTCTTCAAGTACCTTCAGGATCCAAACTCTATGATGCTTGCCACCTCCTACTCCTGCAGAGTTCTGCAGTCCAATTTCCCTGTGCTTTCCCCAAGAGGTCAGACCACTTGCAGACATACATTTGGGGAGGACCCTAGGTGTGCTCTCTTGAAGACATTTGTTTAAATTAGCTCTCATCCCTAAAACTGAAAGTGCCAGGAGCCCCTGAGGGGAAAGAAAAGCTATTTAGGGCATATTTGAGTGGCTAATTTTTCATCTTTTATTGTCCCTTCTAATCAAAGCAAAGACTATAACACTGCTTAGGGCAGTGAAGAGAGTATGTATGTACCCATTTTCATTAAAGTCCAGTTCCCTGAAAACCTACAAATTGCTAGGTTTAAAAAGATATGGTGGCTTTTTGGAAGTTAAGAAAGGTACTATATGATTTAAACCAAGTATAAGGACAGCAAACCAAATGAAAACTGAGTCTTCTCCTTTCTGTATTCTGTTGCAGGTCTGTCTGTGGGGAAGGGTGGGCTGAGAGATACAGACAGTCTTGGACATCTATTTCAGGTCAGAGGTTCCAAACTGGTGGCCTGAGGACTGGATCTACCTGGCAGATTTGTTTAGTTTGGCCCTCAGGTATTAAAAAACAAAATAGAATAAAACTGAACTTATTGCTAACATTTGAAAATTGGGATAGTTCACACAAACATTTGGATTTCTATCTTCTGTGGAAAAGTCAAAGGATCTGACAACACTGAGCTTGCATTTCTGGGCAGCAACAAGTGGCTCAGCAAAGAAGGGCTGCCTCTTCGGGGTGGGGTTGGGGAGGGGTGGCAAGTGCCCCTTTCTGGTGTGTCTCTGTCCCTGCAGCTTCCTACTGTGATCTTTTTTTTTTTTTTAATTAAAAAAAATTTTTAATGCTTATTTATTTTTGACACAGAGAGAGACAGAGCATGAGCGGGGAAGGGGCAGAAAGAGAGGGAGACACAGAATCCAAAACAGGCTCCAGGCTCTGAGCTGCCAGCACAGACCCAACACAGGGCTCGAACTCACAGACCGCGAGATCATGACCTGAGCCAAAGTCAGATGCTCAACCGACTGAGCCACCCAGGCACCCCTTCCTACTGTGATCTTGTATCCAGGCCACTTCACTCACTTCTATTACCACTCTAACCCTGGGGGGCACCTGAGTTTATAACCCCTAATTTAAGCATTCCACTGATTTGATGTGAGAAATAATTACCTAAATGCATCAGGATGAACTGTGTTTTGACTACACTACCCCTTAGCTTGTGTCAGTGGACTACTCTGAAGGAGCATCTACCACAGCCAATGGACTAGACTGCAGGATGTGAGTCTCATTCCCAGCATTTCACTTCTTAATGAGGGAAGGAAAAAAATATTGTCTTAGAGGCAGACCCTTCCATAGGCCTGAATCATTTTACAGATTATTTCCCCTAAGGCAGAGAACAGCCATAATCTCTCTCTTTATTCACCACAGCAACCCTTGCACCGTTGGAAATGCTGAGTTGCATGTATTGACCAAATTCTAAACCTTTATCTTTTTTTCAGTACCTTGGTCTGTTCCAATTCTTTGTTCTTGGCTTGAATAATTGCTTCAAAGTCCTTCTTGCTGCGGTTTAGCTCTTCCATTAGAGCCCGATGCTGCAGAAACATAGCAGATATGTATTCAAAATGGGCTACACTGCATATTTCCTTTTCTCCATACATGAGCCTGCTCCTTCCATCAGTAGCTTTGGTTCAAGGGATCAAGGGATTGGCAATTTCAAGATAGCCTTTGTTCCTTCAGGACATCCCACTTACCTGCTGCTTTTTTTTAGAGAAGGGGGGAGGTAGGGAGGAAGGTCATCAAATCCATTAACCCCTCTGAAAATAACCCAACCTCAATGGCCATCCAAATCAACTAAGGAACTTTACACTGCCTTCCAGATTCTGTAGGTTTGGCTGGGGGCTCAGGAATGTGCATTTTTTCTAAAGCCACCCGAGTGATTCTAGGAACTCAGGAACTCAAGAACAAGTAAGTAAATCTGAGGCTACCCAGCAATGGGAGTGGCTTTTAATAATCAGGGAGAAATGGGATTTCTAGATCATTTTCATTGAAATAAAAAAGACCTTTAACCTATTTATTCTACAAATCACATACTACATACTTGTGAGGCAATACTGCCTGAACCCTGCCTGTGTCTTCTGGAAGCTGACAGTTCATTTATTGTGACTTACTGCCTACAATGCACGTCAAGAGATTCCACATCTATGAGAATTTCTGAGCACCCTCACGCTTAAGTATAGCTTACACTTTAAATCTCACCTCCAATCCTTTTTTAAAGAAGGTGGAATAAAGGTAAGTATTTCTGAAAAGATATTACTCAAGAAACAAATTTTAAAATGTGTGGTCTCCCAAAAAAAGTTATATCAGATGGCCTGGGTATTCATCTTGACCACTGATTATATGTATGTGCCTAACTTTCTCATCTATAAAATGGGAAAACAGGTGCCCCCTCCTACATCAGTGTTGATAAGAAAATAACAGATACGAAAGCATTCAGAAGTTTTAAAAATTGCCTAGTAAGTAAAAAAGAATTGTCACAGAGGGACCAACAAGGTGGACCAAGAAACAACCACTGTTTCAGTTGAGAAAGTGGTATGTCCCCCAGGCATATTGTTAAAAACCATGACCTAAAAGTTTCCCATTTTAGGCTAATGAATGGAGACTGGCCAAGCACCTCATGCTAAATATTTTCCTATCTCTGGGGAAAGGGTGAGGAGTCGTGGGTACAAGGTACTCAATGATCACTTGGCGATTTCCAAGCAGCAGAACCTTACTCTTTTCCAGCCAATTTCAAAACGGTATCTCAATACAATTTAATAAAGCTCTAAATGAGAAATATACCTACCTTCCCACCCTAGAAAATAAACAAGCTTAGAAAATAAAATTCAAAAAGACTGAATAAATTTTCATCTAATTCTTTTCAAGACTATTTGTGCACCCCTCAAGGAAATCAAGGCAGACATCCCCACAAAGATTACAATAATACAGGGCTGTTGGCACTCTATGAAGGTTGTGAAGTAGATATGCAATAAAAGACCATAAGGCTAAATTCACCTAAACAAATTCTAATGCAATTGATCAAGGAGATTTGAACCATCTCACTAACCTCCTGACAAAACTTGCATTAAACTACTAATCATAAACACATAAAGTTTAGAAGATAAAGTGGGTTTAAAAGATGCAAAAGAGCTTGTAAAAAAATAATCAGATGATAGTCAAGTTACATGAAATAAATTACAGGCAACCTTTTAGGGGAATTTTATTCCTGTGAGCCTTGCCCTTTCAGTAAATCGGTATGTTCTGCTGACTGTTAAACTACATTCTCAACCTGACCTAAAACGCTTAATTGGAACATTCTTGAATGGTTTCTGGATGGCTTCAGCTCAGGAACAGTGAGGTAATAAAGGCCCTTGCAGGCTCTGGTGGCCAAGTCATAGCTTGAAATTCCCCTCTGCTGCCCTCACCTTTCTGGAAGTGCAGACACTTCCCCAGAGAGCCTCCTAATTGCTACAGGCTCAGTTCCATCTTCACTAGAGCAACTTCTGCTCAGATGAAGATGTACGTTTTCATGCTGAGGTCTGGCATGTCTGTGAGGCCAAATCTCCGACCTGATGGTATGAGCAGCTGTTGTCTGCAGACTGGAGATGCCACAGAGGTGTGTGCTAAGCAGAAGAGGCAGCCAGTGGCCATGTGAGGTCTGGCTGCCCCCCACTCCCTAGCCCACTACAATCTCAGTACAGTGGCAAGAGGTAAGTTACCTCCTGTAGAGCCTGGGCCAGCTGTTGCTTCAGGTCCTCTTCTCCTTGTTCCTTCTCCAAATCCTGCAAAGCCAAAAACAAAATGGAAAATTTCCCTGCAGGAAGGGGGGGCGGGGAAAGAAACAAAATCTAGCAACAAGCAGAGCAGACTGGCTCCTGAGAGCATCTGGAAACGATAGGGGGCAGGGAGCAGGTGGAAAACCTCCCGTTTCACTTCAGGCTCTTGGCAGGAAGGGATCTGAGCAGAGTTAACTGCTCAAACACTGCACACCTGAGGGCTGTCACCTTCAAGCTGCCACTCAGGTTGTTCTAGAGAGAAACCCTGGGGTAATACTCCAAGTGTCCTTCACCGGCTAATGTCATGACCCCCAGAAAGATGTAAACTGAGAGATTCTAAGCCACCAAATATCTAAACTCGGGATATAATCCCCCAGGTTGACACTCACAAGCTCCACCATGTTTCTTCGCTCAATTCTGGCCACGCTGTCTCTTAGTGTGAGTATCTCCTCTAGACTGCTTCTCCTCCTTGCCTGAGCTTATGCTGTTTTCTCTGTCAGCCCCCTGTGATGTGGATGTCTTCCACATCATCATTGCCCTACATTCAGCACCTTCTACAAGAACCTCTGAGCCTTTCCCTCGTTAAGAACTGCCTACCCATTTAATATGCCAACTGGAAACTGTTCTCTAGGGGCGCCTGAGTGGCTTGGTCGGTTAAGCGTCCGACTTCGGCTCAGGTCATGATCTCACGCTCCGTGAGTTCGAGCCCCGCGTCGGGCTCTGTGCTGACCGCTCAGAGCCTGGAGCCTGTTTCAGATTCTGTGTCTCCCTCTCTCTCTGCCCCTCCCCTGTTCATGCTCTGTCTCTGTCTCAAAAATAAATAAACGCTAAAAAAAAAAAAAAATTTTTAAAAAAAGAAATTGTTCTCTAATTTAAATATATTAACTTAAAACTGTTCTGATTATTATATTTCTTAATGGCAAGAACCATTTATTAAGCCTCTTAATAACCACCTGATGTCTAAGTATACTGCCATAGGTGCTAAAAAAAATCTGTGTGAAGTAGTAGGAGAAGAATAAATCCCTAGGGCTTGGTGGCAAAGGGAAATGCTGCTAATAAACAAAGGACTAGATATACATTTCACCATGAGCCATTTCTATATGACCCTCTAATACCCACAGAAATTCTCTAAGCCAGTCCTTTTTGCCTTTCTCTACCATTCTGATATAGAAAAAGATTTTATAACTATATCCTGAAGCATACCCAGAGCAGCCACAAATATTAATTAATAATAACTCTTGTTCCTGAACACATTAGCCTTTAAAGAGGCTTCTGCTCTGGTGAAGTGTCATACACTAAATATGTAGAGATAAACCTCCCTCTATTAGCTTCAAGAACTAGTCCAGGCTGGGTAAGGGAAGCAAAAAGGTACACATAAACAAGCAATGAATATCCTGAGAAAGACCTATTTAATCCATGGCCTTTGCTAATGCTACCAGTTCAAGTGGAAAGCAGAGATTAGAATGAAATTTTTAAATTGTTCCAAATTTAGTCAACACTACTGGTTGTTCCTCGCCCTGAGCAAAGTAAACAAAATAGAAAAGCTTATTCACTTCAATCCTGATTGGTCCTTTTTATTTCTAAGTCAACAATGGGGAATTCTTGACATTCAATATTACCTGAGCAAAGAGATGGGAGTAAAATGTATGCTTCTAGCCCGATTGGAACTGACATTTTCAGCAGGACCAGAAATCAGCTCTAGCCTAGAGGCTTTGTGCAAGAGCTTGTCATCTAAGCAAATGACTCAGAGATGGGGATACATTTGGTCTTACCTTGATACAGCTAAGACAATCATTCTGCCTCCCCGCTAAAGGCACTGTGGAAAGTGGCTTACCACTCAACCCAACAACTGAGTCACAGTATACTTGTCCCCTCCAATGCTAGTTGCTCAGGATAGAAACAAAAACATTTTCTGCCTTTCTAGGCTCCCACTTCCTAGGTTAGCTAGAGTTAACTAACCATCAGAGCTAGTAAGTTGCCAGGTACAACAAGGGCAGAGTAACCACCTGACTCATAGCTGCCTTGAGGCTAACTGGTTTGGCTTTGACACACCAAAGAAAGATAATTCATAGGGACAATTACTGGTTTAGTTGGAGTGTACTGTGGTTCTGTGGCATCCTGACCTTCATCCAACCCCTCTCTGAATCTGTCTCAGTTCTCAGGTGCCTCAGCTTTATATCCTGAGATCAACTGCATCCTGGCTGGCTCTCCCAGCCCCCTTCAGCCAACACAGCACCCAAACTCTGGCTCTTGGTCATCGTGCTGAAGCCTTAACCCTGCACTCAACTCCCTTCTCCCATCTAAGTCTTCTTCTCCCATTCTACTTCCTGTTCCTGGCACTCAGCATGTGGTCCCTGACCCAGAAACAGAGAGCTATGGCCAGAGGCCCACCAAAGGCCTACCCACCCCTGAGGAGCACTGGTGTCCCTTCCTCCTATGTCGTACCTGGAGATGCTGTTCCTCTTCCTGGAAAGTCTTCTCTAGCTGTTCCACTCTGGCCTGTTGCTGGGCCTGCTCTGCACATAGCTGGGACTGTAAGTCCTGCAGCTCCTGCTCCATTTTTACGATTTTCTTTGAGTTCCCTTTTTGGGTCTGTTTTTTCACATTCAGTACAGCTACCTGTTTTTCCTGCATTTGTGTTTTCAGCTTCAGAATCCTGGACATGGTCACCCTGAACAGTGCTAAGCTGCTGTGAGATGCTGAAGGGTTTGAGGCTTTCTGCTTCTTATGATGAAGCTCTATGACTTTTGTGGAGCCAGGGTAAACATGAACCTCTGTGGCCTTCTCACTTGGCTCAAGAGAAGTCAACTTAGGATCCAAATATTCAGAGGGCTGACTGGCCACTTCACCTTTCCCATGAGACTTCACTGGTTGACCAGATTCACAAGATACTTTACTTATTTTGGATTTCAAATTTGAGGGGCCTTCAGCTCCAGGGCCCTCTAATTCATCCAAACTAAATTTCCTTTTAGTTCTCAATCCCTTATTTTTTCCCGTCATCTGGTCATTCTTTGGGGCAAGACAAGGATACATCCTGTCCCACTCTTCTTCAGTAACTTCATATTCATACTCTGCATTCTCCTTATTTTCCAGAGGTACCCCAAGCTGGATGTGGTCTCCCTTATGGATAGAATAGACATTTAAAGGTTCTAGACGTTGTCTGTTCAGCCAAACACCATTCAGACTCTAGAGAAAGGGAAATAAAGACAAAATAAGCTTCATGATTTTCCTCCTCTTAATGGAACGTTTCTCCTGCTGCTACAAAAACTTCTGCCTTTTCAGAAGGAAAACCCCTGAGAACAAACAGAAAAGGTTGATAAACCATCACCCTTAGAAATAGCATTCCTGAAACAGCTTTGGCTTTTTACCTATATTTCACATCCATGCCTCCACAGAGAACTGCCTGTGTAACAGGCAGGAATTACCTTATTACTGGCAGATGAATTACTCAAATAAATGCAGCAGCATTAAAAGAAACTGCAACTGAATAGCTCCTATTGACCTAAACTGGGGGCAATGGCCCAAGACTGGAAAAATGGCTATTAGCGAAGGAAGTAGTATCTAATGATGAGGTTCAAAAGATAGGCTTAGCCAGGAAAATCACACAGGCACTGTCTCTAAATGTGGTCCCTGAACACACTGGTGAATGAGCAAAGCACTTCCCAGCACACATACATAAACCTAAAAAGAGTGTATCAATACCTTGTACTGGGGTCAACCTGCAGGTGGGATCTGACCCAATTAATAGCACCAAAGGTCCAGGGGGTAATACAGCACAGTGGTTAAGAGCTGGAGCTTTGGCTCAGACAGACTTGAGTTCATAGCCCAAATGCACCACCTTGGGTTTATTAGTTGCATGGCCTTCAGCGATTTACTTAACCTCTGTATCTCAGTTTTACCTGTAAAATAGGGATAGTACAGTTCCTAACTCATACTGTTCTGTGAAGAATGAAATAATACATGTAAAACACTAAGCACAGTGACTCACGTATAATAAATGCTCAATATATATTTACTTTAATGACTTAAATTAAGCCATAGTGTAGGGGTTAAGAGCATGGACCCAGGAGTCGGACTGCCTGGATTTATAATCTGGCTCCATCACTTAATAGCTGTGTAACTTTGGGTGACTTTCGTAACCTCTCCATGCTCCAGTTATCACATCTATAAAATGGAGGATAATAATAGTCTCTCCCTCATGGAGTCCGTGTGGATTTAATGAGATGACATATGTAATGTACTCAGAAAAGTGCCTGGCACATGGTAAGTATTATATAAGTGTTCACTACTATTATTATGTTCTGGCTCAATTGACTTATCAACAGTTATTTCAATTCTATGCTCAGCATCTTGCAAGGTAAATATACTGAGCACAAAAGTAGAAGATATGAAAACAACTTTTAGCAGCTGACTATGGAAAGGAAAACATGAGGGCACACATAAGTAAATGTGGGATTACACAGCACAGCCTATAAATGCAAAGGAGTATCATATAGAGCTGGGCTAGGGAAGAGATGCTAAACAGAGATGACGCATTCTAAAACAGACTTGAAACAAATGTAGGATTTAAAGTTTAAAGAGACAAGTGGGAGTGTGCCTGGTTGGCTTGGTCAGAAGAGCATGTGACTCTTGATTTCGGGGCATGAGTTCAAGCCCCATGCTGGGGGTAGAGATCACTTAAATAAATAAACTTGGATGGAAGGAAGGGAGGGAGGGAGAGAAGGAGGGAGGAAGGAAAGAGAAAAAAGAAAAGAGACAAGTGGACATTTTAACCCATAGGAAGGAAGGAAGGAAGGAAGGAAGGAAGGAAGGAAGGAAGAAGAAGGAAAGAAGGAAGGAAAGAAGGAAGGAAGGAAGGAAAGAAAGAAAGAGGAAGGGAAGAAAGAGGAGAGTGAAGAGAAGGAAAGAGACAAGTGGACAATTTAACCCATAATAAGAACGTATCTTTGGGACACAGGCCAGAGATGAAGGTCACATATGAACTGGGACTAAGACTATATTCAAGTTGGTAACAATAGCTACCTCCTCGCGGCTAGAAAAAATACCTGATCAGCCCAAATATGAGGGATGGGAGGCTGGACCATAAGGCACAAAGGATGAAGAATAGAGATTGGATCTCAGCTCTGGATTGGTTTTAGGCCCTTGTTTCTGGTTTTGTGTTATCTGGCCAGAGTGGGGAGAGGGAGAGAAAGACAAGCATAGATACATACAGAAAGACTGGCTTTAACTCACTGCCTTGGCCCTAACCTGGCTTATCTGACCAACCTTCTCCCAACTTTTCTACTCATATTCAGCCTGAGAAATTATGGAGAGTGATCAGTTCTGATTTCTGAAACAACATATGCAGGAATAAAAAGGGGGGGGGGGGGAGGCCCAAAGAATGTATTTGAGAACAGTTCTATAGCAGAATAGTCAATTATAGATTATACATAGGAAAAAGGTTTCAGGAAAAGTAGTATGACACAGGAGGCCACCTACTGCCAAGGTATAGACATTTAAGAAGAATCTCAAAGACAAAGAGAAGGTTAAGAAGGCTATAGAAGCAACCTAAGACTAGAGTGAACAAAACCCTAAAAAGCTAGGGTGAACTTTCAAGACGTATTGCAACCCTCCGCGAGATCCTCTGCAATAACCTGCCTCCTTGAGAGCCCTTTGAGATCTGGAAAATAAACTCTCAAAATTTTCCCATCACTTTTTATCCCTGGATCCCTCTGTTTATCCATTCATCACTCCTTGGTGACATCTAGTGGTATACTTTGGACCACAGCCCCAACTCAGGTCTGTTCACAGGGCGACGGTAGAAAAGGATGAAATTACCACAGCTGTATAAGAACAATCATGTACTGCCCAGGATATGATCTCAAATGCAACAGCTTAAATAAATCAAACTGGGGGCACTTGGGTGGCTGTCAGTTGAGCATCTAACTTCAGCTCAGGTCACGATCTTCCTGGTTTGTGAGTTCAAGCCCCACCTCGGGCTCTGTGCTAACAGCTCAGAGCCTGGAGCCTGCTTCAGATTCTGTGTCTCGCCGGCTCTCTCTGCCCCTCCCCCACTCGCACTCTGCCCCTCTCTTAAGAATAAACATTTAAATATATCTATCTCAAACTGTGTTTAAGCCTTTTTTTTTTTTTTTAACGTTCATTTTTGAGAGAGATAGAGCGTGAGAAGGGGAGAAGCAGAGAGAGAAGGAGACACAGAATCTGAAGTAGGCTCCAGGCTCTCACCTGTCAGCACAGAGTCCGATGCGGGGCTTGAATCCACAAACCATGAGATCATGGCCTGAGCGAAAGTTAAACGCTTAAGCAACTGTGCCACCCAGACGCCACCAAGCCTTTCTTGATAGTTTTCACAATCACCAGTTTGAGCACTGTCAGCAGCAGCAAAGTGATAACCAAAGAAAAGCCTGCCCAGTGACTCTCAGCCATCAATGGGAAAAAAGTGGGATCACCTGTACCCCCTTCAACACCAATTACTTCACTTGATGCTCAATCTCTGTCCAGCATTTTTAATCCGTTTGAGTGGAAACCCAAAGCCAACGGGCAATGTTTTCATGCAGTTCATCAAATGATTTATGTAACCCAGTGGTTCTCAACCCTGATATACAGTGAAATCACCTGAAAATGTTTACAAGAAATAGTGACTGGGTTAAATGGTCTGAGATGGGGACTAGACATCAGAATTTTAAAAATCCAGACAAAAATTTTAACAAACACAGAATATGCAATTTGTATCAAGACACAGTGCCCCTTTGCAGTCGACCCTTCCCTCATTCCCAGGCAACTACTCATCTATTCTCTGCCCTACACAGGTTTGCCTTTTCCAGAATGTTGTATAAATGGAACCACACCAGTATGTATCCTTTTGAATCTGGCTTCTTTCACCTAGCATAATGACTTTAAGATTTATCTACTTTGTTGCATTAACAGCAGTTTGACATTTTTACTGCTGAATAATATCCTAGGTCATGGGTGTTACCAGTTTGTTTATCCAGTCCCTAGTTGTTTCTTCCAGTTTCTGGTGACTATGAATAAAGCCACAAGAACATTCACATACAAGTTTCTGTAAGAACATAAGTTTTTATTAATTTGGGACAGCAAAAGGAATGTTGGATAAGTACATGTTTAACTGGAAGAAACTGCCAAACTGGTTTTCAAAGTGCTGATATCATTTTGTATTCTCACTTGCAATGGTTAAGAGTTCCAGTCACTCTGCATCCTTACCAGCACTTGGCATTAGAAATTCTTCACTAAAATATAACATACAAACATAAAAGTGCACAAATCATAAATGTATAACTAGATGAATAATCACAAAGCGAACATCTCAGTGTAACTACCACAAGGTTAAAAAAAAAAAAAATTACACATTCTCAGCATTCCAGAGACCCCCTGGGCTCCCTTCTAGTCACTAAGCTCCTCCCCCTCCATACACAAGGGGACTGTCAGCCTGGCTTGATGTCACATATTAGTTTTGCCTGGTTTTGACAATTATATAAATGGCATCATATAATATGTATTCTTTTGTGTCTGTCTTCTCTAACTCAATATTGTTTGTGACATTTATCCATGCTGCTGGATATAGTGGTAGCTCATTCACATTCATTCTAGTATAGTGTTTCATTTTAAGATTCTACCGTTGATAAACACTTGGGTTGTTTCCTTGGGAGTGAAAATATTGTTGTGAGGTGTGTGTGTGTGTGTGTGTGTGTGTATGCAACTTTAATAAATAATGCCAAATAATTTTCCAAATTTGTTATGCCAATCTATACCTCTACCAAAAGACAACTTGACAATACCTGGCATCATCAGTATTTAATTTTAGCCACTCTGGTGGATATGTAGTGGTATTCCACTGTGGTTTTAATCTGCATTTCCCTTATCATTAATGAGGCTGAACAACTTCTCATGAACACTGAACATTTGGAATCTTTTGTGAAGTGTCCGGCTCTTGCCCATTTTTAAAAATGGATTATCTTTCTTTTTCTTATTGATTTGGAGTTATGTACATATTCAAATATAAAGTCCTTCATTGGTTATGTGCAGCAAATATCTTCCACTCTGAGTTTGCCTTTGACTTTCTTAATGGTGTCTTTTGATTAATGGAAGTTCTCAATTTTAATATGATACCACAAGTATGTTTTAAAAGAACCCCAGGTAAGCACAAAAACTGGAAACAGGGTTGACAATCACTGCTCCAGCTGCTGGAAGACCAGAAGTTGAACTGTCCCAAGCAACAAGGTGTGTTCACAGACAGTATATTCACCAGAGACATGAAATGCCATAGTGTACAGAAGCATGAAGGTGGCACTCACCAGGGAGCAGATGAATAACAACACGATAGGAGGAGAAAGGTTCAAACTCCATGCCCAAATCTCTAGGACTGAAGGCAAGAAAACCCACCAAGGCATTTCAGATGGACCCTCAAACAACCAATTTTCTGAAACAGCTGGATATGAATACCTACAATGAGCCATCTGAAGAGCTTTCCAACTGAAATGCACACAACTACAATATTTTGTGTGCAGAGTCAGCAGTCCTCCACAGTTTTTCTTTTTTTTAAGCCAACTTAAACTAAAATTGCATTTGTTGCAATTTTTCTATCTGTACTTAAGCTTTCATTTTCTGGCCATTCCAGCATATAAGAGAGACCATTTAATGAAGAGAGAATGCAGTTCTGAGTTTTGAATTCTTAGAAGTATCTACCTCTTTAATAAATTTTTTTTTTTCAACGTTTATTTATTTTTGGGACAGAGAGAGACAGAGCATGAACGGGGGGAGGGGCAGAGAGAGAGGGAGACACAGAATCGGAAACAGGTTCCAGGCTCCGAGCCATCAGCCCAGAGCCCGACGTGGGGCTCGAACTCACGGACCGCGAGATCGTGACCTGGCCGAAGTCGGACGCTTAACCGACTGCGCCACCCAGGTGCCCCTGAAGTATCTACCTCTTGAAAAGACTTGGCAAATGACTTCAAATATGACCATAACAATAACATCCTGCACGTGAAATTCAAATCCTTCATCAGAAGAAGAGGACTGCCGAGGCATGGTGCCAGAAAAAAGCCACAAAGGAAAGGAGCATTTGTTAAGGAAAAAAAAAATGTGGGGGGAGTGCTTTTACCTGTAAGAGTAGTTGCTCCATCAAAACACTTGACTCACAGCTTCTCTTAAAAATCAGTTACCTCACAAATGGAATCAAAGCTAAGAGGCTTAAACCAGAAAAGGCTTGGAAGAATCAGGAGCCTACCTTTCCTCTGTATTATCTGTCTGAGACCTCAGAGAGGACTCTCATGGTAACAACAGCCCTGGAAGAAAACATACACAGCTAACACTGGAGAGCAGCCCAGAAGCACAGTCATGATCTGTCGCTGGCATGGGCCACCTCTGTCCCTGAAGCTGACGTTCAAGGAACAGTAAAATCAGTCAGTTGGTGGCTTCCCAACCTTTCAAAATCTGCTATCCCATAAATGGTGTATACCCATACTACACATCATCAAAGAGAAGAGCACCGGAGAACTTACCTCTATAATACTGTAATCCCATTTCTCAGACAGCCAACTCTAATAAGGAAAATGTCTTTTCCTAAAGTGGTTCGATATAAGCTATTGCAGGGGCTTTAAAACCTGACGTCTATGACTTAGATATGTATAATTAATTTTTTTAAATCATGCAACCAGCACAGGTTTCCCCTGCTATCCAAAAGGAGAGTGCTCCCATGAAGCCCTTCTTCATAAGCCGCTGGTGCAAAATAAAGATGCAACTACCATTAACTTACATGGGAAAATATTTTTATTGTTCTCAGACACATAATATAGCCTCTTTTAGGCTTTTCTGATACCTTAGGACATCACCTGCTAATGGAAACACAAAATAAGTCAAGATTAAAACACTGATGCTCACAGACACAGTTCAAAACTATGGAACCTTGGGCGCTTGGGTGGCTCGGTCGGTTAAACACCCAACTCTTGGTTTCAGCTCAGGTCAGGATCTCGAGGTTTGTGCAATTGAGCACCATGTCGGCCTCTGCGCTGACAGCACAGAGCCTGCTTGCGATTCTCTCTCTCCCTCTCTCTGCCCCTCCTCCGCTCATGCACAAGTTCTCTCTCTCTCAAAATAAATAAACTAAAAACAAAAAAACAAAACAAAAAAACCCCCACAACTATGGCACCGTGAAGCTGAGATGCTGAGTGTAGCTCCCTGTGAAAGAGCTCCCCGGTGCCACTCTCAATGCTCTGGTGCGTGCTGCCTCTATAACAGCTCGCTGCAAAACAAATGCTAAGCGCTATTTTCGCCTTATTTTGTAAAAGTGAAAATCCTCTTCTGATTTCTTTTAGTTATAGCAAATACAGGTACCAATGTAGGTCTCTTGTAAAAGCAAAACGTAGGATAGATAATGTGAACTTTCCAAAAGCAGGACATATCTGTATAGCAAATCACTGCATACCTCCTTGGTGTTTGACAACAGGACATAGTAGAGACTTATTTGAGTTCCAGCCCTGGTTCATTCATTCACTTCAACAGTCAGTTAGAAGGCCCCTGGGCAAGTCAATTTATCTCCCTGGGCTTCAGATTCATCTGTTCCCAGAAGAGATTAACCTTGATCATCTCTAAGGCCCCCTTTCAGTGCCAATTTCTATTCTGCTCATAATGTCTTGCCAAGAGTGCCAAACCAATTTACTTAGCACTTATACTCTCTTCTTCAATATAGTGCCAACGCAACTTAATTCTAGTCAGGAAGGTACTTTCTCAACAGCTTAAATCTAGCAGTTTTAAGTATGCAAAATGAGGCAGGCCTGCAGGATACCTGTGAGACTGTGAATTATAATAAGAAATATACATTTGGCCTTTATCCCTGTTTCTAAGCACGGAGCTCCTAACAACTCTTGGAATTTCCTAACTGGTGAGACGGAAAGGCGTCTTTTGTTATGCTAATGAGGCAACTTTGGGACCATCCCAGGTCACCTAAGGATGGGGGTCTAATTGCTAGGGGAACCAACTAAGTAACCAGAGGGTTGAAACTTTCAGTCCCACCCCTCAACTTCCTGGGAAGGGAGAGGGACTGGTCGTTGAAGTGATTACCAACAGCCAATGATTTAATCAATCATGCTGTGTTATAGAGCCTCCACAAAAACTCAAAAGGATGGGTTCAGGGAGCTTCTGGGTTGGTGACTATATGGAGGTGTTGAGGGAGTGGAATACCCATATAGGACATGAAAGCCTTGTGCCCTTTCCTGTATACCTTGCCCTACACATCTCCTCTGTCTGGATGTTCATCTGAATTCCTTACCATATCCTTTCATAATAAACTGGTAAACTTAAGTAAATGTTTCCCTGAGTTCTGTGAGCCACTCTAGCTAACTAATCAAATCCAAAGGGGAAGGAGGTCATTAGAACCAGTTGGTTCCAGTTGGTTAGAAGTACAAGTAAACAACTTGGACTTGTGACTGGCATCTGAAGTCCAAGGAAGGGGTCCCTGAAGCCTCCAATCTACAGCTGTTGGTCAGGAGCATAGGGGTTAACCTATGGAATCTGATGCTATCAGAACTGAGTTGAATAGTAAGTAGGACTCCAAGCTGGTGTCCCAAGCACTGCTTGGTGGTGGGAGGGTGACTGCACCCACCTCAGAATTGGTCTCAGAACCATTTAATACCCTTCTTTCTAACAGGTGTCTTTACACTCCTTTCAACCAGAGCAACGTAAGATGGCATCTGAAGACATTTCATACTTCCTAATTTTTAGCTATCAACATGAGAATTTCTCTCATGGCACAATCTCTATTTTCACCATATCCCTGAGTGCTTGTATATCTATCTGCTCATTAGGCACTTCCTAATTGCTGGGCTTTACACACTATTTCACCTCCCTTAGTATTCACACCAGACCAGTGATTTTCAAAGTTATTCAAAGGAAATCTTCCTCAAAACATGAATATGTAAAACAGATTAAAAAGGGGGTGGGAAGTATTTGCTCTGATTGAAAGGAATAGGGAAGGGAAGGAGCTAAGTCCAGTCAGCTCAGCTCCCTCCTCCTCCCAGTGCTCTGAACCATAGGTGTACTCCAGAATATTCATCAGATTTCCAAGGTCTCTGGACCTATGACTCACAAAGGCCAATTCCCCCAGTAACTTAGTCTAGTTTCTGGAGCAGGACCTACTGCTCCAATTCAGGTATTCCCTTCAAAGTAAAATACTTTCATTCAAGTCATTAGAAATTATTTTGGTATAATCTAATCCCTGGCAGCATACAGAAATGTCTGTCTCCAAAGAAGAAAACTGGGTGGCTGGGGAGAAGATATTACTTTTGAGCCTTTTAACTTTGTATCATGTACTACCTATGCAAAAAAAAAAAAAAAAAAAAGGAATTTAAAAATAAACAAAAATTTAGTAAAGTCAACAGGCATCTATGTATTCCTGTACCTTGTTGTCCATAATTGTCCACTGGCCCTCGACATTCTGCTTCAAAACACAGTGGTTTCGGGAAATCATCAGAGGGCAGATTTTTGATACCAGTTGGTATGTGACACCAAATCCTCGCCCTATAGTCACCTAGGAAGACAACAATGTAAGAGACATAATCAGTCATTCTGCTGAACAGGGAGGTCCTTTACAATCTTGTCAACCAGCAATATGCACATGTCCTGACTTATGAAACCAGACTCTCATGAAACCCAATCTCATCAGCTATCTCCTTCAGCTACCATGGGAGCCATCAGGTAGAAAAAAGCAAGTTCTGACATGAAGAAACAGCTGAATGAAGTTAATCATGGAATGTCAGGGTTGGGAGGACGCTGAAATGTCATGAGATGGAGGAAAACCTTTCCACACACCCCAATCAATTAGTCTTAAACACTGCCAATAACTATAACATCTATACAAGACCGCTGCTCCAATTTTTTAATGGTCCTGACTTAGCATCCTTCTCCCTATAAATTCCATCCTTTGGCCTGAGCACCATGAAAAAATCTCCCATCCTCCTTCCACTTGACAGCTATAAAGTATCTACCTAGTCTTTTCTTGGCCCTATGTTCCCAGTTACTTCAACCTAACTCCCATGGCATATGTTTGAGTCTCTTTGCTATCCTAATAGATCTGTGAAGAGACTCCTGGTTTATTTTTATTCCTGGGTGCCATATTAAAAAAATAATTTTTGTAACACAGTCAAATGCAAGTATCACTTTCCCAGTTCTAGATATTATCACTGGAGCATATAAATTGCATTAGCTTTCACGGCAGATCTATCACACTGCCAATGTATCCTCAGGCTTAGGAATGATTAAATTTCTTGGTCTAACCCTCCCCCAAGAATTGCTATGCTAAGTCATGTCTCTTCTGTCCTATACTCGACTAGTTGGCAAATTTGGATTCGAGTGCAGGACCTTACATTGATTCCTATTAAATTCCATCTTGTTAGTTCAGCCTATCACATGAGCTTGTCAAGACCTTTCTGAATTTTTAATCTGCCATCAGACATACTCAATATCCCTTCCAGCTTTGACTCATCTACCAAACTGATATGAGACCCTCTCTACATTCATTTAGGGCACAGATAAAAATATTGAAACAGGATGTAGCCAAAGGCAAAGCTCCCAGGAAAGCCTAGTAAACATTATACCAAACAATCTGGGTATACCTTTAACCAGTTGTAATTCAACCAAGAGTCTTTGCATCAAGTTCATATTTTCTATCTTATCCATGAGAAGACATCATGAGAGCCTCTGGAAAAGGTTGCAAAGAAGCCTCAATTCCCATCCATCACACTTTCCTGATAGACCAGTTTAGTTTATAATAACTCTGTCAAGGAAGAAAATGAAATTCTCCCGAGATTTAGATCTTAGAATCCCCTGCTTATTCTTCTTGGTGCACAAGCCACCTCTTTAATGACCCATACCACAACCAGAGCTGAGAACATTAAGCCAAATGGTCTGTGGTTTGGTATAAGCTACCCATTTTGCTCCTTTTGAAAATCTTTCAGAATCATGCCTGTCCTCCTCAGTCCCTCAAGGACCACCATGACTCTCCTTGCCCCAATCTATTCTTCCCCTCAAACTCTCAGTAACTGACACCACCATGCAAGCAACTGCTTAGCCCCAAACCAAGGAGCCATCTTTGATTCTTCTCTGTCCCTCATCCTGACATTAAAATCATCAGCAAATTCTGCTGGTTGTAATTCAAATATATCCTAAATCTGTTCATTTCTCTCTACGGCCAATACCTTGGTCCAAACAACCTGACCTCCACCAGTTAGGCTGTTCTTGTTCCTGCCCTGCACTCCCTGACTCAGACTAACTTCGTTCTTCACACAGCAGCTGCAGTGGTATCATACAAACTCTAAATCAGATCATTTCCCTTCTTTTCAAACTACATTCATGATCCAAACTCCCTTCCATAGCCTATAAGGCCTGAATGTCCTAACCCCCTCCACCTCTTTAGTCTTACCTCACACCACAGACAGAAACACTCACCACTGCCTGAGGGTCTTTTCACAAGTCCCCTCTACTTGGAACACTCTTGTCTGAGACATCTGCACAGGCTCCTTCTCATCTTTCAAGTTTCAGCTCCCCAAGGGCCTACCCCGATTACCCTAGAGTTGTTGCCTGCTCCCTCCCCGACCACTGCATTCCTTCATGTTGTTAGCATGCACTTGTCACAATCCAAAATTACCTTGTTTGCTTTACCTATTTATTCCTCCCCCCTTACTAGAATATAAATTTCGTGAGCAGGGACCTTATCTGTCTCGTGTACCACTGTTTCTGTACCTGAGACAGCACTTAGTAAGAGTTTGTGAGTGGAAGAATAAAGAGCTTATGCATCCTCCCAGATTCTAGGATGAGCATTTTTTAGCTCAGAAGTTGGAAACTCAGTTATTACCTCTGAAAACTATGGAGCAGCAGCCAGGAACTCTTACAATCTGACTTAAGTTCTTTAGTTCTTCGAACAGTTTGCCAGAAATCCCATTTGTTATCCAAGTTCCTCAGAATTAACATATATATCCTTCAAAAATGGAATGTTTAGGGGCACCTGGCTGGCACAATCAGTAGAGCATGTGACTTTTTACAGTTTATTTATTTATTTTGAGAGACAGCAAAAAAAACAAGCACGCATGAGTGGGGGAGGGGCAGAGGGAAAGGGAGAGAGAATCCCAAGCAGGCTTGGTGACAGCACAGAGCCAGGTGCGGAGCTCGATCTCATAATCAAACCATGAGATCATGACCTGAGCCACAATCAAGAGTCAGACACTTAACTAACTCAGCCACTTAGGCACCCCTCAGTCAGTAGAGCACGTGATTCTTGATCTCAGGGCTATGAGTTCAAGCCCCATGCTGGGCATGTAGCTTATTTTTAAAAGTTAATTAATTTTTTTTTTAAATGAAACATTTAAGGGTTTATCTGTCATCCATATTCAGTAAGAATTTTCATGTAGGTAGCTTTATTTCTAATAAAGGAAGTATTCCATAGCCTATTTTAATACTTATGGAGAGACAGCCAGACAGCCCTTGACAACTGCCTGGGTAAAGCATTACAGAAAAGGGAGATGAATGTCTATTTTTTTTGAAATTGCCTCCTGCAGACTCTGAATCCATGAACGTAAGGAATCATTCTTTTTTGTCCTTCCCTTTACTGTCTGTTCCTAGAATTTACCTTCGTACACCAAGGTTAAAGAGTCTGTGGTGAGTTTATCCAGATATTCCAGCACCATTTGCACATGAAAGTAAACTTTGCAAGGGAACGGAGTGCCAATAAACCACCAATGCATATGTTGGGGGTTGTTTCTATTTACAACAATTTTGCAATCCTTACCCACTTTTGCTGCTATCCCATTCCTCCCAGGGATGATTCCTATTGTTTCCCAAATGGCCAGCAAATACTGTAGAACCGTCCTTTCCCTGTTTTCAACCCCTTTAGCCCAAAAACCTTCATGAAAACCTAATTTGTTTTTCCACCAAACTCTCTGGATTGATTTAAGAAGTTTAAGGACAGTGCTTGGCTAGCTCAGTTGGTGGGAGATGCAACTCTTGATCTCCGGGTCATGAGTTTGTGCCCCATGTTAGGTGTAGAGATTACTTAAAAAAACAAAAACAGGGGCACCTGGGTAGCTCAGTCGGTTAAGCTTCCAACTCTTGATTTCTGCTCAGGTCATGATCTCCTGGTTTGTAAGCTAAAGCCCCGCATCGGGCTCTGCTCTGACAGCTCAGAGCCTGTTTGGGATTCTCTCCCTTTCTCTCTCTCTCAAAAAATAAATAAATAAATAAACATTAAAAAACAAAACAAACAAAAGCCTTCTTTGAAAAAAAGAAGTTTAAGGACTTCTTCAGTTGACTTCAGTCAATTTACTACTATGTTCCATTCAGTGAAATGAGAGGAATCTTGTTTTATTGTTTTATCTGGGAAATCTAAGACTTTAAAGGGAACTGGAAAGGCAGGAAACTAACTCCGTTATAACTAAATGCTATCGGCACACTTAAATCTTGTGCACACCGCACACCACTCTGTGTTACGGTTTGGGGGCCACTACGATAAGTAAGACTTCATCTCTCGCCTAGATTCAGACTTCTCTTCATACACACTGCAGGCTACGCTCCAACGACTTCTTAACACCTGACCTTGCAGACAGCCAGGCCTGGCAGGTCGCTCACACATGCCCCTAGAGCAAGTCGGTCCTCCCACTATGTCTTTACCTTTCACGATGGTTTGTATGGGTCTCTTCCCATAGCAGTGGCCCTACACAAAATTAACCAAGAGTTTAAAATATGTGTAGGAGTACTTTACAATTCCTCTTGTCTTTGCTGCAGCAGCTTTCATTCTTTCTGCCCACAACTCCTACTCCTACTCCCCGTCCTGGGGCTACCAAGCTATTGACAAGTAATGAATTAATCCTCATCAATTGAATCTGAATGTTAACATTTGACTAACTTTACAAGGCTGAGCGTGAGTGTGGTACACTTGCAAGGCTCACGTTAAGCAACACATGTAAAAGCCCAAACCCAATACAAAATAAGGTGCAGCTCCCATTATCCAGGTGTTGGCGTCTTCATTTGTTAACTTCATTTGTTAACCTTCCCAAAGGGAAAATGCTTTTGGAAAAAGGCGTGCAGGGGAAGGTCAATGCTCAAGCTAAAAGAAGGAAGCAGCTGGTGGAGGGGTTGATTAGTATGATTAATATGGACTTTAGGTACTGATACCTGGTTAGAAAAAGAGGGCAGGGGTGTCTTTCTGGTGTTCTTCAAATCACAGCACACAAGGAACCCTTTAAAACCTCCTAATCCAGCAAGCTAAGGCTGGACCTGAACCCCTCCTCCGACCGGAGGAACAACTGTTCTGGGAGAGTACTAAGTAATCCGTATCTTGGTACTTGATTGGACAGCCTGCGTGGATGTTCTCCGCCTTCCCAGTGTAAAACTGTGCTTCCCCATTCAAGCAATAAACTCTTGACGGCAAAGTCGCTCTTATCAGTCCGTCTCACGATACACGAAAAACCATAAATAATAAATACGTGGAAGACGGAACTCAGACTATATTGCTGAGAGAAAAAAGCCTAATCAAACACACATCACCGTCAAAAGACTTATCTTTCATACAAACTATTCCCCGCATCCAAATCGTCGCCAGTCACAAGCTGCTCCCTGATCCAGCTCTGCTTCCCAAGCTGACTGAACCCTAATCCGCTCAGCCCCCTCTCCGAACACCCTAAGCCCCCACCCCAGCAAGCCCCCAAGTGGAAGCGCGCCTCGTCCGTCCTCTTTGTTTCTCCGGTGTGCACGGAGGAGCGCCCCAGAGAACACCACGGGCGGCCTCTGGCGAGGACAGATCCGCTGTTTCCGAATCCCCACCCCCAACCCGTCTGAGGGGGCGCCGCTCGCCGCACGGAGACGCACGCGACGACTGCAGACCCGCCCACGGGGTCAATTTACCTCAAGAGAGGGGAACGCGGGCATTTTCACGTTAAAGTCGAGGCACCGTAAGGGACGTGACCTGCAGCTCGGGTCTTTTTCGACACAAAACTTGACAAAGTTCCTGCTCTCCCGCTGCCCCCCACCGCCTCCCGGGACACCGCTCCGTGCAATCGACACGGGGGCTGTCCCAGGGCCCTCCCCCTCGAACCCCCAGCCGGTCCACACGTCCTCCACGCCCACCCCACGCCAAGCCCCTCCACCAGCTCCTTCCGGCAACCCCGGCTTCAGCCCCGGCTCGCCCCGCAGGCCCCGGCTTCCCTCAAAGGGGCCATCTTTTCTTCCGCGCGGTCCTACCTCCACACAAACACCTCGCCCCCCTCAACCGCCCGCCCCAGAACCCCTTTCTCCCCTCCCCCAGGACCCCCCTCCTCATATCCCTTCCCTCTAACCCGCTCCCACCTGCCCTTCTCCATTCATCTCTCCCACCCGGACGCCCCGGCTGCCTCCCGGCCCTGCTTCCTCAACCCCCTAAGGCTCCCTCAAGGACCCCCTCCTCCTCACCTCGTTTCCGTCCTCGAGCAGCAGCCACTCAGCGTCCATCCCCACTCGTCGCAAACACCAACTCCGGCCACCGGCGCGGTCTCCCGTGACCAACGAGCCGGGCTCCCCCATAGCCCACTCGGCCCCGGGATCGCGGTCAGCACAGAGCGAGACCCCCACCCGGGTTCCCGCCGCCTCTCGGCTTCGGCGCCGGCGCCATACCTAAACAACAGACAGAAGCAATCGCTACGCGCTCGCGATCGATGCGAACACCCGCTAGGGCTCAGCGCCCCCGCCCGCCCAGCCAGCAAGGCCGAGTCACTGCGCCTGCGCCGGAGCGAGGGCGGCGAGGACCGCGCAGGTGTGAAAGCTATCTAGCCCCAGGTGGGGCGGGGTCGCCGTGGAGCTGCGCCTCTCCAGCTGCAGCCCCACCACCCCAGTAGAAGCCGCCCCCGACCGGAGTCTCTTACCCGCTCCTCTTTAAAATTTTTATTTTGCCTTATGACGAGCTTTCATGATCGCTAAAGCTGTAACCAACTTTTAAACAACTTGTGATCATTTTAAAATATGGTAAGTCTGGGGGCACCTGGCTGGCTCAGTGTGTACAGGGTGCGACTCTTGATCTCCGCGGTGAGTTCAAGCCCCCCGTTGGTTGCAGACCTTACAAAAAGAGAGAGAAAGAAAGAAAGAAGAAAAGAAAGAACCACATTGAGTCGAGTCCGTTTCCGAAGTAGCATCTGTGTTGCATGACCTCCTTTTACTACTGAATTTTTCAAAACTTATAGTAAACAAATCAATGAGGCAGAAATCAGTTACTGAGACCTGAGAGAATTTGAGGGGTGATAGAAATGTTCCGAAACGATTGTCGTGATTGCACAGTTGTATACATTTAGTGAAGAGTCACAGAAGCATTACATACACTCCCTCCCAATCGACGAATTTTATGGTATTTAGCTCATCCTCAATAAAGCTGTGTTAAAACACACACACACACACACACACACACACACACACACACCCTTCAAATTCTTTCCTTTGACTCTCCAGTATAGTGTGGTAGCTCTTCCCTGTAATGAGTACCTCTGTGATAACTCAACACCCCCTTTTGTCTTCTCCATTTGAATCACACAAAGCACAACAGTAAAAGGCTAACATTTGTGGAGAACCAAGTGCCAAGTACTGAACCACGCACCCTACACACCGTATCTTAACATGCTCCTCACAAACAGTATGATAGTGGTTACAATTATAGTTCTTATTTTAAGGTTCATGAGAAAAGAGGCACAGAGAAGTTTAGCAACCGTCTCGAAGTAACAAGTTACACGGTAGAGTAGAATGCCAATTCAGTTCCGTTTCCAGGACCTAATTTTCTAACCATGGTTGCAAACCCAGCGTGGAGTTTTATCTGGGTGGCATTGTCGAGCATGTTTGGCCTGTGAGGTCACAGAGGGCCAGGAAAATTGGTGGGAGCCACAACTGCACTCGTGCAGATGCTCCCCTAGGCTCTGGACTCCATGTCTGTTGGTGCCTCCATTCCAGCTTAGCATTCTGTCCCAGGGACAGCAAGCGCATCTAGAGGCCATCCTGACATTTAGTTGGCATGTCTCCTTAAGCTCTTCTTGGCTGTGACAGTTTCTCAGACTTACTTTGTTTTTGATGACCTTGACAGTTTTTGAGACTTACCTGGCCAGGTGTTTTGTAGAATGTCCCTCAATTGAGATTTGTCTGGTGTTTGTTTGTCTGGCATGAGAAGCCTAGACTGAGGATATAGGTTTAGGGAAGAAGACGACAGAGGTTAAATGTCATTCTCATCACATCATACTGGGGGTGCATGCTATCAACAGGAATTATCACTATAGGTGTTAATCATGATCATCTGGCTGAGAGAATGTTTGTCAGGTTTCTCTTCTGTAAAGTTACTGTCTCTCCCCTCTTCTAATACTGTGCTTTTTGGAAGTCACTACACACAGCCCACACTAAGGAGTGGGTGGCCCAGTCAGTTAAGCATCCAGCTTCTTCAGCTCAGGTCTTGATCTCACAGTTTGTGGGTTCAAGCCCTGCATCAGGCTCTGTGCTGACAGCTCGGAGCCTGGAGCCTGCTTTAGAATCTGTGTTTCTCTTTCTCTGCCCCTCCTCCACTTGTTCTCTCCCTCCCTCCCTCCCTCACTCTCTCTCTCTCTCTCTCTCTCTCTCTCTCTCTCTCTGTCTCTGTCTCAAAAATAAATAAATGGGGCTCCTGAGTGGTTCAGTCTGTTAAGCGTCTGACTTCAGCTCAGATCATGATCTCACAGTTCATGAGTTCCAGCCCCACGTAGGGCTCTGTGCTGACAGCTCAGAACCTGGAGCCTGCTTTGGATTCTGTGTCTCCCTCGGTCTCTGCCCCTCCCCTGCTCACTCACGCACGCACACACTTTCTCTCTTTCTCTCTCTCACAAAAATAAATAAACATTAAATTTTTTAAAATAAAAAATAAATAAATATTTAAAATAAAAAGGAGTGGGGATTTATGTTCTACTTCCTGAAGAGCAGGGTACCTACATAAATTGCTTATAATTCTGCATGGGAGATTTGCCTCTTCTCCCCCATTTATTTATTGAATCATTTATTCATATTGGTATGGACCCATGGATGTTTATTTTATACTTTGTGTTATAATCCAATACCACTTTATTTATTTTGTTACTCAGATTGTTCCTACTTTGGCTACATTGTCCCTTTGACATACTTCCATCACTGTGTTTTATTTTGATTGAGCACATCCTTACTCTCCAGCGCAAGATGCTCTAGACCTAGAATCGGCCATTTCTCCAAGGAGGCCTGCTTCCTTTTATTGGGAAATGGTGCTATAAACCAAGATCTGGACACTAGGTGTGCTTGTTGCCATTGGAATGTTATCACTTCTAGTTTGTCTCAGCTGACAGGGAAGTAAATATTTGTATGAATACTAACTCCTCTATATCCACATATCTATGGATGTTTACTATATATGTATGCATTTATTCATATTATGTTACATGCATTTATGTATATATGTAGTAATACATATATCTCCATCTGTAAGTTAAAGGTGTGCATACTGATGTCTTACAACTCTAATGCATTACCACCTGGCACCTAGATCATTCTAGTCATCCCCCACCCTTGTTTATCTGCAACCTTCCACTCCAAAAATGCCATCCATTTACTTAATTTCCATTAAGCATGTCATTTCCTGTATACATGTATAGTGTTTCCAGAATTGCTAACCAATACACCCTTGGGAAACACTCTATTAACTAGAGTACACGACCCATGAACAAGTCTTTAGCTTTTAGTCTTAAAGACTTCACTCATTTCCAAAGTTACTTAGGTCAGCACCCTATTCCCCACCCCCTTCAAAGAGGTTGTTTCCTAGTTAGATTCTTTTGTCACAGTCTGAATTCTATCTGGGATCCCCTGACCTCCCACAATGATCTTTTAAAATTCATATACATCGAGGGTGCCCTGGTGGCTCAGTCAGTTGAGCTTCCAGCTTTGGCTCAGGTCATGATCTCACGGTTTGTGAGTCTGAGCCCCACATCTGGCTCCCTGCTGTCAGTGCAGAGCCCGCTTCAGATCCTCTGTCCCCCCCTCCCCGCCCCTCCCTCACTCATGCTCTCTCTCTCTCAAAGATAAACACATTTAAAAAACAAAATAAAATTCATATACATTAAGGTTCACTTTCATAATGTAAAGTTCCATGAGTTTTTGGCACATGCATAGTGTCATGTTTTATAGTATCATAGAGAATAGTTTCATCACCCTAAAAAGTCTCCTGTGCTCACCTATTTGGCCCTCCTCCACCCCTGTACCTTGTTTGTTTTATTTAACAACATATCCTGGAGATCACTCCATAGCAGTATGGACCTATATTCCTTCTTCCCCTTTATGGCCGTGGATCACTCCATTGTACAGATGTACCATTGCTTCTTCCACCAGTCCTTGAATGATACACAGTTTGCCTCTTTCTAGTCTTTCGTTATCGTAAACAGCCCGGCAATGAATTAGTAGGTACCACTTATGAGTATTAGATGCTTTTCACATATTATCTTACTTAATCCTCATCACCATCCTACAACGTAGTTCCACTTACCTATGAGAAACCTGAGACTACTAGGTTGCCCAAGGTCTTCTCACCATGAACTTCTTTTTTTTTTTAACATTGATTTATTTTTGAGACAGAGAGAGACAGAGCATGAACAGGGGAGGGTCAGAGAGAGAGGAAGACACAGAATCCAAAGCAGGCTCCAAGCTCTGAGCTGTCAGCACAGAGCCCGACGCGGGGCTCAAACTCACAGACCGCGAGATCATGACCTGAGCCGAAGTCGGACGCCTAACCGACTGAGCCACCCAGGCGCCCCATCCGTGAACTTCTTGAGAGTCATGTCTGGTTTTCAGTTGTATTCCTGAAATTTTAATTGACTAAATAAATGCAACTCAACTAGTAAATGGCAGTGCTGGGAACTGAAGCCATGGCTCGAGCTTGGACTTATCTACCCCAAAGGCTGAACACCTTACGGTCTAGCAGTGATCTCTAAGGTGGAATGGTCCCCCAGGGAGTACACAAGATGACCCATTTGCTTGTGGGAAGAATATGTTAGGATGTCTAGGTTATTATCCCATCCTTTAAAAAAAAAGTTCATTTTTGTGAATATTCTATATTCACATAAAAAGACAACATAGAGGATACAGACTTTATACAAATAAATAAATACACATATATTGGGCTTTTTGCTCAGACCTTCTTTTGCTGCTAAGAATGCATGGTCAAAATGGTTTGGAGATACTGCCTTCTAAGATTTGGGGATTTTATTAACTCTACCTCCCCTGTTTATTCCCTTATAACAGTGAATCTCAACTGGGGGCAATTTTGCCCCCCAGAGGACATTTAACAATATCTGGGAGCACTTCTTATTGTCATGACCGGGGCAGGGGTGTTACTGGCATACGGTGAGTAGAAGCCAGGGATGCTGCAAAACATCCTACAAATCACAGGACAGTCCCACAACAAGCATCATCCAGTCCAACATGCCAATAGTGATAAGGTTGAGAAGACTTGCATTATACCCATCTCAGGAGGGAATAATGGAGAGGAAAGAAAGAGCAGGATGCAGAAAAGGAACTAGGGTGTTATCTGTATCCGTGGATCTGACACTTGTCTCATTACATACGCTCAATTTTGGTGAATCACACTGAGCTGAGGAGTGTTAGAAAGAGTTGATAGTGGAGAGGCTTGGGAAGTAAGAAAGGAAAACAAGAAGAGGAGGAAGCACAAGGCAAGAAGAAGGAAGGAAAAGGGAGGAAAGAAATAACGGAAAGGAGGGGTACCTGGGTGGCTCAGTCGGTTAAGCGTCCGACTTCAGATCAGGTCATGATCTCACAGCTTGTGAGTTTGAGCCCCGCATCGGTCTGTGCTGACAGCCCAGAGCCTGGATCCTGCTTTGGATTCTGTGTCTCCCTCCCTCACTCTGCCCATCTCCTGCTCACGCTCTGTCCCTCTCTCTCAAAACACAAGCATTAAAAAATATTTTAAAAATATGGAAAGGAAGTGGGGCAGACTGTTTTCCAAGATGATTATAAGATCTCCCATCCCACATACTCTTAACAATATGACATCGACACTCCTAACTTGGGAGATGGCATCAATATTTCCTCCCCTGGAATCTAGGTGGGCATGTGACACCAGCAGAAATGATGTTATGCCATAAAAGATAATACAGTTTCCACATGACCTTTTTTGGGATGCTCTTGGAACCCAGTCACCAAAAGGAAGTGGTGAGAACAAACACACGAAGAGGCCATGTGCCGATGTTCTGGCCAATAGCTCCAATTGAGGTCCCAGCTGATAACCAGCATCAACTGCTACACATGGGTATTAAGGCACCCCTAGATGACACCAGCCCCCAACGGTGAATCAACCCTAGCCTTTGAGTCTTTCCAGCTGAGGCCCCAGACCTCATGGAATAGTGACTCCTGAATTGTCATCCCTGTTGTACCACACCTGAGTTCCTGCCCCAGAGTCTGTGAGCATAACACGATGGTTGCGTTAAATCACTTAGTTTTGGGGTGGTTTGTTATACAGCAATACAGAACTAGAACAGGAAAGGTGGGAGGGGGGTGCTGCTGGCCAGTCATTAGTTATCTGTTTATATATCAGGGTAATACTAGCAACTGTAACATACAAACCCTGAGTTTCAGTGGTTTAGTACAATAGAAGTTATTTCTTACTCACGTAAGCGTTCAGTGCAGTGTTCCTGGTTTATGGACAGCCTGTCACTAAATCATTCAGGATGGGGCGCCTAGGTGGTTCAGTCAGCTAAGTGTCCAACTTCGGCTCAGGTCATGATCTCGTGGTTCATGAGTTCAAGACCCACATCGGGCTCTGTGCTGACAGCTCGGACCCTGGAGCCTGTTTCAGATTCTGCGTCTCCCTCTCTCTCTGTCCCTCCCCTGCTTGTGCTCTCTCTCTTTCTCAAAAATAAACATTAAAAATTTTTTTAAAAAATCATTCAGGAACTCAGATCTCTTTCATCCTGTGGCTTCTCTATTTCCCAGAGCTTGGAGTGTTCTGTATCTACAAAGCAACACAGGGGAAAGACAGAATGAAGAAGGCACACCTGCTTCTTAACTGTCTTGTCCCCAAAGTTACATTCTCTCTGCTCATATTTTATTGAAGAGAATTGGTCACATGATCCTACTTAGACCTAAGAAATGTTGGGAAATGTAATCCCTGGTTGATCAGCCAGTTCACAGAAACTATTCTACACCGTGGAAAGAGGAACATGAATTCTGATGGGCAGCTAGCTGACTCTGGCAGACTTTAGAATTCAAGTTTATGAATTGAAATGATGATCCTAACAAAGCTTTCTCTTCCTCTTCTTCTCTCCCATCTCCTTGCTTTTTATCTCCCTGGAATAGAGGTGGAATAGAAGGATGGAGTATCATGATCACATTTTGGCCCCTCTGTGGATTTTGTGAAAGGTCAGCCCTTAATTTGGTGGGAAATTAGATGCTATTGTGGCATGACAGTGAGATGTGTGGAGGTTGGAGCCAAGTTGCCCAAGTTCTAATCCTGGCTCAGCTGCTTATTAGATATGAGACCTCAGGCAAGTTATTTGACTTCTTCAAGCCTCCATTTCCCTATTTATAAGACAAGGGTGATGATAAGGATAACACTCAACTTATAGGATTGTTATGAGGATTAATCTGGTGAATTCCTATAAGATAGTTTTGCTTGGTACCGAGTAAGTACCCTATAATTGTTAGCTACTATTATAGAAGAATGGAGCTTCAGCTTCTGCAGAAGCCACCTCCTATAGGTATAAAGTCTATCTCCCTGTGCCTTCTCTATGTTTTCTTGTCTAAGAGACATGGAAAAAAATGTGTCCCCCTCTTTAAATTGGCTTATTATAAAGTTAGAAGTCCCTTGAATCAGTTTTAGACTTTTATTACCCATCTCCAAGCAAGATGGTTTTGTGTTTTGTTTTTTTTAAACGTCTAAAGCAAATAGTTCCCAATGTGAGCAAGCGTTGTCCATTTTGGGGGCACAGCTCTGCCGGTTGATTTAAAGCGTGGTTCCCCTGTGTGAGGTTCAATAAAGGTGAAGTGGAACTTTTTTATTATGATTTCAAAAGATTGAGCAGAGAAGAAAAGGGTCTTGATATAGCATCTCAAGCAAAGTCCTGTGTTTCTCCTTCAGTCTCTCTAATCCTGAGATCACAGGCCAACTTTTCAATAGACTGCTACATTTAGTCATCCTGGGGGTGGGGTGGGCCGTGATTACACAGATGGGTTCTCTAGACTTGGAGGAATTCAGAGTGACTGAGGGGAGGTAAAATCCCAGATGGAGTGATCCAGCCTTAGTGTGTGTGTGTGTGTGTGTGTGTGTGCATGCGCGTGTGCATGTGATGGGGAGGTAGGGTTAATGGCTCCACAGTCTCATTCACTCTACCTTTTCTTTTACTCATTTATTCTACTATTTCTTCTCTGCCCACCCCCAAATGTAAGACTCTGTGCTGAAGGAATCAGGGAAATATGTCTCTTATTTTTGAAAGGGAATGTTTTAGAAAACCAGAAGTAGGTGAGGAAGGAAAAAGGCACTATCTGCTTTGGACAGCTTGTGTATTAACTGCTATTTTATGTAAACAGGGTTTTAAGTATAGGGTTTGTAAGATATTTCTGATACCTTTAATCAAGTTTATTATATTTTGGAAGTGCTTATAATGACTCATCGAGTTTACGGTATTCTGGAGGTATTGTGATCAGGAATTAAGGTGGATGTTTTAGAGGTTCTTGAAAGTAGTGCTGTGGGAAACCACCACATTCCTTTCTGGTTGCGGCTCTGGCTGTTTCTTTAAGCATCCTTTAACTTGCCAAGGATCAGTATCCATTTCAAATATTTATTACCCATCTGATTTTACTGAAGGGGAGAGGGAGAGAGGAAAAGAGGAGGTAGATAAGAGGGAGGGAAAGAGGCAGCAGAAATCAGGTATCAATAATTACTACCTCGTTTTCTTCTTCTGACAGAGTTGGCTTCAGGCTGTTTATTTTGCAAGTAATACATGGGATTAGGTAGCTAATATAAAATAGGCTTGGGGTGACTTACAACTGAATCCTATCACTCTGAGTTGGCTATATTTGGACTACAGAAAAACCCAAAAAGCAAAAATCCCTAATTCAACTCACCTTTGTCTAGGGTTGGGGAAAGGGGGGGGGGGGAGAGTGGCAATGTTTCTCACATGGAGAACCTTGAGTTCTATAATCCAAGGTTATAATGCAATTCTCATCACACTTTTTCGACTTAACAAATTCACTGCATTATCAGCTGTGGCATTTATTATTCAGGACTTGTGGAAATGTGCTTATTTTAGCCAGCAGCAGGTTTATTTCTTCCATTTCAGTAATAACACGCAGAGTTGTGTTTTTCAAACTCAAGTTAACACTCAGTAATGAGTCTTAACCAGCATTAAAAAATTTTTGTTGGTTTATTCATTTTTAAAAAAATTTTTTAACATTTATTTATTTTTGAGAGACAGACGTATGTGGGAGAGGGACAGACACACACACACACACACACACACACACACACACAGAATCCAAAGCAGGCTTCAGGCTCCAAGCTGTCAGCACAGAGCCCGATGTGGGGCTTGAACCCAAGAACCCCGAGATCATGACCTGAGTCCAAGTCTGATGCTCAACTGACTGAGTCACCCAGGCGCCCCCATGTTTATTCATTTTTGAGAGAGAAAGAGAGAGAGAGAGAGAGAGGCAGAGAGAGAGGGAGACACAGAATCCAAAGCAGGCTCCAGGCTCTAAGCTATCAGCACAGAGCCTGATGCAGGGCTCAAACTCACAAACTGTGACATCATGACCTGAGCCAGAGTTGGACGCTTAATCAACTAAGCCACAAGGCACCCCTAGCATTAAAAAAAAAAAAAATGGAATAAAACAGGTCACAGGCCACCATGTATAGAAACAGTATGTACTGTTGTGAAATGTCTGTTGTTCATATTTGTGTGTGTGTGTGTCTGTGTCCTGGGCTCAATGTAAAGTGTGTTTTTTACTGTAGGTTGTGGTCAAAGACGGTTGGAGGATTTCTGGTGCCAGACAAGAAGGAGTAAGCCCACTGCAGTCTCTCTCTGCTGCTTATTATGACTAAAAATTCTGGACAAACTAACACTGAGAACTCTGTGAAGTAAACAAGCAGGGAAATTAGGGAGGGAGTCAAAGCTTGAAGAAGCTATCTGTAGGGGGTGAGTTTCTAAAAAATTTTCCATCTTGGGGCGCCTGGGGGCTCAGTAGGTTAAGCTACTGACTTCGGCTCAGGTCATGATCTCATGGTTCGTGAGTTCAGGCCCCACGTTGGGCTCTGTGCTGACAGCTTGGAGCTTGCAGCCTGCTTGGGATTCTGTGTCTCCCTCTCTCTCTGCCCCTCCCCCCTCATGCTCTGTTTCCCTCTCTCTTAAAAATAAACATTAAAAAAAAGTTTTTTTTTTCCATCTTTACTCTCACAGCTTTGACTTGAGATTAGGTCCCAGTTAAGTGGCTTCCCAGTAGCACTGGCAAAAAAAATGAGAGAAACCCAAAAGAAAACAACTCTTGTTTCTTCTACTCTATTCACACTTTTGACACCATATGTGTGGGGTTTTTTTTTTCCCCCACATCAACCAATTCTCCAGCTCTCTGGATGGCAACAGGATGTCCTACAATTCAATTCTGACACTACCTGGAGCTAGCACAGACCCCACAGGTTATGGGCTCCATCCCAAAAGACTGCCCCTACTTCAGATGCCAGTCATATGCCCCAGGTTGTCACTTGTGTCTTTTCCAAGTGGCTACAAATTAGGGGGTTCCCATAACCCCTTCCTCAGGTTTGATAATTTGCTACAATGGCTCACAGAACTCAGAGAAGTCCTTACTTACACTTACTGGTCTATCACAAAGGAACAGCCAGATAAAGTACACAAGGTGAGGTCTGGAAGGGTCCTGAGCACAGGTGTTTCTGTCCCTGTGGAGTCGGGATGCATCACTCTTCCTAGCACATGGATGTGTTCACCAGCCCAGAAGCTCTGTGAACCTCTTTGGTAAGGGTTTTTAAAGCAGGTTTCATCACGTAGCCATAACTGATTAATAACTCAATCTCCAGCCCCTCTCCCTTCCCCAAAGGATGAGGATGGGCTGAAAGTTCCAAGCTTACAATCATGGCTTGATCTTTCTGATGACCAGCCACCCATTTTGAAGTTATCCAGGAGCTCACCATGAGTCACTTCAAAATATAAGGTGAACAAAAGACGCTTCTATCACTCAGGCAATTCCAAGGGTTTTAGGAGCTCTGTGTCAGGGACTGGGGGAAGAGACCAAATATATATTTCTTATGTCACAAACCACATCTCCCTGACCCGATGACTTGGTTAAAGGGTCTCTGCGAGCCAGAGAGTGTGGGGGGAACTATAATTAATTTTTTCTCTTCTGGACCTGTCACAAGGGCAGGACTAAATCGTGCAGCAGTGGTGGCACTAGTGTGGGCAGCAGAAAATTCAAGAGAAACACTATCATTCCGGCTGACTAGGAAACAGAGCACCAGGGAACCAAAGAGTACAAGGGGGAATCCCAGAAAGAAGCCAGCTAGAGAGGGGATCCCAATTCTGTGTATGAACTGGCACAAGATTTGCATGGTGAAAACAAACCCAAAGTAGCATAGCAAAGCCTCTGAAAAACTGAAATGACACTAGAACAATGGCCCTCAGAAGATGAGAGAGAACTTGCCATTTAAACCTAACTGGGTTGCCCGGAATTCAAGCTGTATCACAAAGCTGTAATCATCAAGACAGTATGGTACTGGCACAAAAACAGACATTGAGATCAATGGAACAGAATAGAGAACCCAGAAATGGACCCACAAATGTATGGCCAACTAATCTTTGACAAAGCAGGAAAGAATATCCAATGGAATAGAGACAGTCTCTTCAGCAAGTGGTCCTGGGAAAACTGGACAGTGACATGCAGAAAAATGAACCTGGGCCACTTTCTTACACCATACACAAAAATAAACTCAAAATGGATGAAAGACCTAAATGTAAGACAGGAAGTCATCAAAATCCTTGAGGAGAAAGCAGGCAAAAACCTCCTTGATGTTGGCCGCAGCAACTTCTTACTCAACGTGTCTCCAGAGGCAAGGGAAACAAAAGCAAAAATGAACTATTGGGACCTCATCAAAATAAAAAGCTCTGCACAGTGAAGGAAACAATCAGCAAAACTAAAGGGCAACCGATGCAAAGAGAAGATATTTGCAAATGACACATCAGATTAAAGGTTAGTATCCAAAATCTATAAAGAACTTATCAAACTTAACACCCCCAAAACAAATAATCCAGTGAAGAAATGGGCAAAAGACATGAATAGGCACTTCTCCAAAGAAGACATCCAGATGGCCAACCGACACATGAAGAAATGCTCAACATCACTCATCATCAGGGAAATACAAATAAAAACCACAATGAGATACCACCTCTCACCTGTCAGAATGGCTAACATTAACAACTCAGGTAACAACAGATGTTGGTGAGGGTACGGAGAAAGAGAGTCTCTTTCACACTGCTGGTGGGAATGCAAACCGGTGCAGCCATTCTGAAAACAGTATGGAGGTTCCTCAAAAAATTAAAAATAGAACTACCCTATGACCCAGCAATTGCACTACTAGGTATTTATCCAAAGGATACAGGGATGCTGTTTTGAAGGGGCACATGTACCCCAATGTTTATAGCAGTACTGTCAACAATAGGCAAAGTACGAAAGAGCCCAAATGTCCATCGACAGAAGAAAAGCAAAAATAATATAAAAACAGGGAGGGGGACAAAACATAAGAGACTCTTAAATATGGAGAACAAACAGAGGGTTGCTGGAGGGGTTGTGGGAGGGGGGATGGGCTACATGGGTAAGAAGCATTAAAGAATCTACTCCTGAAATCATTGTTGCACTATATGCTAACTTGGATGTAAATTAAAAAACAAAAACAAAAACAAAAAAACAGCCACATCTTAAACTTACCAAGTTGTGCACATTAAATATGTATAGTTTTTTGTATGTCAATCATTTGTCAATAAAGTGGTTAAAAAAAAAAAAAACCTAACTGGGTTGCCTACTAAAACAAAGCAAAATGAAGTCAGTGCTTTCTAGAGCAGAGATCAGCAAACTTTCTCCATAAAAGACCAGCAAGTAAAATATTTTTAAGCTTTGTGGGCCATACAGTCTATCACAACTACTCAACTCTGCTACTGGAGTGTCAAAGAAGCCAAAAACAAGAGGTAATGAATAAGTATTGCTGTGTTTCAATAAAACTTTATTTATAAAAAGAGGAAGAGGGTTGGATTTGGCCCACAGGCCATAGTTTGCTGACCCTTGCTCTAGGGGATTTTAGTAAGACCAAGACTCTCACATATAACGTTCAAAATGTCCAGGATACAGTCCAAAATTACTCAACATTCAAAGATGTAGGAAAAGGTGGTCAATTTTTATGAGGAAAGCCAATTGAAAGATGTCAACCCCAAGATGAGACAGATGTTAAAAATGCCAGACAAAAATGTAAAACAGGTATTACAGCTATGCTTCATGAGGTAAAAGTAAACACACTTGAAATGAAGGGAAAACTCAGGAGAGAAACAGGAGCCACAAAAAAAAAAAAAAAATCAAATGGAAATATTAGGACCAAAGCCTGCAATACCTGAAGTACAAATTCATGGGCACCTGGGTGGCTCAGTCCATTAAACGTCTGACTCCTGATTTCGGCTCAGGTCATGATCTCACGGTTTGTGAGTTCAAGCCCCGCATCGGGATCTGTGCTGATCAAGCAGAACCTGATGGGATTCTCTATCTTTGCCTCTCCCCCACTCATGCGCTGTCTCTCCCTCTCTCTCACTAATAAATAAATAAATAAACTTTAAAAAAAATTCACTATACGGGCTTGGGATGCCTGGGTGGCTCAGTTGGTTGGTTGTCTGACTTCAGCTCAGGTCATGATCTCCCAGTTTGTGGGTTCAAGCCTCGCATTAGGCTCACTGTTGTCAGTGCAGGGCTTGCTTTGGATATCCTCTGTTCCCCTCCCTTTGCCCCTCCCCCACTCATGCTCTCTCAAAATTGAATAAACTTAAAAAAAAAATTCACTGTGTGGGCTTAGTGTAGAATGGAGATGACAGAAAAGGAGTCAATGGACTTAAAGACAGACAAAAAGAAAGTTCTTAATCTGAAGAACAGAAAGGAGAAAAAGTGAAAAAATAAAACAGAACCTGAGGAAGTATGGGTCTAACATTCACATCATTAGAGTCCCAAGGGAGGATTGAGACTGGTGCAGAAAAATACATATATATTTGAAGAATAATAGCTGAAGGCTTCTCAAACTTGGTGAAAGACATACAACTATAGATTCAAGGAACTCAAATCCCAAGTAGGATAAATGCAGCAAAACAAAGCAAAACGAAACAACCAAAAAAACACACAAAAAACCCAAAGCTCCAAAAACAAAAATAACCCCCCCAAACAATCCACAATTCAGATACACTATCAAACTTCTGAAACCCAAAGGGAAAAAAAAAATCTTAGAAGCAGTCTGAGAAAAAACATATTCCTCAGAATATCAAAAATAGAATTACCGTATGGTCCAGTAATTCTGCTTATGGGTATATACCCCAAAGAACTGAAAGCAAGGTCTTTAAGTATTTACACAACTGTGTTCACAGCAGCGTTATTCTCGATGGCCAAAAAATGTAAGACCACTGACGGATGGAAACAAAATATGGTGTGTGTGTGCGTGCCCACGTGCGTGTTGGAATATTATTCAGCCTTAAAAAAAAGGAAGGATGGGGCGCCTGGGTGGCTCAGTCGGTTAAGTGTCTGACTTCGGCTCAGGTCATGATCTCACATTCTGTGGGTTTGAGCCCCATATGGGGCTCTGTGCTAGCAGCTCAGAGCTTGGAGCCTCCTTGGGATTCTGTGTCTCCCTCTCTTTCTGCCCCTCCCATGCTCACGCTCTCATTCTTAAAAATAAACATAATTTTTTTTTTTTAAAAAAGGAAGGATATTCTGATACATGCTACAACATAGGTGAACCTTGAGGACATTACGAAGTAAAATAAGCCAATCAAAAAACCCCATATACTGTATTGTTCACTTACATAACTTACCTAGAGTCGGCAAATTCAGAGAGACAGAAAGTGGAATGGCAGTTGCCGGCTGTAAGGAGGCGGAAATGGGGAGCTGTCGTTTAATGGAGACGGAGTTCTAGTTTTGCAAGATGAAACGAGTTGTGGTGATGGTCGCACAACGATGCAAATGGACTTATCCCTACTGACCTGTACACTTAAAAATGACTAAGATGGCAAGCTATGTTCTGTGCATATTGCCACAATTTTTAAAAACACAGTCTGAGGGGCGCCTGGGTGGTGCAGTCGGTTAAGCGTCCGACTTCAGCCACGTCACGATCTCGCGGTCCATGAGTTCGAGCCCCTCGTCAGGCTCTGGGCTGATGGCTCAGAGCCTGGAGCCTGTTTCCGATTCTGTGTCTCCCTCTCTCTCTGCCCCTCCCCTGTTCATGCTCTGTCTCTCTCTGTCCCAAAAAGTTGAAAAAAAAAAAAAAAACCAAAAAACCACAGTCTGAGAAAAATAATGGAATTAAATATAGAACAGCGATCTCAATGACTGTGGATTTCTCATCAGAAACTGTGGAAGAGACAGTGGAATGACATCTTTAAAGCGCCAGAATAACTATACCTAGAGAAAATATATTCAGGACTGAAGGCAAAATAAAGACCATTCTCAGATGAAGGAACACTAAGAGAATTTCTCGAGAACGTTTTTCAGGCAGAAGGGAAATCAGTTTCAGAGGGGATGTTGAAGGTTAAGGAATGAAGGAGGAATCGCTTCTCGGCCTTTTGGCTAAGATCAAGCGGAGGAATGAAGGAGGGAACGTAAATGGTTAAGTGTCTCCTCTCAGGTTCTTTAAGATATGTGTATCTACTGAGGGCAAAAAATTGTTGATTTTGAGCCAGGCATATGGCCGCCTGGAACAGACTATTCCTCCAACCTCCCTTACAACGAGGTGTGACCTACTGTGGGACTAAGTTCCGCTCCCCGAGTTGTAAAAGGAGGTATTAAGGGGCAGCTTTCTGGAACATTCCTTAAGATACTGCTGACACATTTTTTTTTTCATTCCCTTTTCTCTGTCCCTTCTTTATCCATCCTGTTGCTTGGAAAGTGGATGCAGTGGCTGGCGTGGCAGCCCCATCTTCCCCGGTGAAGACCGCGAGGCGGAGTCCAGAATCCTAAAGACTCTGTGAAACAGACCCATCATCCTAGCCCTGGGTGGTCTCCTTTTGGACTTTGATGTGAGGCAGAAGGTATGCTCCCTTGGTGTGTAAGCCACCGTTACGTCTGGGTTCCTGTAGCGTGTTGCTGCATTTGACCCTAAGATAGCTCCTAATTGCTGAAACCAAGCAACACTCTCGAATGAATCCAGGGAGAAGTTCTGGGTGAGGAAACCATCCAAGTGTTTCTCACAGCACTTGGCGTATGGCGAGGTGCTCTGTAAATGTCCGTGGTTAGGTACCATGTGGCTCAGTTTTGTATTGTCCACAGTATCCAGCACAGAGTCGATGCGCCATCCTCCGAGACCGCCTTCTGACTCTCGGTCGATCCCCGGCTTGCCCTATGGAAAATGTGTCCCCCATCCTTACTGGCATCAGCAAGAAAAACCTGACCGAAGGGCACGCCTTAGGTTCCAGGTTACACAAATCCATGGGAGAAAAATCAGCAGTGGAGGAGGAAATACACTATTTATTTACAATTCTTTCACTTTATCCACAATTTCCATACAAACATAAAAACTAAAAAAATAAAACCACCACTTGGGAACACAAGTGTCTTTCTTTAATTAGTCCGGTTGAGGGAGGGTCACCGCCCTCTTGCTCTGTGAAGGAGACTACTGAGGCACACTGAAGGGGAACAGGAGAAGGTTGGGAAGAATGCCTGAGAAACAGCTCCAGATGAGAAATGTAACACGCCAGCGTGGTGGAGCTTCACTGGCGGAGACTCAAGGGCGTCACCCACTGGGGACACTGACCGGCTTCCCAAGAGGACGACGGCTCCTTGCCACCATCCCCCCCGCCTCTCCACTACGGAACTCTAGAAATCAAACACACCTCACGCATCTCATGAGCGGTGTGGGGTATGGTGGTGACAGTGGGGGACGCTGGATGCTTCTCTCGGAGAAGAGCCCTCAACCCCAGGGAGACACAGGAAACCCCTTTCTCCTTGGCACTGATGAGTCAGTCACAGCTATGTCTTGAATACAACGCTGACTTAAAACGGAAAAACAAAAGCTCTCCCCCAGCATCCTGGGGAAAGGGAAGGGCTGAAAACATGCTCTCTGGGAGGTGGCTAGGGGTGAGGGGTGGGGGGCAGGGGGGCTCTGTCTGCCCAACAGGGGGAAGGAGTGGGGCTGACGCTCCACAAAGACCCGGGGAGGGGTGGGGAGAGGGGGAGACAGAAAAACTCAGCCGCTGACGCTTGGGACGGCCACCGCTGGTTGTCACAGCAGCTCCATCTGCTCAGCGCCACTTGCTCTGGCAGACGCCCACCCGCTCCCTCACAGGGGGGGCCCAGAAACCGACCTGGAGGCGCTGGGCCCACCTGCCTGGCGACGTCATCTGTGCTAGTGACCTAGATTGCTTTCACATGTTGATGCACATTATAAATATAAAATCATATCTGCTACAAAGAGGACGTATATTTGTACATCTTTACCCATATACATAATAACACAATTTACACATAATATCTTGGAGTGGGTCATCATGGAAAAAGGGTTTGGAGAGGTAAAAAGCCCCTTCTCCCTCCCCCTGCCCTGATCCTTCTCAAGGGATGCTTATATACTTGGTCACCGAGGGGCCCTTCCCAGCGGGTCGTGACAGGGCTGGTCTGGACACATGAATTCGGACACGTAACTAAATGCCGATGGGTGTGGATGCCCACGTACACACATGAACGCAGGCACACATACAGACATCTGGTGAGAAAAGGAAAACTAAAATTCCTAGCCCTTGGGTGTAGGCCTCTTCCCAGACTTATAAGCATCAGTGCCTCCTCTATCTGAGAACAACAGTCTAAAACTGCCCCTCACCGGCTCACACGAGGGCAGAGGGGGAAGGGCTAGGAACCAGGGAGGGAGGGGAGGGGGAGGGGCCAGGAGTCTTTTGAAAACATAAGGCGTTTTTTGACCTGTGATCAAATGAAACCATGTCACAAAAAGCAACGGCATCAGTTGGGGCCGGGAGGCAAGAGACAGTCCGTCCATGTAGGGACAATGTGAGTTGAGACCCTGAGCCTTCCCCTTCTTCTGTCCAGTTTCTTTTAAAGGGGCAGACAACCCTGTACCTCCTTTCCTGTCCTCTCCCAGAGCTGGGCCCATCCACATGTCATGGAATACTGATAGTGGTCCAAGAAACATATCCAGAGACATGGAGTGGTGGACAGGCACGCCAAAGAGTTAAGACCTGGGCGGCGGATGTGAGCTTTTTACAGCAGGAGTGGTTCCTGGCCTGAGTCCACGGCTCGCACAGTGGCCACAGTGATCAGATTGCCATCAGAGATGGGGACAGTCTGGGTCCCCCCTGGGGAGACAGCACCTATCGGCGGTAGTGATTGGGGGCATCGGCAAACATGTACTTCAGTCTGTACGCCTCGGCGAGCAGTAGCCCAATCTCTTCGTTGCCCCAATGGATCGTAGGTAGGTTTTGTAGCAGCATCAGGAGACCCTGGAATGCAAGAAAGACGTTTTTATCATCCCGGGACTACAGACCAGGGGACCAGCAGGCCCTGGGACGGGGTCCCTTCCTCCTGGATCACACACATCCCGCAAGGTCGGGCTCCCCCCTCCAGAGCAGCACACATCTCCGGGCCCCCAGTTCACCTTCAGAAAGCCCTGAAAAGCCTCTGCTAATTTTCCGATATCCACTAGCACCTGCCTCTTTGAACAATATTATAAACAGAGAACGACACCGACAAATAAGGATATTTAAAAGAGAAAAATAATCTCCCTCATCATCCAAACATACTCTCTTCATTTCCAAGTACTGCTTTTCAGTCTTTTTCTCACACGCATATTTCTTTAAACAGCTGTAATCATAATTATGATTTTATGCTTTTTAATCATCTTCTTTCTCTAGAATTTTAGTGTCTTTCCATGCAGCCTTCAAAGCTGACTATTCTCAGGGTTAGTATGTAGCTATACCCAAATGTACTCAACCATTTATCTTTTGTTAGATACTTAATTTGCTTCCTTTAAAAATAACATTTATTAAAAAAAACCCTCACTTATTCATATTCATAAATGCATAACCTTATGCATTTGACATATTTCTCCTAATCGAGTGTTCACTTGTAATCACTATATTTAGCTTCTTCCTTGTTCTCCAAAGACTGTCCTGTCCTCAACCTACTGGTCCAGCTCCTTTCCTACTAACCCAGTATACATGCCTCGTCCAGCTAGGCCCATTTCAGCCAGATTTATCTGTGCCTCCGTGGTTTAGTTTACTTGGTTCCTTTCACTTGGAATACCTTTCCTTTTCCCCTCTGCCTACCTCAATCCTATTCAGTTCTCAAAGCCCAGGTCCCTCTAACAGTTCCCATAGAGACACCCTATTAAAGAGGATAACAGAATAAAAAGCGAATGTGAGGTTTTCTCTGTAATTTATTTACCCATGTTGTTGCTGCTGCTTCATGTTGTTTTTCTTTCTCTTTTTTTTAAGTTGATTTACTTATTTATTCTTAAATAATCTCTACACCCAATGTGGGGCTCGAACCCACAACCCCGAGATCAAGAGTCACATGGTCTTCCAACCAGGCCAGCCAGGCACCCCTGTGTCTCTTTTTGAACTGGATATTCTTCTTCTTCTTTTTTAAAATTTTATTTATTATGAGAGAGAGAGACAGACAGACAGAAGATGGACAGCAGGAGGGGCAAAGAGAGAGAAGGACAGAGAATCCTAAGCAGGCTCCATGCTGTCAGTACAGAGCCAGATTCAGGGCTTACTCTCATAAACTGTGAGATCGTGACCTGGGTTGAAATCAAGAGTCAGACATTTAACCCAATGAACCACCTCGGTGCCCCATCAACTGCATAGTCTTATTTTTCTGATTATAAAAGTAATAGTAGCAAGACAAAACCCAAAGACACAAGAAGACTGGCAGACTCGATTACATACAACTTCAAAATGTCAAAAGGTGCCGAAAACCAAGTTAAAATCTAAGAGACTGACTATAAGTTATATGCTAACTAATTTGGATGTAAACTAAAAAAAATAAAATTAATAAAAAACAAAGAAACTGACTGTAAGAAAATATTTGTAACACCTATAAAAGACAAAAGGTTAATATCTATAACCAAAAAGGGTGCCTACAAATCACTGAGAAATAAGAAAACCACCAAATAGAGAAACAGGTGAGTAATATGAATAGGTAACAGGCAGAGTGCCTATGGCCCAACACACATGCGGTGAGTACTCTTGCTTTTAGCTGCTCTGAACACCCAGCAATGTTTTGTAGTTTTTAGTGGAAAGGTCTTGCATATCTTTTACGAGATTTCTTCCTTTAGAAACAGAAACTTAGCTGTGCACAAAGCTGCCTGTGGTACATCACTGTTTAAGAGCCCCGTTCTGGGACAGTGTATGTTCTTGGTTCTGCCCTAAACCTCTCCCTCCCCACTTCCCAGAAAGTGGGTGTGAGTGGAGGAGGGGAACAGTCATCTCAGACCATAAGATTACAGCCATGCGTTGAAGACGGCAGAGCGAGAAGACAGAAGACATCTGAGTCCCTGCCACACTGGAGCCGGGATGTCAGCCCTCGACTGCTTATACTGAAAGACTGTGAACAGTGGAGAAGTAAACAACGGTCTGGTTTTAAGCCACTGCTATTCTAGGGTCTTGGTTACAGGGGACAAGCTTATATCATCTTAACAAAGACAGGCTGTAGCTATCAAAATCAGAAATGCACATGGTCTTTGATCCAGCAACTCCACCCCTGTATCCTGTCCTAGGGAAATATTCACAGTCCGGCAGGAGGGTCTTCCCGGCATGCACCACTGCTTCAAACAGTGGGGAATCAATCGCTGGATAAACAGTGGTCATCCACATCGTGAAACACACGGCAGCACACGGGACAAATGAAGTTGCACTAGGTGCACCGAGGTGGAAAGATAACAAAGACAATTTTACAAGTACCAAAGAAAAGTAAGTTGTAGAAAAATACAGGATGATCCCACTTAGGTAAATGAGAAAACACAATATATTTGTATATGCACATATGTATACAAAAAATTTAGAAGGTGAGGTGGTAAACAACAGTAGTTACCTTCAGGGATGAGAGACCTTCACTTTTTTTCCCGTTATACTTCTGTATCTTTTGGGCTCTGTGTTTTCAATTTTTACAATAAAGTGTTGATGCATTACTCGGGTGGTAGAACTTTTTCTCTTTAGTAATACGTGTTCTGTGGTAGTTTTGTTTAGTAAAAAGTAAAAAAGCAGAAAATAAATCACCCGTAATTTCATAACCAAGACGAAGCTAATTTTTTTGTTAAAATATTTATTTATGGGGGCAGGGGCGCCTGGGTGGCTCAGTCGGTTAAGTATTGACTTTGACTCAGGTCATGATCTCCCGGTTCGTGGGTTCAAGCCCTGCATCGGGCTCTGTGCTGACAGCTCGAAGCCTGGAGCCTGCTTCAGATTCTGTGTCTCCCTCTCTTTCTGCTCTCTCTCCCCCATTCATGCCCTGTCTCTCTCTCTCAAAATAATAAACATAAATTAAAATAAAATAAAATAAAATAAAGTATTTATTTCTTGGGGCATCTGGGTGGCTCAGTCGGTTAAGTGTCTGACTCTTGGTTTAGGCTCAGGTCATGATTTCGCAGTTTGTGAGTTCGAGCCCCGCATCAGGCTCTGCGCTGACAGTGAGGAGCCTGCTTGGGATTCTCTCTCTCCCTCTCTCTCTTTGCCCCTCCTCTGCTTGTGCTCTCTCTCTCTCTCTCAAAATAAATAAATAAACTTAAAACAAATTTTAAGTAAACTCTACACCCAATGTGGGGCTTGAACTCATGACCCCAATCTCTCTCTCTCTCTCTCTCTCTCTTGCCAAGATCAAGAGTCATATGCTCCACTGGCTGAGCCAGCCAAGAGCCCCAAAAGGACGTCACTTTTAAACACTTTGGCATATTTCCTTCCACTCCTTTTTCTGCACACTTTCCATAGTTGAAACATTTTATCTACATAATTTTGAATCTATTTAGCATTTGTCATAAGCATTTCCTTTGATATTAAAAACTCCTTGTAAATATTTTCATGGCTAAAGAATTTCTCACGATGCAGATGCACCAAATTTACTTTACATCTTCCTGCTCTGAGTACTTAATTATTTCTGGTTTTTCACTATAATGAAATTACAATGAATAGCCTTGTGCATAGAGCCATATTTTAGATTATTTCCATGGGCTGACTTCCTAGGATTGAAATTACTGTCAAAGAACATGAACATTTAAAAGGTATTTAACGCTCATTCAGAAAATGCATTCCAGAAAAATGCTCATTTCTGTAGATCTCCACCAGCACTGAGTACTCTTACTAAACAAAGTTCTCTAATCATAACCCTTTTCCCTGAGATTTCCAAGCCTGAGAAGAGAGCTCAAAGCCTTAAGTCAACATGGTGGTGAAGGCACAGGATGAACACACTGAGAAAGGAATCAGCCTATACGCTTCTCTACATATGTTCAACCCTCCTCCCCAACCCCCATCCTGGTTGCCATCAACCTCCTTCTCTCTTCCCCAAACCCTGTAGGTTAGCCACCCTCTACTATCCCATCGTTGTTACCGAAATTCATTCAATCAGACAGCTTACTCAACCAGTTAATGATATTCACTCAACCCACCCAGATGCTAATGTTGCATTTAAATACACTATTAGCTGACCTAATGTCTCCGGAGGGCGCTTTTCTCATGGTTAACGATTCTCCCTGGGATGTCTTGGCCTCTCTTCTAGGTCTTTCTTTCTTTCTTTTTATTTTTTTTTTAATGTTTATTTATTTTTGAGAGACAGGAAGAGAGCACAAGCAGGAGAGGGGCAGAGAGAGGGGAAGACACAGAATCTGAAGCAGGCTCCTCGCTCTGAATTGTCAGCACAGAGCCCAATGCAGGGCTCAAACTCGCAAACTGTGGGATCATGACCTGAGCCGAAGTCAACGCTTAACCAACTGAACCACCCAGGTGCCCCTCAGGGAGTCTACTTTTATTCTAATTTGGGCAGATTCTCTACTATAGAGGTCCCCACCTTTTCTATACCTCAGACTCTTTGGCTATCTGGAGAAGCCTATGGATCCCTTCTTAGAATTATGATTTTTTAAATACATAAAATTTAATACATAGTACCATGAAGGAGGCCCGTTAAATTGAAAGTTATCAAAATATTTTTAAACAAATTTATGATACTGCTGTATATGTACCTTATTAATATATTCTGTAACAGGATCTAATGGCAGATTAAATAATTATCACTATTTCAAAGTAGCAATGAACATAATGTATTCAGATATCTGTAACAACTTAATATGATATGAAAATACCTGCAGTTAGTGACAAAGGAAGGTACCGCTAATATTACTGTGCTTTCCTGGTTACATTTTTTAATGTAGGAAATGCCAACTTTGAATTTGGGGTTACCGAAAATAAAACTGAAAATTTTTTTCCATTCATGTCTAGGGGTCCCGACTTTTTTTTCCTTTTTTCTTTCTTTTAAATTCGTGTGTGTGTGTGTGTGTGTGTATTTAAATTTTATTTATTTTGAGAGAGAGAGAGAACACACAAGTAGGTGACGGTCAGAGAGAAGGAGAGACAGAATTCCAAGCAGGCTCCACAGCATCAGCACAGAGCCAGAGGCGGGGCTTGAACTCGAAAGCCGTGAGCTGAGATCAACAATCAGACGCTTAACTGACTAAGCCACCCAGGCACCCTGGGATCTCCTGACTTCTAAACTTAGACCCTAAATGAAAGTGTTTACTCTTGTAGCTTGCCCTTCTCTTGATTCACACCACAGTCAACAAGAATTCTTACTATACTTTCCTTCAGAGGTAAGTTTAACACCCAAGTATCCATATTAATATTAACATTAAATTTTTAACTTAATTTATTCATTGGAAAACTTTTTTCTTGCTTTCCTTTTCCTTCCTTCCTTCCTTCCTTCCTTCCTTCCTTCCTTCTCCTTCTTCTTTTTGGTTCAAATTGCTTTTGTCATTATAGAATTTCAGTCCCATTTTCAATCAGCTTGCTGGGTGAGGTCAAATTGTTATCCTTTTTCTTGAGGACACATTTCATTGACTCAGAACCAACCCCTGCCTTCCACGGAAGGGGAGCTGAAGGAATGGTACTTGGTTAGCCTCATCCGGAATATTAGCAAGCAGACTCTGGGAACTTGGGAGCCTCAACAAAAACCCCTGGGTTCGTCCTGTCATCACAGCCAGGCGGTTCCAACCAGGCTGCAAAAGCTGAATCAACTGCAGGACCTCTTAGAAAAACCTGAGCCCAAGCCTCATCCCTGGAGTTTTTTTATTCTAAAGCCCTGGGATGGGACCTGGTAACCACACTTTCCCAGTGATTCCAGTGGGCAATCAGGAGTGGGCTTACCTCTAGGGGGATTAAAAAGCTCTACAGGAATAAAAGCATATTTGGGATGCCGGCCTCATGGTGAGATCCTAAGGAAGGAAACCCCTAGATGTTACACAGAGAGAGACCTTTCATTACATAAACTAAGATAAATCTATAAAATAAAAATAGCTTGTAGCCAATTTATTTTAATGTTTTCGCAGTTTGTGTATGAGCATGTACTCATGTGATGTGTAAAAGGTATAAACATGGCGGAATTTACAGTTTTTGACATGATAGGACATCCACCATATTTTGTAAAGTGATAAAAAGAGGTTACAGAACAAGTTATAAAATGGTTGCATTAATGGCTATATACACACAGTACGTATTTGTGGAGATCTGTGTGGGGAAACATCTGGAAGAAAATAAAGCACCTTTGTGTGGCACAACTTCAGGCATCTAGTTCTTTTTTCTTTTTGCTTATTGGTGTTTCTAATTTTTTTTATAATGATTACAACCCGTGCACAACTGATAAACAGCAAAAGAGTAATATCTCTAGATGGGAATATTCCTTGCTGGGATAGAATCTACCCATAATCTCCAATGCCTCTATCCCTGCTAGAAACCTCCGGTAAACCTTGAAATAATTCTAACACTGCACAAGTTAACGTCCCCGGATGCCCCCTGGGCAGTAAGGCATCGCGAGGGAGCACTCTGCCACCTAGTGGCTATGTCTAGGAACTGCATTCCTTCGCACAGTGCTGCAACAGTGGGAAACCCTGCCCAACGCATTGATAAATCTGGGCTAATAGAAAAGAAGCAGAAACCAAATGGCTGGGGGAAGAAGGTGTTAATCACAAGTCAGGGGCTTTTATCTAATGATAGGGAAGAGACAAAGTTGGAGCAGGGAATAACTGAAGATTTGTTACAAAGCCAGCCCACGGGAGCACTAAGCATGACAGGCAGTCAGATGAAACACTGCAGCCATGAGAAGACAGCTTATGAGGCAAGCAGCAGTGAGGAGTTCCAAATTAATGGGAAGGGACCAAAGAAAAGTTGGAAGTGGCTAAAATAGCGGAAAACAACCTGACCTAGATACCAGCTGAGAATCCACAGATCCTAAAGGAAAAGGAATATGGCAGAAAAGAAATTAGTGCCATGGTGGGTAGGGGGGAGGCAACAATTAGATAAGGGGGTCAAAGGAGAAGGGATAGAGGTTATAGCCAAAGAGACCCTGTAAGGAAAAGGTATAGGGGAAACCTCTTAGAGGATGTCCAATAGATGGAAGAAGTGGAGAGCAAGAACACCAAGAATAATCATTATAGCGACAGCTACCATTTATTGAGCACTTACTACACACCAGATGGGGCTCTACACGCTTTACGTACTCTGTATTAACTCATTTAATCTTCCCACCAACTCCATGAGATACATAATATTATCTCCACCTTACAGATGAGGAAATTGAGGCACAGAGATTAAGGAATTTGCCCAGGGGCACAGAGTGGTACTGGGCTGGAATTTGAACCCAGGCAATCTGGCTCTAGAGCCTGTGCTCATAACCACTATATATTTCAGCACTTGCCCTGGAATAAGAAGAGAAATGGGGCATAACGTAGAAGGAACCAAAAGAAAGGAAGTCATGGCAGACGCTGTTTGAAGGAAATGTGGAACAGTTGCTTGATTTTACTCAGTGATAAGAGCCAGGCACAACCAAAGATAGGATGTGTAGTAATTAACAGCAAAAGAACTTAAAGACCCCATAAAACATACACTATTAAATAAGATACTGTGTATAGAATCACTTAGCAATATTGGAACATCCTTTGCAAATGTAAAGTGTACTCAGGCATGTAAAAATTATTTTCCTAGTCAAATACGCAGTTCTTTAAAACAAATCCCCCGTTCTGAGAATCAGTGAGTTAGCAAACCAATTCCCCTGGTTACAATAAAAATTTTCAAAACCATGTCCTTGTATGTAAACTTTCTGAGAGTCAAACTTATTCACTGGTTTTCTCCCAAAGTGTGTTTAGCAACTTTCCCATCAGAGAAGGCCGGGTTGAGTTCTTCAATGGCTTGTGTTATGTCTAGGGATCGTGCCCTTTCTCACGCCAGCTTGCCGTGGGTGAAAGATCTTCAGTTCCCAGGGCTCCCTCTGAACCCTTCTTCTGGGCAGGATTCACACCGACAACTCACTGGATGTCTGTAAAGATGAGGCCTGCACTGGCCAATGCTCCAAAATCCTACCCTTGAGTTCCTGCAGAAGTGGTGGGTGGATGCCATCTGATTCAAGGGATTTATTTGCATTTAGTTTCTATTTAGGCCGCCAGCATCTTATAGGCTTAGCGCTACTGAACTGAACAACTCTGACCTACCTCCTACAGAAGACGCTTTCAGAATAGGAGTCTCTCCAAGGTGTTCTTCTGTAGGATGGAGGCACGGGATTCTGGGATCAGCTGCCACCTTGCTTTAGAGGCATCAGCTGGCCCCACGGACTCCCTTGCTGGTCCCCATTTTATGTAAAGGAATTTTGATTATTAGTCCTCAGAGTCCTCTGCGGGGTGCTTCTCAAAATCAGTTCTGAGACCTCTGAGGCCTTGTTGGCCCTGACATCTTGTGGGGTCCCATGCCCTTCTGGGCTCTCACAGATGCTGCTTTTCCTGAGATGACTGTTTAGACTGTGGGACGAGGGAGCAGGCATTCACTCAGGTGCCTGTTCTCTCCGACTCAGGCACATACACTTTTCCCAGATATGTTATTCATAGTGGAACAGTTTTCAGGCTTCCTGTGGGTTACTTCATTCAGTACAAATTTTCTTTCTTTTTTTAATATAAATTACGAGTTTATTACAAAATACAAAATGTTAGTTTCTCATCATCAGTGATTCAAGAAAACAAAGCCAGGAGCTCACCCTGGGTGGGGCTGGAGGCCAGACGCCGCCAGGCTCAGGAGCTGGCCACAAGTCACTGGTTTACAACCCCCCGGCAGATGGGTGTTCTCCAGGGTAGCTGCCACCCAGTTCTTGTCGCTTGCACACCGTGAGCTCCAAGGAACAAAACCCCAGTGTAAAGTGTACGTCCATTGTGAAAAGCTGGGGTAGGGATCACAAAAGCTTGACCGTGATGGACAGACCAGTAAGGGTGGCCGTGCTGCAGTATGGAGGGGGGGTGTGAAGGCCACGGCCGCTGTGTCCTCAGGGTCGCTCCCCTGAACCTGGACTTGCTCTACTACATTCACTTCTTCTAGCGTCGCTGGCTGCTCCAGGTCACTGACGCTGATGGAGCAAATCAGATCAAAGGTCCCGTGCACGCCACCGCTGCTGGGAACCTACTTGTCCTCTTTGTCCATAGTTACCAGGTGTCCCCAGAGTGCTCAGAGACGACGTTACTCACCTCCGGTTCTCCAGGGAGCTGCACCCACCACTGGGAACCACCGCGGGCCTGTACAAGTGCTCTGCACACGTTTTTTCCTGAATACCCACATGTCAGCATAGCTCATATCCTTCCAATGCACACTGAAGTTCTGATTTTTGAGGTGCTCCACTCCTTCGCCCCGGCAACTCCTTTGGTTTTGGTTGTGATTATGGGGTGGTGCACCGGCCCACGTTCCCTCACGCACAGAACTCACTCAACGATCTCCTGCCCTTCTGGGTTTGACACACGCCTGCTCTGGGAAGTCTCCCCCAGAGTCTGACGCCCACAGCCTGCCCTGACGGTGTTTCTGCCACTGGGTGTCAGGAATAAAGATGTCTTCCAGCGACCAAATTCTGTGGCTCTCCAGGCTCACTTAACGTGCCAGGTTCAGCCTTGGCCAGAGGGCGGGAGAGTCCACTGTCACTGCTATGATTCTGTCACTTCACAGTGGCGTGTACACCCCTGTGACTCCCTAGTTCACTCTGCCGGCCTTGTGGGGTGGGACCAAGGCACCCCTCTTCATTCCATCTCCAAAGAGCTAGCAGCACGGGTCAAGGCCCAGACATCCCTGGCCAGGCTTTAGGACGGAGGCTGTTGGTCCAACGAGGGATGGGGGTGAAATTTCCTCCCCAATTTAGGGTCAAGCCCAATCTCTCCCCAGGCTTCTCCACAATCAGGTCTTGCGGCACCACCCCTCCCCCTGTGACACTCCGGCCACACTGCCTTCTCTCTGCCTCTTCCCTCCCCCCACCCCTCAACCTCTTACCCTGGCAGGGCTGCTCCTCACCGCCAGGGAGATGGCACCCAGCCAAGTGCGGGCCAGGGGCAGGCGCTGGGAAGGGCTGAGTGGGACAGCAGGCCTCCCAGCTCTCACCTGCTCAGCCTAGGTCCCCAGACAGTCCCCTCTGCTCACCTTCTCCTTCAAGTGCCTATGGCAGCTACAAGAGATGCGGACAGGCAGACAGAACTCTTGGGCAGACAGAACTCTCTCTAGGCTCACGGCTAGGGAGAGAAGCCCCAATCCCTCCCTCAGCAGGTGCACAGCCACATAGGAGACCTGCCGGTTCTGATTAGGGCGCTCACATCCAAGGCAGATCTCGCTCTCTCTGACCACCACTGAAGCTTCCCCTTTGCCACAGTTTCCCACCGTCACTGCTCCCGTCCCCAACACCCTCGGTCGGCATCACACAGCCTCTAGCACGGCCACTACCCCTACAGCCAGCAGCCCTGAATCCTAGGGTCACCCTTTGCCCTTCTAGCCCCCACGATGCAAATAACATCAAGATCCGCACTCAATACCAAGATTCCTATGTGAGAAAGGACTCATTTACCCATTTTGTTTTGGGTGATTTTTACACAGTCAACTGTCTACTTAGTATGGAGATTTTAGTGTATTGGTTGTATTTATTTACTTATTTATTTTAAATTTTTTTTTTTCAACGTTTATTTATTTTTGGGACAGAGAGAGACAGAGCATGAACGGGGGAGGGGCAGAGAGAGAGGGAGACACAGAATCGGAAACAGGCTCCAGGCTCTGAGCCATCAGCCCAGAGCCCGACGCGGGGCTCGAACTCACGGACCGCGAGATCGTGACCTGGCTGAAGTCGGACGCTTAACCGACTGCGCCACCCAGGCGCCCCATATTGGTTGTATTTAGTTGTATTTAGTGTTATTGCACTTTCACCTTTCAATGGTGACCTTGCAGCAAACTGAACCATGTGCTCTTGTCCTATCATGCACTCTGCTGTCAATCTCTTTTGTTTTTTTCAGTGAGGCATAACTTGTACACAGTAACTACGCAAATCTTAAGTGTACCGCTGGAAAATTTTTACATATGTAACCACCACCCAGAAGATTCATGTTCCTTCTCAGTCAATACTCCATCTACAACCAGTGACCTGACATCAGAAGTTTGAACTTCACATAAATGCTTTCCTTACAATCTTATTTCCAAAGTTATCATGATACTTCTGAATATTTTTTAGTGGCAAAAAACTGGCTTAACCAGGGCTCCTTGGAGAATGGTTGATTCCAAGGTAAGGCAAAGAAAATATAAGCTGGGAGCATCTCATGGCACCAGAAAGTAAGGAAGTACTTTAAAAATGATGGGATCAGGGGTGCCTGGGTAGCTCTGTCAGTTAAGCCTCCAACTCTTAATTTCGGCTCAGGTCATGATCTCACGGTTCATGAGTTTCAGCCCTGTGTTGGGCTCTGTGCTGACAGCTCAGAGCCTGCTTGGGATTCTCTCTCTCTCCCTCTCTCTCTCTGTTCCTCCTCTGCTCAAATTTTCTCTCCCTCACTCTCTCTCTCTCTCTCCCTCTCTTTGTCCCCTGCCCCTCTCTGGCTCATGCTCTCTCAAAACAAACAAACAAACCAACAAACATTTTTTAAAAAGGTAAACATGATGGGATCAAAAAGACATAGGAGCCAACTTGAAGGAGAACCCAAGGGCCAAAGCTGGGACAACCTGAACAGCAAAATAATGACAATGTCAGATAGCCCATGAAATAAATACCTGTGAATCTATACTGATATAAATAGATACACGAATACATAAATGGGAGAGAAGGGACAGCTCTCCCTTAGGTTAGAATAGCAATTAATAAATATAGAAGCAGTGAAAATAGAAAATCACAATTAGGCAAACATCACAGTAATGACTGTTACAGGCAAGAGCCATTCATGAATGTTAAAAAGTGGGCGAAAGAACGATGAGAAACATCAGAATTGCATAGTCTCAGACTGTCTCTACAAAAGATACTTACCAATTACCAAAGGGAAAATAGTAACTTCACAGGGGAGAGACTCAGGAGGCCCCCCTGAGTCAAGCGATCGAAGGCGGCAGGAATGAGACCTGCCAACACCAGCTACCTCCTCATACACAGACATCGCCTCTGTGGTTTCTTCCCCAAAAGGCACAACCCTCAGTTTCGTCATAAGAAAACATTAGACAACCCCAAGTTAAAGGACAGTCTACAAAATAACGAATCCGTACTCTCCAAGAGTTTTGAAAATTTTGTCCTGGGAGACAAAGACTGAGGAATTGTCCCAGATTAGGATCCTGAATTGGATCCTCATCCAGAAAAGGACATTAATGGGAAGACTGGTCAAATTCAAATAAAGTCTGTAGATTGCTAATATTTTATCAACCTGAACGTCCTGGTTGGTTAATCACAGTACGGAATATAAGATGTAAACATTAAGTGGATATGGGTAGGCTATTTGGGAACTCTACTATTTCTGCAACATTTTGTAAGTATACAAATTATTGCAAAGTAAAAGAGAGAGGATACTTTTTTAAAAACCTGGTTTGAGTGGAGTCCCTCTTCCCCAGCCCCTCCGGAGTCTGACATTCAGCCCCTAGAGCGCCAGTGGCTCCTAAGCCTGGGGGCTCTCTCAGGGCGTGGGCGGAGCTCCAGGACTTCCCAGACAGAGGCCCAGACCCCCCCACCCCCCAACCGGGCTCCAGCAACGTGTACAAGTGCCCAGAACTCCCTGTTGCCTCCAGGTGTGGTGGTCTTTCGGACTCCACTTTCCCAGAGGGGCAAGTGCCTTAGTTTCCTCCTGGGAAGGAGGGCATGGAAAGGAATGAGGAGGCTGAAGGCCCTTCTGGCAGCGGAAGGAGAAAAACCCAGGAGCCAGAAAAGACCAAAAGGAGGACCTTAGAGGACTTCTTTCTCCGTTTTAAAACAACCAATCTTTTGTTAAACATTTACTTCATGAGAAGAAAGCCTGTGAGCAATCATCAATGAAAGGTGAGGGGTGGTAGAGGGCAGAGGAAGCCCTGGAAGGAGGAGGGGAAAGGGGGAGGAGGGGGAGGACGAAGATCCTTGCCCGGGATCCTGGAGTACTGCTATGTGAATTCAGCTCAAATGCCCCAGGAGGTGTCTGGCCAGGCCCCAAGGTAGAGGCAACAGAGCACAATCCATGTGTGGGGCACGATGCTGGGTGTCTAACTCCCTGGGTGACCTTGAGCCAGTTACTTAACCTCGCTGTGACTCAGTTTGCTCATTTGTAAAATGGGGGTAGTTATTATGACCTACTCTGTGGGACTATTGCAAGGATTAAATGAGTTAAACACAAATAAGCATTTATTTGTTTATTATTTATTTTAAGATCTTTTTTAATTTATTTTTTAAAGTTTATATATTTATTTTGAGAGAGAGAGAGAGAGGCAGAGTGAGCATGCACAGGGAAGGGGCAGGGGGCGCGGAGAGGGGGGAAGAGAGAGAGAGAGAGAGAGAGAGAGAGAGAATGAATATCCCAAGCAGGCTCTCTGCCCATCGGCACTGAGCCTGATTCGGGGCTCAAATTCACGAACTGTGAGATCATGACTTGAGCCAAAGTCAGACACTTAACTGACTGAGCCACATGGCGCCACAACACAAATAAGCGTTTAGATTAGTGCCTGCTACATTAAAAGTGCTAAGAATTAGTTATTATTAGGTCGAACCTTATGAAACTGCCAATATCTGACATTTGGACCTATGAAAACAATGTTGTAAACTTCACCCTAACATAATCATCATTGTTCCACTACACCAGGCCAGGCTGAGGGCCCCTCAGACCAGGGCAGAGCCTTGGCCCAGCACTATTAGAAGCTCTCACTTCAAGTGGCCCAAGGCTCACAGGACGGGCCACTCTGTCCCTGCAGCACCTGTGCACACATTGCCTCAGGTTCCCTTGCTCAGAGGCCTCAGGAAGGAAACATCTTCAAGTGATCCTCCTGTCGTCAGTTCTGGGGCCCCTCTCCCAGGCAGTATGAGCCCAGATATCTGCTCAGCCAAGGAGAAGCAGGCGCCCTTCCTTCTGCCACAGCTGGGACACTGCCTTTTACCCCCGCAAACTTTGACACCCCCTCTCCAGTCCTGTTTGCCCATCTAGCTTGGCAGCTTCGCCCACGATTAGCCTATCATGGTTTACTCTGGTAAGTTACACACCACTTAGAGACTTGGGTTCCTAAAGCTTTGTCTTCACTGCTTCTCAGACATTCGGGAGTACATCTCAGGAAACAATATTAATGATAAGAAGCATCCTGTTCTGAGGCCATAGGCCACGTATACCATTCTAACTGCTTCACACATATTAACGATTTAATCCTCACGGTAGCCCTGGAGGTAGGTACTCACCCCCATTTTACAGGCAAGAAAACCGAGGCCTACAGAGCCAAGTTACTTGCTTCTGGCTGCACACCTAGAAAGGTAGCAGAGCTCGGATCTGACCCCGGGCAGTCTGGCTCCACAGACCGTGGCTTTACCACTGCACTATTCTACATAGTCCCCAACTTTCGAAGGAGGGTCTCTGCTTCCCCCTGATGCCCCTCCACTGGCTCCCCTAACCGGGGGCTCTTCTTCCCCGTCACTAAGGGTGACCAATGGCCGGTCTGCTGAAACCACCACAACTCTCTTTTATTTCTGCAGTGGCTTCGCCTAATTTTTCTTTGAGTCGCTGCAGCTGTTCAGCCCTCAAACTTCTCTCATCCAGGCTGGGCCTGTGTGGCTTTCTGGGGTACCTGTGTTCATTTACAGAGCTTCCTCTGCAGCGACTTAACCACAGGTGGCCCTTCAGCAGTCAAGCTGCGCATGCCTTCTCTCTCTGCACATGTCACGGGCCGGTAGCTCACAATCTCGCACAACGCTCTCGCACCTGCACCACGCTTCTGTCTCCTAAGGGACCCTGCCCATCGATCTTAACACAGCTGGGCACAGGTTTTCTCTTCTTGGCCATAAAATTATGGAACAGTGGGGCTGGGAGGAACTTTGAGGACTGTCCACTTTAATTGCCCATTCTACTTCGTCTATAAGAGAGAGGTGACAGTCCTCGAGTAGTCTCATCGAGGTGTTAATACAGCAACAGACACAAATCCTCATTGTCATCCTGTGGGTTACTGAAGAAAGACCTCAAATCCACCAGATAATCGAATATGCAACCCGGTAAAGAAGAACATCTCTAGTTTTAAAGTCCCAGACTATTATGGCCCTATGTTCTGCCAGGATTGTGAATTGCTGAAAGCCATTCCAGGAATCACCTCCACCTCTCAGAGCTAATCTGGGAAGCGCTTTTATCACATATGACAAGGCCCACTGAGCCTGGCTCATGGTAACTAAATTAGACCTCGTGCTCTTGATGTCCTGCTCCACCTCAACCACATTATCAGAATTGATAGCTCACCCCAGCACGCGGCCAATCCGGCCCCCTTGTAATCATTCATCCTAGGACGTCGCATATGCCGCTCGTTGGCAGAAGCCGTGGCTCGTGGTCAGCTGCCGCAGCCTCCCGGCACCACAGCCAGCACCTGCTCACAGAAGCCCACTCTCTCCTTTTCCTTCCAAAGCCCTTACTTGGGCAGGCTGGGTCCCGTCTTTCCGTCTATCTGCTAAAGAGACTTCCGTTCTTTAACCACCTAACACCAATTACGGAGAGGTCCAGCCCAGGGGTCACAGAGAGATGTTGCTGCTCTTGAGAACACCTACGTTATTAGTTAGAACTCAGAAGAACATTCAACCTTCTTTGGCTTCCCCCCCCCCCCCCCCCGGCTTTTAAAAGAGCTTTATGCCCATTAAAAAAAGAAAGGGAGAAAGAAAGAGAAAGGAAACTGCTTAGTCCAGAAATGTGCAAAGCAGAAAAAGAAAAGCCCATCGCTGCCCCCCAGAGATAACGACCACCGAACAACCTCCAGGCCTCTGTGTCTGCGGACTGCAGAGCCTCGCAATCTGTCCCCTCGACCCCCAATTCCCCATTCCCCCTTTCCTGGGCCTCCTGGAGCAGCTGCCTGGCTTTCCACCACCCAACGTGTGCCCTCCAGTCTTCTTCACGTTCCCCAGCCAAGGCTTCCCGGACGCCTCACTCTCCCCGGCCGTCCCCTCTGCCTCCTTTGCTCTGTCCACCTCTCCCCACCAGCCTCCTCGGGAAGGTGCGCCAGGGCTCAGGCCCGGGGCTCTTCCCTCCTCCGTCCACACTCACTCCTCATCTACCGTCCTGGTTTTAAGGACCATCTAGCCAAAGGCTCCTAAACGTGTGTCCAAGCTCTCTCCTTCTCCAGCTCCAGACTCCTAAGATTTATTTGCCTACTCCAGATCTCCATTTGGGTGTCTAAAAGCACTTCCGATTTGGCATGCCCAAAACTGAACTCCTGAAATTCCTCCATAAGCCTGTTCCTCCTAGACCCTTCTCATAAACTGAGTCATCCTGACTCATCCCTCTCTGTCCTACTCTACACTCGACACATCAGGAGATCCTGTTTTGGCTCTATTCACAAAATATAAGCAAGATCTGCCCATTTGTCACACCTCCACTGCCACCATCCAGGTCCAAGCCATCCTCGTGTCTCACCTGGAGGACTCTAACAGCCTGCTGGGCAGTCTCCCTGCCTCCACCTTCATCCACACCTACAGTCTACATAGAAGCCAGAGCGATCCTTTGAAAATGTAAGTCAGATCACGGCCCTCCTCTGCTGACGACCCTCTTATGGCTCCCCATTCCACTCAGAGTAAAAGCCAAAGCTTACAGTGGCTACGAAGTCCTCTGTGACCTAGGTCCCTTGTGACTTCTCTGGCCTCACCTCTTCCTACTCTTCCCCTGGACCACTCTGTTCCAGGCCACCACCATGATTCCTTAAGTAGCCCAGGGAACCCCACTGTTCCCTCTGCTTGGACACTCGTCCCCCAGATGTCCATGACTCACTCTCTCACCTTCCCTGAGCCTTTGCTCAAGCATCTCCTTCTCAGTGAGCCTATCCTATTGTATTTGAAATTGTAAACTATCTCTTCCCTACCACCTAATAATCCCTTTATCCTGCTCTACTTAAAATAAAATTTCCTACGCTCTTGTTTATTGTTAAATCTCTTCCCAACCAGCATGTAAGCTCTATGGGGACAGGGATCTGTCTATTTTGCTTTCCAGTATATCCTATGCCTTCACCAGTGCCTAGCACATGGCAGGCATTCAGCAAATGCTTGTCAATGAATGAATGAGACATCTCTTAGGCCTGCCTAGCTGCTCTGCAACCTTTCTAGCACTAATACCTATTAAAAAAAAAATATATATATATATATATTTATATACACACATACACACACACATATGTATATACATACATGTATACATATACATATATATATTTTAAGCTTATTTATTTATTTATTTTGAGAGAGAGAGAGAGAGAGAGAGAGAGAGAGAGAGAGAGAGAATATCCCAAGCAGGCTTGGTGCCGCCAGGACAGAGCCCAACTCCAGGCTTGATCCCATGGACCGTGAGATCATGACCTGAGCTGAGATCAAGAGTCAGATGCTTAACTGACTGAGCCATCCGGGTGCCCTAAAACCCTTTTCGTACTGAAGAACTCTGGGGCTCACTGACTTGGCCCATCGGCCTTCTGAGCACCCTGTCTCCTTTCCTCCTCTCGGCCAGGTACCCGCCATTACGCCTTCTCCCTGTGCAGCCCCACTAACGGAATGGCTCCCGCTCTGATGCTCATCCCAGCCCAGGCTAAGCTCTTGGCCACTCACCTGAAAGTCCTCCTCATCCAAGATCTCTTTTCTCCACTTGATCAAGAAGGCTGCACACACGTAGAGATGAAAGTGGGAGAACCCTTCCGGTTCAGACTGGGAAGGGAAAGAACAGTTAGGTCTCCAGGCCCTGACAAGGAGCCGGCTCTAGTCCTCTCGGTCCCGGTCCTCCTGCAAGGTAGGAGCACAGCAAGGCACTCCTTTCACGGCTGGGCACACAGAGGCCTGAACAGACTCTGTAGAGGCCCTGCCCATGAGGCCAAGGCAGACACAGAAATAGAAAGGAGGTAGGGGATTCTGAGCAGCTACTCTCCACCAGGGCAGGGAGCTGGGGGCCTCAGGGACAGCCTGGCATGGAGAGGGCAGGGGTCCCCTCATACCTGGTATGTGTCCCACAGGCGGATGGTGCAGCGAAGGGGAAGCTCCCGCATGAGCAGGTTGTTCATCCAACGAAAGGCAAACTGTAGGTATTCGACCTCGTACCTCCTGAAGTGATTATGTACCTGCTCTGAAACAGAAAGTGTCATTGGCCCCAAGACCACAACCTAGGGGACTGACTGGACCCTGAAAGGGTCGCATGAGCCAAAAAGGCAGTTTCCATCTCCTTCTCCCCCCTTCTCCTGGGGAATACAGGCACAGAAGGGCCGAACTGGCATCCGACTGTCCTTTATGTTGGATTCTGCCATCTCACAGCCACACCACATGGGTAACCCAGTCCCACACTCGGCAAAACTATTTTAACACCCATGGTGACGCTCTGGGTACCTTTCCTCCTTCACAGGGCTCCTCTGGCCATAAAGCGGCAGACGTGAGGTTCACTTGGCTGCTTGACCCCATTACTCTTCAGAGGAGGAGGCAGAATGGAACAGAACCATGGGGGTCACCTTGGCCATCCTCCTGCCAGTGAGGACTTCCTCCTCAGCATCCCTGACAGATGGCAGCCAGCAGGGACTTAAACACTGCCAGAGAAAGAGGTTCACTGACTCCATCAGGGGCAGCCTCTCCCACTGATGTATTAAGTGATTCGCCAGAAAGTGCTTCGCTGTATTCAACAGAAACTAGCTCCTTCCTGACTCCCACCCTTGGTGTTTGTGTGGTGTTCTGGAACAACCCCAAACAAACCTGATCTCTGTTCTACATGGCAGCCCTTTAAATAGTGCTTAACAGCATTAAAAAAAAAAAAAAAATTATTATCCTCCTCAGTTTCCTAATCTAGAAAATGCAAATAATTATTCGGACCTCAGAAGATTCGGGGGAGGAGAAAATGAGAAAACAAAAGTGCTCACAGCAGCACCTGGCATGTGGTAAATAACGTAAGACATACACTTTTTGAAAGAATAATAACAATAGTTATTTCCGGGGAATAGGATTTAAGGAGGGGGGAGGATGTTTACGTTTCATTTTGTGCTTCTCCGAATTGTCTTAATTTTTATAATGTCTATTACTTCTATGATTCAATGAAACAATAAAGATATATACATTTACCAATCCAATATCCTAAAGTACTATGCCTTTACTTATCAGGTATTCGCGAGGGCAGAAAAAACAAGGAGAGGGCAGACGGTGGCAGAAACCACAGCCCTCTGCCCTCCGGGCCCACGCTGAAGCTCACGGCTAGGTCAGGGCGAGAAGGGGGAAACACCGCCTCCGGACGATGTGTCGGAAACAACCGTAAATCAGCAAACCAGACAGGAAGACGGAAATCTTGTCATGAAAGGAAGCTGGAGTGAGTGGCACAAACCAGGGAAGGTTTTCAAGAAGAGAGAAGCTGGGGAAGGAGAGAGAAAGATACGCGGTTTTTGTATGGGGGCGGGGTGAAAGGCGATGCCTTGATGAGGCACAAAATCCACACAGAAAGCCAGGAAATGAGGTTTATTAGTTGTGTCGTGTCTGGTAGAGTCCTAAAAAAGCTCTACAGTGTAAATGGTGCTACGGAGCCCACTTAACAGAAGGCCTTGCTGTGAGGTTCTAGGCTATCTTTATGCAACTTAATTCTGACTTTCTCTTTCTGGGCCTCAGTTTCCTCATCAGTCAAGAGCAGGGCTTCCCAGCTTGCCTTTTAGTTCTAACATTCCATGATTCCAAGCCAGAGCCAAGGAATTACTGGAGGGCTCTCGCCCCTCAGAGACCTTCTGTGCCAGGAAGAGTCATGTCTCACTTCTTGCCCCCGCCGCCCCCCACCCCCACCCCAGCCCAAACTAGTCGCAGAGAGCTGCGGAAAGGCCTGCCGGCTATCAGCCAGACTAGAGGACTCTGCGTCAAGCCCAGGAGTTCTGAATGACATCACCACCTGAAGGACAAGGTCAGAGTACAGCTTGACGCTAGAAGCAAGGGAGAGCCGCAGGAGGCTTCAGAGCAGGAGAGGGACGGAACCAGGATGGTGCTCTGGAAAGATGCAGTTGTATCACAGAAGGTTTGGAAGAGGAAAGAGTACAGAGGAGGCAAGTCCTTATAGGAGGAAGCTGCAGAAATCCAGGCATGGCTGGATCAGAGCTGTGGCCAGGGAAATGGAGAAGAAAGGGCAAATTTGAAAAGAAGAAAAAGGGAGGAAGGGTTGGAAAAAAGAAAAAAAAAAGGGTGAATGTGAAGAGAGATGCTAAAGAGAATGGACAGAACTTGGTGACAAAAAACAGAGGGGAAAAAAGAACTCGAGGGGCCCGCAGACCTCTCGCCTCCCCTTCCTGCCGACGCGTGGAAGGACGCGGGCGCGCCAACAGCCCGGACGGAACTGGAGAGGGTGGTGGCAAAGAAGCGGGCAGAGGAGAGGCCCCCACCAGCACAACTGGCTGTGTCGGAACCATACCGTGCTGCTACCAGAGAATCCCTCTTCTTCCAACCTACCATCAATCCGGCCGACGAGCTCTTCCAGCGCCTTGACCTTCTTCTGGATCCCTGGTTGTGCAAAGGTGTAGTTATCCTGCAAATGACACAGAGCCCGGGATGAACAGGGACTCCAAAGTCGTGCTACCGCTCTCGAGTTCACTGAAACACGTTTAAAAGCACAAGCTGTTTTCCACAGCTGGTGCCGGGGTTCTGGAGAACAAAGGAATCTACAGAACAGCAGAGGGTGGGCAAATCCTGATGGAGCCCTGCGCTGTGGAGGAACGAGGAAGAGCCGTGCTGGGCGGTGGCGGGGGTGGGGGGGTGCTTCTGGCTGATGCCGAGGAGCAGTAAGGAGCTCAAAGGCCTGCAGGGAGCCCCTGGACCCGGGCAGCCCGCATGGGCAGAGCCAGCTCACCTGGATCCCATCTAACAGCTTGCTCATGCACCAAAAGCTGTCGGCTTCAATGCTTCGAAGCACGTCCTGAGACAAATTGGTCACGTCAAAGTTCTCCACGTCCTCTTCTGTAAAACAAAAGGTGAAGACAGTCCAGAGGTCTTCTCTAAAACATGGAGAAAGCTAGAGACTGGGATCTTCTACGGGGTCCTTCAGGCCAGGGGACAGCCAAGCTAAAGTGATGCGAGGAGTAAGGGCCTGTCCTCCTCCCCTGGTCAGGTGGGCAGGCGGGTCCCAGGAGAGCTCTTGAGGATCTCGTTACAACACTGAACAGGCCACTTCTCACACTGGTTCCACCGGGTCCAACATATCTTTCTCGGCTGTATTCGTTCATTGGGCTTTAGGAAAAGATATTTCAGGCCTCATGCTCAGTGAGCTACATACCCAGACCCTTGGAGGTGGTCTGGAAAAATTCTTGATTTCAGAAATTCAGTGACCTGTCTAGCATACGCACACTTGCATGGACTGAGAAAGGTGGGATCAGATGGACCCTGTGGTTCATTTTTTTTTTCCTTTGGCCCCCCCATAGTTCATTTTAAAGACAGAATCTCCATTTTCTGACAGACCCACTGCTGAGACCACTCAGAATTGAAGATGAGGGTGTGAAGGCAGATGGCTCGAGCCTGACGGAGCTTCTGGGACTTAATTTCACCAGGCTGGTAGGACCTAAGCTGGGTTCCGTAAAACATCAAACCTATAGGGTACTCCAGAAGAAGGGCGTTCCTTAGACAAGTACGGTTGAGAAATGGCAGTCTCATCTTGGAGATTCACAAAGATCATAGCGAACAAATGGATTTGAGAAATTATAACAAATTTTGCCTTGAGTAAATCTATTTAACCTTTTTTATCCAGGACTTCCCAGGCTTCTTTAGCCACAGGACCTCTTTTATTTATTCTATTTTTTTTAATGTTTTTGTTTTTCTTTTTGAGAGAGCGAGAGTGCATGTGTGCATGCAAGTGGGGGAGGGGCAGAAAGAGAAGGGGACAGAGAATCTGAAGCAGGCTCTGTGCTGTCAGCACAGATGTGGGACTCTAACTCAGGAACCATGAGATCATGACCTGAGCTGAAGTTGAACACTTAACCGACTGAACCACCCAGGCACCCAGGGACCTCTTTTAGAGACCTCTTTTAGCTTCTCGTGGAAACCCCACACTAAGTAATAGTAGTGAGAACTAGCCTGTCTCTGAGATCCAAGTGGGGAGAACATCAGAAGTGCTCTAGAAACCTGAAGAAGGAAAAGGCCATGGGATGTGTCCTTCCTGCCACAGAGGTGGGAGTACTAAGAAGGCTCTGCTTGCCAACATGACAGGCCACCTCAACCCACACGCCCCAGCATGCCTGGCAGAGGCCACACGTGCAAATGTTCAGGCTGGAGTTCTGTGCCAAAGGCGGCTTTTCTCCTTAGACCCACAGCCTTATTTTGAAAACAGGATGTTCACTGCAGTCCCGTGTGCTGCAAAGACACAGGCATCTGACAACATATATTCAGAATCCAGCCCTTTCATTTATGAGAATTATTACTACGACCTACAACTAACCCCCCTTGGGACAACATGTAACAATTTTCAGATTTTCATTCTGTATAAACAGCATTTTTTAATGGACATCAAAGACTGTAAAAACCCTTTTGAGGGGGTTAGGGTGCTTTGTTAGAAAAGCTATAATCCTGGGGCACCTGGGTGGTTCAGTCAGTTGAGCATCCGACTTTGGCTCAGGTCACGATCTCACAGTTCGGGAGTTCGAGCCCTGAGTCGGGCTCTGTGCCGACAGTTCAGCAGAGCCTGGAGACCGCTTTGAATTCCGCGTCTCCTGCTCTTTCTGCCCCTCTCCCACTCGCGCGCTGTCTCTCTCCCTTTCAAAAATAAATAAACATTAAAAAAAATTTTTTTTAAAGAAAAAAGGAAAAGCTATAACCCTGGAAACAACCTACAAGCTCAACTCCAAGTACAGCCACAATTAATACATGTAAAGTGCTAACTATCGGGCCTGGCACACAGTGGGTACAATATAGTCTATTTCAGATGAAGCTCATCAAGAATTTGTAACGACAAAGGAAAGTGTGTCACAGTGTTAAGGGAAAAGAGCAAGATACAAAATTACTTATGGTATACTCTCAACTACTCTACATACAATATTTATGTGTGCTTATATAAGCACAGAGGAAAGACAAAATATACCACAAGGTTTACAGTGTTTATTCCCTAGGTAGTAGAGATAAAAGAGTTTTATTTTCTTTAAGCTTTACTCGACTTCTCAAAATTTCTACAATAAGCATAATTTTTACAGTCGGGGGAAAAAACGTACATTATTTTAGAAAAGAAAGGGCTACAATTGACTACACCTGTCTTTTATCACCAAAAAGGAATAAAGGCTTTGTAAACTAACACTAAGCTTGCAGAAACTAAGACTTCAGATAACATATAAAGGTCCACTTGAGAAATCATATGAAAAAAAAAAAAACAACAAAAACACAACCTTCTAAATAGCATCCCCCACCACCAACTTAAACACCTACTATGTGCCATATACATACTATTAAAGAATACTGAGCTCTAAGACCCGGTTCAGAACCTTCCTCTTTCTTTTTGCTTCCTATTACATTTCTGAGACCATCCCGTACCCGCAGCTCGCTGCTCCACACGCCTTCCACCACTTTACATGTCCACCCCCCTAGGGACAGATAGCAGGTGGCTCCGACTCCCGCTACCACAGACAAGGCCCTGAGAGACGACCCCCTCCGACCCTGTACAGAAAGTGCCCTGAGCCACAGGTACAGGCAGCGCGCTCCCCGGGGCCAGCCCAGCAGCGACGAGGAGAGTGCCGCCTCCTGGACCGAGCGCGGCTGCTCACACTAACTGTCCTAGGCAGGAGCCCCCCTTTCAGAACGGGGCTGGAAGAAAACCGTAAGACCCACAAGGAAGGCTCAAGACTGAAACCACTCCTGCCGCTCCCACGCATTTCCCAAATGAGGATCCAGAACTCCATGATCATTCGAGGAGTCCTCTCCAACCGGGGCACTCTGCAATTCCAGAACACCACAGTGGAAATGTAACCGGGAGTGGGAACTATCCACCGCAGAGTAGCAACGGGGGGAAAAGAGCCTGGGTCCCCGAGAACGGGGAGCACAGCTACCGTATCAGCCCTGGCAGCCTGTGGCGTTTTTGTCAGACTGAACGGCACGTGGCTGAGAGTACCGACTCTGGAGCCAGACTCAAGTCCTGGCTCCGTCACTCGCTAGGTGTGTGGCTTTGGGGAAGGACTTTACTTTGGTGCCTCAATTCCTTCTCTGTTAAGGTGGTAATACCCTACCAGTGTCACAGGATACTGCAAGGATTAATACATGAAATGTGCTAACAACAGTGCCTGGCACGAGAAGCGTGACATAAATGTTAGCTGGTATTATCGTTATTAAAAGAGGCCCAAGCAAACTTCCATCTCTTTGGAGCCTCTGTTATTTTGGATCTCTGTTATTCGCAGCCACCCCTAACCAAACTCCAATATGTACCTTAAAGATTAGCTAATTTTCAAAGCCTTCCGTTTCCCCCATTTGGTCTAAAGGAGGAAAAATCTAACAACGTAAGGTCTTAAGTCGGCAAGATGCCACTCTCAGGAGCTGAACCGATTCCAAACCATTAGCTGTCCAGGAGCAGAGGGACCAACAGACAAGATGCTGAGCCCTCTTTGGGGGCCTCGAGTCAGGGGCTCTGTCTCCCCGTGTGCCTGGCCTGCGCATTAGACCTTTGTTTTCACAGACGGTGGGACAGTTCACCAGCCTTTCAGGGAGTGGGAGGAGAGTTTTGTTCTAGTGTTCTGCTTGCTGGGAGGATAAAATTCACACATTCAGTCAAAAACTGTGAGCTGAGTGCACCAGCAAAAAAGCAGCAGAGAAAGGAAGGCCCAAATGCTCTCTGAAGAGCTTCATTCAGCATAAACAGTCTGTTCAGGAGGATCATTAAACATTCCACTTGAGAAAATTCAACATATAATTGAAGCTGGAACGGGAACCCATGCCAGCAATGTAGTCTCGAATGGGGGCAGCGTCTCTGGTTGTCATTACAGAGCGTACAACAGCCAGGACTCCGACTGGAGGCGATGAGATCTGAAGGATATTTTCTGGCTATTTTAAAAGGCAAAGCATCCAAAAAGAGGAAACCCAAAAGCTCTTGATAAGAATCAAATTGCCCACTCTGGGCTCGACGAGAGCATGTCCATTTATTAGCTGATAAAACGTACTTGAGCGGTGACTCTGGTCGAGTGTTTATTTTTCTGAGAACCCCAAGTCCTGGGCCCGACATCGGGCTCGTGTATGCCTCAAATACTCAAAGACAGCTTTGGGAAGAACTAGTTGTGCTTAAACTGACAAGAGTAACTCGTCTCTTTGCCGTTCTAGGCATTTCCCAGGAGCCATCTGCGATTGCAGGGCAATTTCTAGATTCTGTGATCTGTCGGAACAATTCGGCCCGACTGGTGGGCAGGAGAAGATTCAAGGCATCGGACTGCAGATAGCCTTTCTACTTCCTAAAGCCTTTGGTTTGCCTGATTCCTGTCTTTATAGTTTTAAAACTAGACACATATGAATACCTTACATAATATTTTCTGAACACAAAAGTAAACTGAGGAAAGGGAAAAATAAAATTTTGGTCACCCATCTAAAGCAGCTCATAAAATAAGAACGTACATACTACATCCAGAAAAACACCGCTTTAAGAAAAGCGTCAAGGGATTCAAGGTGTCGCTTGCACGTAATTATTTTTAAGTGGTTCAAAATGCGACATAAACGTATTACTGGGCACTATTCATCTGGCATTTTCAGGCAGGTACACGATGGCAGCAGCCAAGGTGAGGATGTCACTGCAAACCCTAGTACGGGGAGGGTGGAGGGGCTCCCGGCTAATTCCTGGAGGGTCAGACGACCTGGCAGAGCAAGGAGGGTAAAGAGAATTGGTCTCCTGCAAGGAGGAGGTCAGACGGAAGACTTCTTCTGAGGCTCCGACAGAGCAGAGACCCGCAGGGAGTCGATTCTGGTTCGTGAGGACCACGCCGCAGACCGTGAGAGAGGCAGCGTGCTGTCTCAGAGATGCGGGGAAGCAGCTGACCAGCGAGCCCTTCCTGACACTGTGCCTGACGGTGCAGTGACTAAAAGGTAACTGTTAACTCGGAAGGACACACGATCTCTGGCTGTTCACTTCTTAGCGTGGAGCAGCCTGAGCACACGTGCATCATGAGACCCTGGTTAAAATTAGTTTTAAAAATCAACATACCACCCCATTTTTTCTACTTTCTACAGGAAAGTACAACGTTTACTTAGCAAACGTTACTGACTCGGGGTTACCCCAGCCTCTTGGCACTGGCTGTGGGAGCCCAGATTACATAAACCCAGACTACGTATTTGGGTTAATGGGCCAAAGAAGGGTCAGGCCCAGCAAACACCTAGCCTTCTAGGACCTGTCCAAAGATCACCCACAGAGACAGGCAGCATGTCCCCAAGACACTGTGGATGCGAACAGGCTTGGGGAGTCCAGGGCCCCCCACGTCAGCTGCTCTGAGGCTCTTCATCTGGGCTCAAACGCCTCGAGTATGTTAGCTGTCACCATCTCTCCTCTGTTACCATTGCTCGCTGATTCCTGGGTCAGATGCCAGGCAGACAGAGCGAGCAAGCAAGCACGTGCCACTCAGCTCACCGCCCGCGAGAGAGCAGGCTAGGTCTCAAGGTTCCCGAGGCGATAAGCCACAACCTGCCCTTGGACATGAGAGGAAATCCAGCACTGGACGTCCCACCAAATGCACACACTGCTCTCAAGTGTCAGCTGGAGGTGGCTCAGCTCAACACTCTGGCGGGGCTACACCCACATACGTGTGTGTGGCCGGAAAGAGCCTCAAGTATTCCTCGACTGCCTATCATGTACAAGGCTGCTTCATCCAGGAAGACAGGGCCAGGAGGCACCTTGAGGAAAGCATCCAAAGACGGTGGGCACTAAAAAATTCAACATCAGGGCACCTAGGTGGCTCAGATGACCAAGCATAGGACTCTTTAAAAAAAAAATTTTTTTTTTAATGTTTTTTTCATTTTTTGAGAGAGAGAGAGACAGAGAGAGACAGAGACAGAGTGTGAGCAGGGGAGGGTCAGAGAGAGAGGGAGACACAGAACCTGAAGCAGGCTCCGGGCTCGGAGCTGCCAGCACAGAGCCCAATGTGGGGCTTGAACGCACAAACTGTGAGATCATGACCTGAGCCGAAGTCAGACGCTCAACCGACTGAGCCACCCAGGCACCCCATCTTTATGTATGATTTACTTACAGTAGACGACACATAAGTGCACAGTTCTGTCTCGACCCACGTATACATCTGTGTAAAAGATGCCTCAGTCCTTGGGCACCTGGATGGCCCAGTCAGTTAAGCATCCAACTTCAGCTCAGGTCATGATCTCACAGTTTGTGGGTTTGAGCCCTGCATTGGGCTCTGTGCTGACAGCTCAGAGACTGGATCCTGCTTCAGATTCTGTGCCTCCCTCTCTCTCTGCCCCTCCCCCTCCCCCCCCCCCCTCTCTCTCTCTCTCTCTCTCTCTAAAAATTAAATAAACACTAAAAGTTTTTTTAAAGATCTCGGTCCAAATAGAGAATATTTCCAGCACCCCAGAAATTTCCTTATGTCTCTTCCCAATCTCCCACCATGGTCAACCACTGCTTTGATTTCTACTGCCATGGATTATTTTTGAACCCCATTTACGTGGAATGATACAATGTGTCCTTTTTTGGTATCTGACTTGTTCAACACAGTGGTTTGGGGATGGTTTCTTCCATGTTGTTGTATTTATTGATAGTTCATTCTTTTTATTGCTAAATACTAATCCACTGAATTTTCCTGTTAACAGATATTTGGGTTGTTTCCAATTTTTGTCTATATGAATATAGTTGCTATGAATATTCTTATACAGTCTTTTGGATACTGTAAGCTTTCATTTTCCTTGAATAAATACCTAGCAGTAAAAGACTGCTTTTTCTCTACTTTATTTACTTATGTTTGTATCCCTAGTGCCCAGAGCAGTGCCCGGAACAGTACAGATGCTCAATGAATACTCGCTGAGTGAGTAGTGCTACTCCTGTCTCCATCTCTTAGAAGAGATAAAACTTCTGGCTAATTCAGCACAGTATCAAAATATTGTAATTCACTGCCCCCTGGCGGCCAATCCTAGCAACGCCATACTAATTCCTAAATATCTTACAAAGTTAATCGTGAACTCTTCATTCTCTCATTTACCTAGACATGTATGGAGTGCCTATTTCGGACATCAAAATGAAAGCACTAGGAATCGAAGATATTGAAAATAGCCTCTAGTCTTAAAGAATCATATAATCTGGTGGCAGAGGGCAGGAGGACAATACAAACAACAACCGGCATGATGAAGTGCTATAGAAGAAACGGACGGGGGTTAGGGACACAGCACTGTTGTGGGGGCGGGGGCACGGCGAGGGTGAGGGCAGGCTTCCTTTGTAAAGGAGGCACAAAGATTAGCCCAGGGGAGAAGAAGGACATGGTGCAGGACAGGCTTTAGATTAAAAATGTCAATTTGTGGCGGCTGAGTTTAGGGGGTGTGGGAGGGAGCAGATCCCACAGGACCTTGCACAAGCTAGGCAACCTGGACACACTTGAACCTGTATGTGAGGGGATGTTACTGGAGAGCTTTAAGTAGAGGAGCCGCATGGGCAAGTCTGTATTTGAATGGTGTATAAGATGGACTTGAAAGGGGATAAAAGCCGAGAAGGGGAAACACACGTGGCCATTTCAGCAACCCAGGTCTGACCCAGGGCAGTCACAGAAGAACAGAGAGCAAGGCACATGCAAGAAACTTTTAGGACATAAAATCATCAGAGGCTTGTAAATGATTAGATATAGAAGGGTGAGACTCACGCACAATTCTTAGTATTTCTGACTGAAGAGTCAAAAAACTCTGCCAACTGTGAGGAAAGAGTGGCTGGGTCCGGGGAGAGAAGGAGTCGGTAAAACACGGAATGTGAGGAGCCTAGGGGTAGCAAAAATTGCAGGCTGTCCCCAAATAACTGTTCCCTTTTACATCTTGGTGAAGGGACCCCTAAAGAGTACTGGCCACTGGGATATAGACTGTTTTCTAGCCAGCTATGCTCACATGACTAAGTGTAGACAAAAGAGATTCAAACCTAAGCACCATATACAACTTTGGGAAGTGTCCTTAAATGGAAAGAGTATTCCTTTCTTCCCTTCCTTCTCCGTACTGGATGGAATACAGACGTGATGGCTGGAGCACAAGTAGCTATCTTGGATCACAAGAAGAAACCACATGCTGAAAACGGAAGAACAAGAGTGAGGAGCCTGGGTCCCTGATATCTTAGGGCAGGCTAAGTAAGCCCTAAGATACAAGCCCTGGACTACTTACCTGTCTTTTTTTTTTTTTTTTTTAATTTTTTTAAATGTTTTTATTTATTTTTGAAGGAGAGAGAGAGACAGAGCATGAGCAAGGGAAGCAGAGACAGAGGGAGACACAGAATTCAAAGCGAGCTCCAGGCTCTACACTGTCAGCATAGAGCCCAATGCGGGGCTCGAACCCACAAACTGTGAGATCACGAACTGAGCCGAAGCCGGACGCTCAACCGACTGAGCCACCCAGGCACCCGACCTCTCGTCTTTTTATATGAGAGAAATTAAATAAGCTTTTCTGTCTTGTTTAAGATCCTATTATTTGGGGTTCCCAGTCACACGTAGCCAAGCTAGCCCTAACTGATCATCTACGACGCATCCAAGTGGAAATGTCACACAGGGGCCTGGACTCGTAAGTCAGAGGTCTGGGAAAGACTTCCCTTCTGGCAGTTCCATCGCCATGACGCTTCTGAAAACATCACGCTTCAAGTAGAACTTGAAATGAAAATCCTACTATGCTGCTTCATGCAGACGAGAAGAGGGAGAGCTATTCGATACTGAGGGTTTCATTTTGTACCGATGGAAACCACCAGATAGATACCACTCTGCCTTTGGAAACAAGATGGGTCATGAGCTCAGCTCTTCTACAGGATTTTTTCATAGGCATCACTCAAAAGTTGCCAATAAGCAGTTTGTTTTGATGAGGACCACACTATCAGGTATGGTGGACCTTAATACGTTTGGGGCTAGATCAATAATACTGTGTAAGCGCAAACGTTCTTGTGGATGAGAGTTTACAGGTATTCTGCAGTCTCAGGGATCACAGGCCAGAGACTAGATCTCCTTTAGCACTGTCACCCTGGGCCCAGACACAGCTGGCTTATCCAGAGATAAGCTTCTATGCGAGCAGCTGTCTTCAGCAGATAAAGAAGTTGCGTGGGGGCCAGGCTAGCTATAGACAGCTTCTCTATCGACTCAGAGGGAGTCACTGGATCTCTGTTTTTAACTCTTTTTACAACAAACATGACATAGCACGAAACAAGCTCAGGTGCTACTTTATAGACATGACGGAGGTGGTACAGTGCAAATAGGGGACGAGAAAGGAGAGAGGCTCTGATAGAGCAGACCCTTCAAGCTATGGTTCAGGGAGATGGGGCAGTGGGCCAAGGCTGCCTGGTGGCACCTGCCCAGGATGACAAAGGCAAGAGTCTGGCTTATCCCACAGGTGAAAGATACCTGAGGCCTCCTGAAGCAGGGGTGTCAGAGCAAAAGACTTTTACAGTAGCTGCCTTATTAGGATACAACACCATTAGAGAAGGGGAGGAAAGAAGCATTATTACCTAAACAAGAGAATTATTCTTTTTTTTAATTTTTTAATGTTTATTTATTTTTGAGACAGAGAGAGACAGAACATGAACAGGGGAGGGACAGAGAGAGAGGGAGACACAGAATCTAAAACAGGCTCCAGGCTCTGAGCGGTCAGCATAGAGCCCGACGCGGGGCTCGAACTCACGGACTGTGAGATCATGACCTGAGCCGAAGTCGGACGCTTAACTGACCGAGCCACTCAGGCACCCCCCCCTTTTTTTTTTTAATATAAGCTCTATGCCCAACGTGGGGCTTGAACTCACCACCCCAAAGAGTCACTTGCTCTACTGACTGAGCCAGCCAGGCACCCCAAGAATTATTCTTAAAGGTCATAAACAATATTGTATCTCTGTTCAAGACGACCTTGAGGCTGGGGAGAAGTCTGAATGCCCCATTTCTTTAAAATGTAACTTATATCCATCAACTGGTGAATACATAAATAAAACGTGGTATATCCACACAATGGATATTTGTATTTGACCAAAAAAAAGAATGAAGTACAGACAGATGCTACAACATGGATGAATCTCGAAAACATGCTAAGTGAAAGAAACTAGGCACAAAAGACCACACACTGTAAGATTCCATCTACATGAAATGTCCAGAAAAGGCAAACCCATAAAGACAGAAAGTCGATTAGTAACTAATTAGGGGTAGAGGGGATGAGAAGCTTGAGGGTGATGGCTAAGGGACACAGGCTCTCTTTTGGGGGGTTAAGAAAATGTTCTCAATTGATTGTAGTGATGGTTACACGACTCCGTATACTAAAAACTACTGAACTGCACATTTTGGTGGGTGAATTGTATGGTATATGAATTACATCTCAATAAAGCCACTACAATAAAAAAGCCCACAAAACTTAATTTCTAAACTCACTGTAACTCCAGTAAAGATTCTAAAAGGTTCCCACTGCCTGAATTTGGCAGGTTGATTCTAAAGTTCACGTAGTGGACAGAAGAAATGAGCGGACATTTCACCAAAGAAGACATCCAAATGGCCAATAAACACATGAAAAATGCTCTACATCATTCACCACCAGGAAAATGCAAATCAAAACTGCAATGAGATACCACCTCACACCTGTCAAGATGGCTAAAACCGAAAACACAAGAGACAGCAAGTGTCGGCGAGGATGTGGAGAAAAAGGAACCCTCGCACTCTGTTGGCGGGGATGCAAACTGGTGCAGCCACCGTGGAAGACAGTATGAAGGTTCCCCAGAAGGTTAAAAATAGAACCACCCTATGATCCAGCAATTGGACTACTCGGTATTCACCAAAAAAATACAAAAACACTAATTCAAAGGGATACGTGCATCATCATGTTTATAGCAGCATTATTTACAATAGCCAAGGTATGGAAGCCCAAGTGTCCATCAACTGATGAATGAATAAAGAAGTGGTGTATACACACAATGGAATATTATTCAGCCATAAAAAAAAAAGAATGAAATCTTGCCATATGCAATGACACGGATGGAGCTAGAGTGTGATTATGCTAAGGGAAATAAGTCAGTCAGGAAAAAACAAACACTGTATGATTTCACTAGTACGTGGAATTTAAGAAACAAAACAAAAGAGCAAAGGCAAAAAAAGAGAGAAAGGCAAACCAAGAAACAGACTCTTAACTGTAGAGAACAAACTGATGGTTACCAGAGGAGACATGGTGGGGAGGATGGGCGAGACAGGTGACGGGGATTAAGGGAGCACTTGTGACGATGAGTACCAGGTGTTGTGTGGAAGTGTTGAATCACTACATTGTACACCTGAAACTAATACAACTGTTACCTATACTGGAATTTTTTAATGTATTTTTTAACATTATTTATGATTGAGAGACAGAGAGAGGCAGAGCATGAGCATGGGAGGGGCAGAGAGAGGGGGAGACACAGAATCCGAAGGAGGCTCCAGGCTCTGAGCGGTCAGCGCAGAGCCCGCCATGGGCCTCAAACTCACAAATCGCGAGATCATGATCTGAGCCGAAGTCAGATGCTTAACCGACTGAGCCACCCAGGCGACCCTATACTGGAATTTAAAATAAAATTTAGAGGGGCACCCGGGTGGCTCAGTTGATGGAACGTCCCGTTCTTGGTTTCAGCTCAGGTCATGATCTCATGGTTCATGAGATCGAGCCCCACATCAGGCTCTGTGCCGACATCACGGAGCCTGCTTGGGATTCTCTCTCTCCCTTTCTCTCTCTGCTCCTCCCCTGCTCTCGCGCTCTCTGTGTCTCAAAAATAAATAAACGTTTTTTAAAAATAATAAACATTAAAATAAAATTTAGAAAGGAAGGTAGAAACATAAAAATAAATTAAAGTTCACACGGAAGAAGAGCCAAACCAAGTTTTTAAGAAAGATGGTGAAAGGGACTGGCCCTGGAATAATGACAAAACACACTGCAAAGCTCAAAACCCCAACTGTGTGCTGTTGGCATCAAAATGGAAATAAGTGGAACAGAATAAAGAAGGAGAGCCATGTAAATAAAGGAATTTATGTTGTATTACCAAGAGGGATTTCACACCAGTGAAGAAAGGATGCATTATTTATAAATGGTGTTTGAAACAATGAACCATTCAGTTGCACAGGAACTTTAATCTCAACCCTCACCATTCAGGAAAACAAATTAATAATGAAATTTAAAGAGCTAAATGTAAAAACAAACCCACAAGAGTATTAGAAGAAAACAGGAGAGAGTATTTTCATAATTTTGAGGTGAGGAAGGAAAGATTTCCTAAGCAAGATACCAAACCCCTAAACCATGAAGGAGGAGTGGTCTCCTTGGCGACCTCAGCACCATTTGCCAGGACTGGTTTACTTGTTGTTTGCGAGCCCCTCCACTAGAGGGCAGGGCCCACCTCTGTCATTTTAGCCTCTCTATCCCCTGGCAGGCAGCAGGAGCTCAATAAACACCTGTCAAATGGGCAGATTTGACTACATAAAAATCAGGATGTTCTATATAAGGAGACACAATCAACAAAGTTAAAAGACAAATGATAGTCTGGGAGAAAAACAATATTAGGCTGAACCATATAAAATTCTCATCTGGCAGTGGGGGGTCAAAAATGGTTGAATATTAGCAATTTTGTGTGGTATAGCCTACTATTTTTAACACATACCAGGTAAAGGAGGAATATATCTAATCTACAAAAAGTTTTTACACAACAAGACCAACAATCCAACAGGAAAAAGTGGCAAAGGATCTGAACAAGCAGATCCCCAAGAAACAAATGCTAATATGTACACAGAAGGAAAGATAAACAACCTCACTCACGAACAAGCGGAACAAAAACGAACACAAACCATGGTTTATTTGCCAGACTGGTGAAATAGAATTAGATTAGGATATCTAGTTCTGCTAAGGATATGAAGAAAAGTGCACCCCCCACACTAGTGGCTGGAGTATAAACTGGTACAAACTTAGAATTTAGACGTGTAATTTAAAAGTACCTAGGGACGCCTGGGTGGCCCAGTTGGTTAAGCATCCAATTTCGGCTCAGGTCATGATCTCACAGTTCGTGAGTTCAAGCCCCATGTTGGTTGGGCTCTGTGCTGACAGCTCGGGGCCTGGAGCCTGCTTCCGATTCTGTGTCTCTGCTCTCTGCCCCTCCCCGCCTCATGCTCTCTCTGTCTCTCAAAAATAAGTAAATATTAAAAATAAATAAGTAAAAAATAAAAAAAAGAAGTACCTATTTGGCATGCTCTTAGGACTAGCAATTGCACTTCTAGGGCTCTCTTTCTGAGAAATAAGGTTTGTTTTTTGCTTGTCTATTTATTTATTTTTAAGATTTTTAAGTAATCTCTATATCCAACGTGGAGCTGGAACTCATAATCCTGAGATAAAGAACTGCACGCTCATCTAACTGAGCCAGCCAGGCACCCCAGGAGAAATACGTAGTTTAACACAAATGCACAAGAAAATATATATAAGGATATTCAAAATAGGTACAATATTACTTATACTAGCTAAAAACTGTAGACAACTTAAATGTCCTTCAATAGAGGAATCGTTAAATAAACAAACTGTAGTAAAGCCTTATTAGGGGAACAAATGTCATTGCTGAAAATGATGAGGTAGATCTGTATGTCCAGACTTGGAAAGCTGGCCGTGATTTTTTTTTTTTTTTTTTTTAATGAAGACAAACAAGATATAGAAAACTATGGATAGTTGGGCACCTGGGTGGCTTAGCTGGTTAAGCGTCCAGCTTCAGCTCAGGTCATGATCTTGCAGTTTGTGAGTCTGAGCCCCGCATTGGGCTCTGTACTGACAGCTCAGAGCCTGATGCCTGCTTCGGATTCTCTTCCCCCTCTCTCTCTGCCTCTTTCCTGGTCATGCTTTGTTTCTCTCTTTCGCTCTCTCAAAAATAAATAAATATTAAAAAATATTTTTTTAAATAAAAAATAAAAAAAGAAAAGAAAACTACGGATAGTTGAAGCACTGGGCTGGCTCAGTTGGTAGAGCATGCGACTCTTGATCGCAGGGCTGTGAGTTCGAGCCCACTGGTGTAGAGATTACTTAAAAATAAAATCTTTACAAACAATTTTTTTAAATTTTAAGTAGGCTCCATGCCCAACACGGGGCCCAAACTCCTGACCTTAAGACCAAGAGTCATACACTCTATCGTTGAGCCAGCCAAGCGCCCCTCCCCCCCAAATAAAATCTTTAAAAGAAAGAAAAGTATGAATAGTTTAAATCCATTTTTTTCTCAACACAATAAAGAAAAATAGTATGTGCAGTACACACAGGGAAAGGTCTAGAAGAATATACACCAGATCAGGGTGGGAGGTAAGGGAGGTAACAGCATTTCTATACTGTTTTGATTTTTTTCAATGAGTGTGTACTTTGTACTGCAATTTTTTTTTTTTTTTTTTTTAAGGCAAGGAGCAGTAAGAAACATACTGCCTGCTTTGGAACAGAGAATGGAGTAGAGGGAGCCATTAGAAGTCTGAAAACAGGGATCTAAGTTGAAACAGCAGCAAGTCATATTAAGAGGACAGGTATTAAGGTCAAAAGACCTAGGTCTGAGTCTGGAAAGCTTATTAAATCCTCGAGCCTGGGATTTCTCCCTGTAAAGTGAGTTGTGCATCTACCTTAAAGAGATACTGGGGCCTACTAAATGAAATCTGGTAGGCCACAGTGCTTTGCAAAATGGTAAAGTGCTGTAAGAATCAGGGTGTTATCCCTGGTTGCCGTGGTAAAGCCCTAAGCTGAAAACCAGAAAAACAAGGACTAAAGCTACAAACTCCTAAGGAAAAAAAGAGGGATGGGAACTGATGGAATAAGAGAGATTTAAGAGACACATCCACCAATTAGAATGTGTGGACCCAATCTGTACCCCGATTCAAACAAACTATTAAATACATTTACAAGAATCAGAAAAACGTGTATGTTGATTATATATGAGGTTATACTACGGAGCTATTACAACTTTTTAGATGTAATAACTGCATGACGGCTGTGAGTTTCTTTAATCACACTCCTCTAGAGCTACACATAGAAATATCTATGGATGAAATGATATGATGTCTAATTGCTTCCCAATAATTCACAAAGAGGAAAGGATGAAGAGAACGGATAGAGGGATAGATAAAACAAGCCTGGCTGGGAAAGCTGGGTGAGAGCTATATGGAGATTTATGGCATTATTTTTTCTACTTTTACATCTGTTTGAAACTTAACCTAACAAAAGTTTTCATAAAAAAAAAAAAAAAAAAGAATGGGCCCCACCTTCCTCAGTCTAGGAGGAGGCACCAAGACCTTTCTGAAGTCTGTTGCAGCAGTAAAACTGGGCATGGCCTTGCCAAGACTGCCTCCAAGGAAGGGTGGAGAAGCCCACGCTTTACTGCATAAACGCCGTGGGTCAGCAGGTGCGGCTGCCAATACCAAGATCAGAATGCTGGCATATCTATCAAAGAAAGGCACAGGGCTTGGTGGGACCAACAGAGCTGTGCCTACAGAAAGGAAAGGAAAATCTGGCATACAATATAAATGGCAGCTAACGAGATAATTAAATATCCAATTAGAGACTGCAGCTGCTGAGGGTTATTTGTAACTGGCATGATACTGTTACCGAGATTCCATGCCAGCATTTACACTTCAAATGTAGATTAGGGAACGGATTACTACCTTCCTAGGCTCATCCCTTAATAGTGTTTTAGAAGAGTACTATTGCAAGGAAGCAACCCCCAAATCCCAACAGATCAGCTGCACTGCTCTTAATAAAGTTAAACACACAGAATTAAGCTGCCTCCGAAAGCTGACCCATTAATGTGAAAGGGAAAATGAAAAGTCCTCTAGCAAAAGCATTACCTATCTGCTTTTCGTAGCTACATTTTAACTAATCTTTCTTTTGCTTAGGACCCCCTGATAGAGTGGGCAAGAGAGACGTTACTCCCGGTCCTGTTCAGCTTGCTGCCACTAAAGGGAATGGGGGATGGTGTCATTTAGTCATCTTACTTTTCGGAAACCGCCTCATAAAAGACCAAAACACCATCCATTGAGCCCTATGAGAAAACAATGAATGGGATGGATCGAGTGAGATAGTTTCATGCCCTTACCCTCCGAGGGGCTCCACTCTGGTCTACTTCTCATTACCCTCTTCCTCTCCCACACCGGCTTCCTCCAACACCCGCAATAACCCACCACCTCCAGCGCCTACAGAAAGGCTTCTAGTCTTTGCTCTGCCACCAACAAGGAGACAGGGCATCTCACAACCCATTGGTGAAATGAGAGGATAGATGGATGATGTTCTGAGACCCCCTCCAACATTCTGATTTCCACATGAGCTTCTCCTTAACTGCCTGAGCGAACACACATGACACATGGGTTTTCTTGGGAGTCTCTAAGCACAAGCGGATAAAGAAATCAAAAGGAGAAGGGGAGGATCCTCAACCCCTTTAAAGACTCTGCCCAATTCAGGCCTGGCCAGAGGAGGAGGCTGGAGCTGTAAGAAAACCTAACTGCCACCACGGTATCCAATCACCCTATCCAAAGTGACAAGAACCCAGTGGGATTAGAGGAGCAGGAGGAGGGGAGAAATCAAGGTCCTGCAGCTCTCCTCGGCCTGTTCCAGGACCTCCAACGTGCGCTCGATTCTGATTTTGTTTCATGCTGCCAACATACAGCATGTGAACTGGAGTGTGGAGGCCTGGTGTACAATCTAAAACTCCAGCTTCCACGGATGAGGGCCTGTGTCTGAGACGAGTTCAAAATAATCCTAAAAGGACCTCAAATAAAGCATCAAACCATCTGCTTACGGTAGAGCAAAAAAGGTATCCATTTGGTCATTCTGGGACCAAGTGGGTCCTTTTTGGGTGACGTCTGTGGCCATCTCGAGAGATAAATTCCAGGCTGCTTCTGCTGTCAGACAGGTTTAGCTGTGTATTCGAAGGCCACTACCTCTTTTTTAGCAAGACTTGCCTACTGGCTGCACTCTTGGGAGAAACAAACAGACCGCAGATAAGAAAGAGCAATAGTTTGTTCAGCTTGGTACTCAGGCTTCTTACCCACATATTCTGAGAGGAAGACGACAAAGAACGGAGTGACCAGGTCATTAATTCCCTGGACGTACCCACTGGCAGGGTGTCGGATGGCCCAAATAAATAGAATTCTTTCGAAGATCTAGGAAAAGGAGAGAGAAGACAGGACTGTTAAATCATAGGGATACCCTCCCTCCCTCCATTTACCTATGTCACAATTTGCCCCAGGGATGCTGCCAAATTTTTAGGAAAATTCTAAAGCTACTCTGGAACAAAGGAAGTTTATAAATGCAGAAAGTTTCTAAGATGCTGGTTGTTTTTAAGCAGGGGTACATAGACAGTTCTTGCCTTTGTTTCTCTTTTCAGTATCCAGCCACTGTGATATAAAATGGGGAAAACAGGGGAGGGGGGGGTTGGGGGGCTCAGTCAGTTAAGCATCTGATTTCAGCCCAGGTCATGATCTCACGGTTTGGGGGTTCGAGTCCAATGTCGGGTTCTGTGCTGACAGCTCAGAGCCTAAAGCCTGCTACGGGTTCTGTGTCTCCCTCTCTCTCTGCCCCTCCCCAACTTGTGCACATGCGCGCTCTCTCTCTCTCTCTCTCTAAAATAAATGGATGTTAAAAAATAAAATAAAATGAGGAAAATGGGAAGGGCAGGGACACAAAGGGCTTAGGAAAAGGTCTGTTTATCGATGTCCCTAACCCAGGCCACCCCACTCTCATTTGTAGATAACGATTTCTTGATTTCCAGAAGCAAGATGGTAAAACATCTAAGTTCTGATACCTTTTTCACACCTTTTTTTTATCATCATAGGATGTGGAGTAGAAACGCCTTCCCCACCACGCTCCCCTTTCTCCCCGCTGAGACGGAGGAAAACTTATACCTAGACTTACTCCTAGCCCAGCCTGACTGAGAACTGTCAACGCGGGAAGTCATTGTGTGTATCAGGATGCAACCCAGACATTAGCTGGGGAAAGGAAAGCAAATAAACCAAATCCGACAGCTGGGAATTTGAGAACAGAGAAATCAGCCTGGGCCTCCATGGGGAAGCCACCGGGGTTAAGTATATTAGCCACAAGAGACCAGAGACCTAGACTGGGGAGAAGGAAAAGATGTTTAGGGTCCCTTTTCAGAGTCTGGTCCTGCCCCATTCAGCTACACTCCCTCTGCCTTCATTAGGCTCTCAGCTATCCCCCCGTCTTCTCTGATACTATTCCTCCCTGGGCTTCATCCTGGTGGCCAAAACTACCAGTCCGACACGTTCCTTACACTGGCTCTGACTGGGCTGCCTCGGGTCTCTGTGAGCCACACCAGAGGGACGGCAGAGCTGATGGTGACCACGTGTGGGGGGCACGGGAGATGAGAGGGCCTCCACCGCGCACACACGGGCTCTGGGGGCAGACTGAAGAGGCCTTCTTAGAGGTCAGGTGCAAGGAAGAAAGCCCCCCAGGGAGAACAACGGGAAGGAAATGCTTGTATGGTTTTGGAGTTGGTAAGCTAGCGCAGGAGAGAAGTAGAGAATCTAGAGACACAATAAAGGATGTGTCCCAGCCCCCGTGTTGAGTCTGCCTTCCAGCTGCAGAGGGAAATGAGACACACGCCCATTGTCAACACTCTTGCCCTTACAGGCAGTGAGAACAAGCCCTACCAGGAAGCAAGCTGGCCTCTCTGCCTCCACTAGACTTGCCCACTTGCTCTCTGGGGCTGAGGGAAGGGCGTGACATCCTCACGTGGGTTAGGCCCAACACTTTAACGGGGGCCCTCTTACATTCTCTCCTCCCTCCCTTGAAACACAAGCCCAAGCTCAGGCTAGACCCACCATGTTCAGGAAGATCGCAAGGGGCTCCTGCCTGCCCCCTGTGGCCCGTGTCTGTCTGGACGTCTCTGTTAGTTCTGAGAGAGGAGGGGAGGGGCAGAGACAGAAAGAGAGAGAGAATCCCAGGGCTTCTGCTCCACACTGTCAGCTCCTCATGAAAACACAGATCCTCGCTGACTGGTTTCAACAGTGGCCAAGGGCATGGAGGCCAGCAGCTCACAATCAGGAGACCTGTGACAATCCCTGCTTGGTAAGGATGGGACAATGCAGGTGCTCACACACTGTACAAGTGAAGATGCCACAGACATGGCCTGGCACCAGGCCTGGTTACCAGGGGAGACCGTGGAACCGTCATGACAGAAAACAACCTGGGATAATCTTGCCTTGTGGAGAAGAGTGGAAGGGATAATCCCTGAAGACTTTTCTTGCACCTCTTGTACTTGGGTAATTCTGCCTTACTGTAGTCAATTCTCAAGTTACCTTTCAGATATGCAAAGCAAGCCTTTCAGTATTCTGTGTTGCTTAGTTCTCTGCTCCTTGGTCGGCATTTTAAGTAAGACTCTGTGAGAGGACTATAGCCAGCTAGAAGCAAAGATGATTCAAGACAAAGTGGAAAGAATGTAGTTTGAGTTCCCTTCTTTGTATTCAGATTCTACTACTAGAAGCATGTTAAACAAACTGCGTTCCCTGTCTCCAAGTTTACAGTAAGCACGCGCAGGTAAAAGAGAAGTATCTGAACATCTCCAAGTTAAAGCATAAGCAGGGCTGAGCCGTGGGAAACAATGGGAGGCACAAAGGGACCCTCAATGGGTCTTCCGCTTCCTTTGAGCTGAATCTTAGAGTTAAAATAATGCTGTCACCACCCCCTTCAAATCTTCTTAAGGCTACTGGTAAGTCATGAGGGATCCCACCAGTGGAGATCTGCATTTAAATAGTATTTTGAGCATTTTTACCACCATCCCTCTCTATTCCGAGGAAAACTGAAAACAGGATTCAGAGAGGACTTACACCCAGCGTCCTAGCTACCGTGAAGCTGCTAAGGAAATCCCTAGTCTCAAGGAGGTTATAATTACTGCTTGGGTCAAAAGATAACAGTCCCACTGAGACCTTCTATGCATTTCGTGGACTTGTCAGGTTTCACAATATCATGACTACTTCAACTTCTGGGTATATTCTCAGAAGGCTTTAAAACAGGGACTCAAACAGACATAATACCCAAAGTGGAAGGAATCCAACTGTCCACAGAGGACAGAGTAGACGGACAATTCGTGTTACACACATATAACGAATATTATTCAGTTTTAAGAGGAAGGAAATTCTGACACACGTTACAACATAGATGAACTCTGAAGATATTATCATGCCAAGTGAAATAAGCCAGTAAGTAACGCAAGGACCGATAATATATGGTCTTACTTGTTTGCAGTACCTGAAATATTCAAACCCATAGAGACAGAAAGTAGGATGGTGGTTGTTGGGGATGGAGAATTATTATTATTTTTTTAATGTTCATTCATTTTGAGAGAGGAGGGGAGGGGCAGAGACAGAAGGAGAGAGAAAATCCCCAGTAGGCTCCCTGATGTCAGCACGGAGCCCAACGTGGGGATTGATCCCATGACCCTGGAATCACGATCTGAGCTGAAACCAAGAGTCAGACGCTCAACTGACTGAGCCACCAGGCGCCCCCAGAATTATTATTTAATGGATACAAAGTTTCAGTTTGGGCAGACGAAAAAAGTCATAAAGACAGGTGGTGGTCATACCACAGTGTGAATGTACTTGATGCCGCTGAACTGTGCACTTAAAAAGGGTTAAAATGGGACATTTCATGTTACACACACTCACCACAATAAAAAGACCATCACTAGCCCAGCTTGATAAAGTAGAGCAAACACAGGACTAGGAATTCTGAGGTATGAGTTCTAGCCTTCATCCTGTTGCAGTGTGGCCTTAAAGCCCCGGATAAGTCCCTTAACTTCTCAGAGTGTGACCTGGCCCATAGATTTGTCGAGGAGAACAAAGGAGAATGCACAAGAAAGAGCTCTCCACAGCTCCGTATCCAAACAGAAGGCACCCCCATGATTAGCCACACACCTGCCCACGGCCGGAGGGAGGTCTAGGACACATACATGCAGAACAGGTGCTGTGGAGGCATGGAGCGGAGAAGGGCCGAGAACGGTTAAGTAGTTCCCTTACCTCCTGTACAAGCGGCTGCTGGAACAATGGAATGAGAGGATTTGTCCTTGGAATGTCGATGTGAATCTGAAAAAGAGAAGTCATGTCTAAAAACACAAATGCCAGTTTGTTCTTTTGAGAAGTTATTTTCTTAAGATCTGCGAATCGAGGGGGTAAGAGTGACAGCACAGTATCTTCAGAAAGAACTGACGGACATACCAGAAGAGTCTAATTAAGCCCGCCTGTCCATCTGGAATACGTTTCCATGACAGCAATAGCTTACTGAAACTGAGGAAACCTCCGCAGATAAACCACTTATGTCGAACAGCAACGGGCTTCACGCCCTAAGAGAACCCACGGCCTAAGAGAATCGCCCTGGAGTCTGTTTCACTCTGGGCTGGTGCTTACTCAACAGGCATGATCAAAATGTGCGTCCCTCTTTCAGAGTCTTACTCATCACTAGTTCCCAAGAGCGGAGAGAGCTCTGAAAGTGGCAGACACGTGACTGGCTTGGGAACCAGAGGGAGCCGGCATTCAGTAACTGTCACTGCCAAGTCCTCACTTCTGTTACCAAAGAGGTCACGACAGCTGGTTTCGGCTTCAGGATTTCTCCGAGCCTTAACGATCGGTCCCAAGGACCGTGGCGGCGACAGCAGCAGAAGCTACTTTGGCTCTTGAGGCTTCCTGAAGACAGCTGCCAGCAACCTGGGCTTTTCCCCTCGCCCCTCTTCTTCCTCCCCTCCTCTTTTGGCAGGCGGTGGGGACCACCGTGAGGGTGATGGAACACTGCCTGCCGAGCCTGCTGGTAACTACTGCTCCTGCAGACACACGGGCAGACATGGGTGCTGAAACGGCACTAGCTGCCAGGTGGACATACTAATGTCACACAGTCTAGAGGGACTGGACCACTCCTGAGTGAGCTTCTCTTTCACTCTGTGCCCCAGGACCCTTACTACTTGCGGCCTGGGACCAGTAGTGCTGACACCGCGTGGGAGTTTGTCAGAAGTGAAGGTCTCAACCCAGACCCACTGAATCAGAATCTGCATCCTATCATAACGCTTGGGTGGGATTTTATCAAGACCCTGGATGACTTGTATGCATGTGGAAGTTGGGGAAGCAATGCCACTGATCAGTGCAAAAAAAAAAACCAAAACACAAAAAAACAAAAACTCTATTTAAAATGGCTAAAATCAGAGCTACTCATTAGAAACAGGGGAAGCAGTTATGGGAATAAATTTAATTCCTAACCAGCATACCAAAGCCCGAAGACTCGGGAATCCTGCACTACGACAGTTCTCCCAGGAGATACACCTGACAATTATGATTCGTAACCAAAAAGGTGATGACTGTACCTGTCGGTAGGTATCCTGGTGATGTTCCTCATTTCGAGAGTCATAATACTGCTCAATGAAGCCAAAATATTCCTCCCGCTTCCGCTGCAGGGTCAACTTCCTCCTCTCGGTGTTTGCTGGGAGATAGCCCTACAGACAGGACCGTGGTTAGACGGGGACACACGTTGGTTGCACGAGTCCTTAATTTTTATTTGAGCCTAAGGATTGGCTTGGCAACCGTCAAAGGGGCGGAAGGACAGCTGCCAAGAGCACAAGAATCCTCCCTTTTTGGGTCCGGCCGCCCAGCGTCTGCTCTCTCCTTCTTCAATGAGACCCACATGTGGGCAGATGAAGCCAGGCCAGCTTTCCCAGGGTTACGTGCACACTCCCGCAGCCCTGCACTGTAGTTGCAGTGCGTGCTGCTGGTGAGCGCCCCGGAGCTGGCTCAGCAGAGCAATGAATCTAGGTCAGTGGGAGGGAACTGGACCCGAGTGGGGGCCTCTGGAGGGCTGCGTGTGTGCAAGGCGATACTTCCGGGAATCCCAGCCCTACGGCCACCTCTACGGCACATCCCAGGGGTGTGCCTTGGAAGTCTGTGCCAGTCACACATTCTTCTCCACGCTAATATTCACAACTGCCAGCTTAGAAAGCTGAATGGAATCTGTGACACGGGCAGCCACAACGTGCAGACACGGAACTTCTGGCAGCAGCCTCCCGCCTAGCCAAAGCTTCAGGCCAACTTTCCTTCTCACTCCTGGTCTAGAGCCCACTCTCAACTCGTGCGGCTCCCGTTCCCGAAACCACGACCAAATCTGCTCTTGTTGGCATTCAAACTTATTAGAAGTGGCGGAGGCAGTGATTACATGGCTGCAGGATCGGGACTCATGGGGAACACTGAGGAAAGAGTCACTTCCTCTCGCAGACATTTATGTAATACATTCCCCAGGCAGGGCCTGCAGAGCAGGGACCAGGCTTCATTCATTGTTGTGTATCCTCGCAGCTGCTGGCACCATGCCTGGCAGACAGCAGGCCCTCAATAATTCCTTGCTAGATGAATGAATGAATGAACGAACGTGACAGGCTCAGGAAGTCCGAGCGTCCCTATCACAGAGGCTGGCACAGTGCTCTGCCCTCAGTGAGAGCGGGACTGGTGCAGGCTCCTGGGGGAGGCCCATGTCTCACCTCCTCACAGTGCCAGAGTCGCTTTCCACCACTCTCGTTATTCCTACTGAGGAAAGAGTGAAGTCTGGGGAGTGTGGGAGCCCGTCCAAACAAGTGCTGAGATCCCTACCTCACTACGCTCTTTCTCCCTGGCATTGAGCAAGGGCGGATACACCAACGGGGGAAAGCTGTGCTCTTCTATACGTGCGTGAATAACTCGCAAGGATGTGTTTATTTAGGCGCAGAAATAAGACGACAGTCCCACAGATCTGCCACACCCAGTGGGACTGGAGGAGTCTATGCAGTAAGATGAATGTGCCCACACTAACCTCAGCAGGTAAGAAGGGCTGTGTGAGGCTCACGCTTCTCTACACAGCGGGCAGAACTCACCGACAGGAGTCTCCAGGTTATGGGTCGAACCTCCCTGGGAACCCCCGGCCAGCTACACTTCCTCAGTTCATCTGCAAACGGACAACGGCTCGATTGGATTAGCCCTTCCCACAAATGCCCTAAGACAACCCTGAGCCAGCACTGCCTGATTCCTCCCACCATTCAAGAAAGACCACCACCACCAGCAGCAGCAGCGGCTACCGACAAGCACGGGGAGAAAGCCCCAGACAACAGCCCTGAGCAGCAAAGTGGCGAAGACATGGCTCTGCGGTAGTGATGCAGTCAGCTCGGAGATCAGACTCAGGGGGGCAAAGAGAGACCCGTGGGTGTGGATTCGAGTCAGAGTTGCCTCGAGGCAGAGGAGACCAAAGCCAGAACAGCTACACTATGGTCTGCGGGCCGCAGAATCCAGTCCCACCTAATTTGGCCCCTAATTTCTAGTAACATACTTCTGACTTAATACCTGCATGTCACTGCAATGGGCACCAGATCAGGAGATGCTGGAAAAGTAAAAGAAGGAAGAATAAAGAGCAATAGCTTCCAGGTCTCTGAGAATTCCAGTCACCAAGAGGTCCTACCTTGCCCGGGGCTCATGGGGACTCACCTAAGTCAGTGTTGTGGCTGGAGAGAAGCTGACGGAATTTTTCTAGGCGGGTTTTCTCCCGGACAGTCATCGGGGGCGCCCCGGAAGCATTCTGGTCCGAGATGCGGGCAACCAGGGGGATGATGGGTCGGAGAGGGAGTGACTGCTGTTTGTGGAGTGGATTCCTCAGGCATGTGTCACCTGTGATAATGAAAGAGAAAGAGAACAGGCGGCAATGTAGAGCATGGACGCGGAGGGACCCTGAGCTGGCTGTTCAGTACTGGCCCCTCCGCCAGAATCGGGTCCGAGCAGCTGGCGCGCTGCCCCAAGGTGCCCGCTGAGGGCAGCCAGGGGATGGAAAGCGTCTGCCCGGGGGAAGGGCTGCATTTTTATCACAGGTTCCCAAGGCATCTTATGTGCTAACAGACTCCAGAGGCCGTAGCAACTGTGACAACTTTTTTGGCAACTCTGGATGGAAATCAAATGTTTTCTTTCCACCCCAACCTGGGATGTGTCTTCATGCCTAATATTGAATGTGGGGGCAACACGGTCTAAGGTAGTGTTTGCCTTCCCTTTCCACATCACAGAGCACGTAAGCAGTGAGTTAAATTCTGACTGTCCTTTCATAACTGTTTCATATTCTTTATCTATCTGGGCCTTAAAAAGCAGGAGTCACAGGGAACCTGAGTGGCTCAATCAACTAAGCATCTGACTTCGGCTCAGGTCATGATCTCGAAGTTCATGTGTTCAAGCCCCACATCTGGCTCTGTGCTGTCAGCACGGATCCTGCTTCCGATCCTATCCCATTGTCTCTGCCCCTTCCCCACTCATGTTCTCTCTTCTCTCAAAAATAAACATTAAAAAAAAACAAATGGGCTAAATGGGTAAGGGGCATTAGGGAATCTACTCCTGAAATCATTGTTTCACTATGTGCTAACTAATTTGGATGTAAATTTTTAAAAATAAAAAATTAAATTAAAAAAAAAAAAAGGCAGGACTCACAACAAGAATTAAATGATGAGGGGGTTCCTGGGTGGCTCAGCTGGTTAAGCATTTGGCTGGGGTCATGATCTCACACTTTGTGAGATCAAGCCTCATGTCAGGCTCTGTGTTAACAGCATGGAGTCTGCTTGGGATTCTCTCTCCCTCTCTCTCTGCCCCTACCCTGCTTGCATGCATGCTCTCTCTCTCTCTCTCAAAATAAATAAACATTTTTCAAAAAATAAAGAAAGACAGGGTGCCTGGGTGGCTCAGTTGGTTAAGTGTCCAATGTCGGCTCAGGTCATGATCTCGTGGTTTGTGAGTTCGAGCCCCGCGTTGGGCTCTGTGCTGACAGCTCAGAGCCTGGAGCCTGCTTTGGATTCTGTGTCTCCCTCTCTCTCTGCCCCTCCCCTGTTCATGCTCTGTCTCTCTCTCAAAAATAAATGAACTTAAAAAAAAATTTTTTTTAAATAAAAAATAAAGAAATCCTCTCTTGGAAAAAAAAAAAAAAGATGAGCACTCAGCAACATGCACAACTAGAAGGTTTACAGAAGCAACAGTCACAGGGTATTTGGCTGGGATGCCTAGTGTAACATGGGGCCTAGGAAACACAGACCACACACTGGGGGCCTGAGAGCGATGTGCACCTCTGATATCACAGATTAACACATGATGTTCACAGGAGGGGACCTCATAAAGGGAATGTTCTGGACGGTCCTGGCTGTATGAGGGCTGCACCTTTACTAGGGATGGGGGCGGGGAGGGGGGTGCTTCCTCACACTTGAGATCCTTTAAGACCCTCAATCACAGCATACAGACACTTCCAACAGCCTATAGCTACGGCCAGTCAATCAACACCGAACACCCACGTGGGCACGGCACTGAAGGTGGAACCTGGAACCCGATCGGCGATGGAAAGTGACTGTGGCATTTTAACAGCCTCACAGCCTAAGTTCATGACCACGTGCTTATTCTGAAACTGCAGAAGTTGTTCTCTTAGAGCACGAGTCGGGACACACGCCAGGCTCTGACATTCTTCCACTTCCCTTCGCCCTTTACCAGTCAGCCATTCTAACTTTCACTGGAATAATGACACTTCCCTCTCCGACTCAGAATAACTGGCTTCCACAAAACCCTCTAGAGCAAAATTGCATACCGCAATGGATAGTTAAGAGGGTACACTGAGAGACCCCAAACATCTGATAAAACCACCATTACCTCAACCACTTGCAGAAGCCAGTTTCCCAAAAAGAAACAGAAGGCGTGTCTCCTCCCACCCCGCCCCCAACCTGAGGCTGTGACACAGAGCCTCCGGGCACATGTTGCTCCATTCCTTAGGAACAGGAAAGGAACAACCTTACTAGTGACTGCTCCCCAGGGCCGAACAGGCCAAACAACAGTGCCACACGTTTGTGAAATTCAGCCACTAACAACTTTACATACACGAGTCAATAATCTTAAACCTGACCAGGCCCAAAGAAATGTGAAGCAACCAAAGAGCAAAAGTTCTAGACCCCATCACAGGGAAAGGAAGAACAAAACGACAGGCAAAAATGGGGTGTCAGCAAGTGAAGCCCCAAGTAGCCATCAAGGTGTGGGGGCGGAACAAGCAGAGTCTATGACCCATTGGGCTCAGGCTTGAGCTTTCGCATTTACCATTCAATGGAAGATCTGAGTAATGCCCTAGAGAAAAACCGTTCATTTGAGGTGCACTCTGCTGAAAAGGGTGAGGCTATGGACGGGAGCAGGATGGACTTACTGGAATTTCTGGACAGCTGAGCGTCACTGCTGGACTTTATGACCTTGTAGCTGGCAGGAACATCGGATGTTGTTGACTGGGAGCGTTCTGGTTTCACCCTCAGCTTGCTGTGGTTTTCTAGGACTTGGGCTGCGGTCGCCAGAGCAACTTTTGAGTTTAGAGTTTGGAAAGAAGGGGAGGAAAAGTCCTCTTCCTCATCATCGCCAATGTCCCAAGCATCACTGGTATTCCGGGCAAACTCATGGAAACTGGAGGCCTTCTTATTCTTCAAAGGAACTGCGTTGACTTTTGACCGTTCTTTGATGAAGCTTTAAGAAAGGAGACATCGTTACCAGGGAATGATCTGACACTTCTGACCACCTTCACTGGCTTAATATGAACAGTATGACAAACTAGTTGATATATAATCTTTACCTTCTACAAATAAAAACAGCTGTATCCATTCCTCATCTAGAGGCATCTAGACCAGCACTACTATACTGCAGAGACTGATGGAGCAGAGACAAAAATGCTCACCAAATATCCCATGTGCTCCCCTATACTTCCCAGCCCCTCACCCCCGCCCCGTATTCAGACAAGGCTAGAAGACTAGTTCTGGCCAATAAGCTGAGGAGAGAAGTGAGGAAATCACTCCAAAGCCAAAGCAGACAAGCACAGGGATGACTTCTCTCTCTATACGCTTTCTTCTACTGTGGTAACTGGCCAGGCGCCTCCCTCACCTGGGAAGCAGAGTGACTACGTAGGGTAGAGCCTGCCCTCCACTCCCACTCAACTCCACTCTGGACACGTAGCATGACAAAGGAATAAATGAACCTTTGTTGTGACAATCCACTGAGATTCCAGAGTTAATCTGCTACGGTAACATAACCTAAACTATTCCTTAGAGTAGGACATGAACTCCTGGCAGAACCAGAGATAATTTTAGGCAGTCCATATGTAGCATGAAACATCAAGTTCCAGAATGAATGAGATGTTCCTTTTTCATTCTGTTAAAGTCCTTCAGCTAGCCTAAAGGAGACAGTCTCAGTATGGTGCTATTCTGTCTTTAAGACTATTTTTTAACAAAGAGAGGACGGCCTCAGATCAACATGTTTGCAAGCAACATCAGCTGGTTTAGAATTTTCTTAATAAGAGAGTTTTGTTTTTTTCACTGTGTTTACTTTTAAGGTTATTTCTTCTATTTTTGGCAAATGATAATTAGCTTTCCACTTCTAATTTACAGAAGTGATGAGGTTTACTTTAAAATATCAATGTGGGGCGCCTGGGTGGCTCAGTCGGTTAAGTGTCCGACTTCAGCTCAGGTCATGATCTCACGGTTCGTGGGTTCGAGCCCCGCGTCGGGCTCTGTGCTGACGGCTCAGAGCCTGGAGCCTGCGTCGGATTCTGTGTCTTCCTCTCTCTCTCTGCCCCTCTCCCGCTCGTACTCTGTCTCTCTCTCCCTCTCAAAAATAAATAAACATTAAAAAAATTTAAAAAAAAAAAGATAAAATATCAATGTGGAATTATGGAAAGAGCCTAAATGTCCATCATCTGATGAATGGATAAAGAAATTGTGGTTTATATACACAATGGAATACTATGTGGCAATGAGAAAGAATGAAATATGGCCTTTTGTAGCAACGTGGATGGAACTGGAGAGTGCTATGCTAAGAGAAATAAGTCATACAGAGACAGACAGATACCATATGTTTTCACTCTTATGTGGATCCTGAGAAACTTAACAGAAGACCATGGGGGAGGGGAAGGAAAAAAAATGGTTAGAGAGGGAGGGAGCCAAACCATAAGAGACTCTTAAAAACTGAGAACAATATGAGGGTTGATGGGGGGTGGGAGGGAGGGGAGGGTGGGTGATGGGTATTGAGGAGGGCACCTGTTGGGATGAGCACTGGGTGTTGTATGGAAACCAATTTGACAATAAATTTCATATTAAGAAAAAAAAAAATATATATATATATATCAATGTGGGTCGCCTGGCTGGATCAGTCGGTAGAGCATGTGAATCTTGACCTCAGGGTTGTGAGTTCGAGCCCCACATTGGGTGTAGCAATTACTTAAAAATAAAATCTTAAATACACACACACACACACACACACACACACACACACACACACACAAATCTAATTGAGGTTTTTTAAGAGGTTATTTTTAAAAAATGCATTCAGTAAAATAACAGAACAGACTTTGGCAAAAAAACGTGAAGATGGTACATGACGACAGTTTGGGAAAACTAGATTGACTCACTGAGGAAAGAGAGCTTAGTCCTAGGAGTCATGCGAATCATTCCTACTTTCCTGACCTTTTCCTCTTTAGGTCTCCCCTTTAACATCTGTGGGCCCTTATTCTGGATCCTGGGGACTACGTGGTTGGGACATTTCTAACTCAGTCTTGTCTAACATCCCTCAAATCCCAAACCTTGTGTACATTTACACCTGGAGCCTGAATGCACTGGAGTAAAGACATCACTTGGGAATGCAAGCTGGTGCAGCCACTCTAGAAAACAGTATGGAGGTTCCTCAAAAAACTAAAAATAGAACTACCCTACAACCCAGCAATTGCACTACTAGGTATTTATCCAAGAGATACAGGTGTGCTGTTTCAAAGGGACACATGCACCCCCATGTTTATAGCAGCACTATCAACAATAGCCAAAGTATGGAAAGAGCCCAAATGTCCAGCGATGGATGAATGGATAAAAAAAAGTGGTATATATATATACTAGGGAGTAATCCTCGGCAATCAAAAAGAATGAAATCTTGCCATTTGCAACTACGTGGATGGAACTGAAGGGTATGATGCTAAGTGAAATCAGTCAGAGAAAGACAAATATGATATGACTTCACTCATATAAGGACTTTAAGAGACAAAACAAATGAACATAAGGGAAGGGAAAGAAAAATAATATAAAAACAGGGTGGGGGGGGGGGGCGCCTGGATGGCTTGGTCGGTTAAGCGTCCAACTTCGGCTCAGGTCATGATCTCACGGTCCGTGAGTTCGAGCCCCGCGTCAGGCTCTGTGCTGACAGCTCAGAGCCTGGAGCCTGTTTCAGATTCTGTGTCTCCCTCTCTCTCTGCCCCTCCCCTGTTCATGCTCTGTCTCTCTCTGTCTCAAAAATAAATAAACGTTAAAAAAAAAAAATTAAAAAAAAGGGAGGGGGACAAAGCATAAGAGACTCTTAAATATGGAGAACAAACAGAGGGTTACTGGAGGGGTTGTGGGAGGGGGGATGGGCTAAATGGGTAAGGGGCACTAAGGAATCTACTCCTGAAATCATTGTTGCACTATATGCTAACTAATTTGGATGTAAATTAAAAAAATAAAATTAAGTATTATGTTGAAAAAAAAAAAAAAAGACATCACTAATTGCCTCCCTGTTTCCTCCAGCAAAGCACAGTGACACCAGAGGGGAAACAAGGTTCTGCCAGAAGAGCTGAATTTCCCCATTTCCAGGAGCTGTTTCTTCCCTTTGGGTAAAGGTGGGTGGTCTAACAACCCATCTCATCTCCCTCGATGAGTCCAATGCTTATCCTAAAAGATAATTGTTATTAACACGGATAAATACAGTCTGGGAGCTCATACAGCTCAGCTCATCAATATGTCCTTACTATTAGCATCAGAAAAGGAGTAAGATTTTAACTCAGGCATTGTTTTCAAAGCTGGTCTTACACAGAGTAAAGGAAGAGAAGACATCACACAAAATACAAGGGAGAAAACTAGATTACAAGATGTAGCAGTTCAAATGTGATAGAAACAAAATACCATTTTCTACCCGCCAAGTTAGCAAAGATCTAAACAGCATTCTCTTCAGTGTTGCCAAGGGTGCAGGGGGACCGCCATCTAATGGTGCAGGTGAGGGTGTATGTTGTACAGCCTTCTGGAAAACAATCTGGCAACATACATACCATAAACCCGAAAATGGTTTATAATTTCTGGCCCTAACAAAATAACCAGAGGGTCAAAGGATCTAAGACAGTTTATCATGGTGTTATTTTGGTTAAAAACTGAAAACAGCATAAACATCTAGAAATTGGAATGATGAAATTTGTTCAGCCACCAGATGAAATGTTATAATGCCACTGAAAAGCACATCTCACAGGCTATTAAGTAACACTAGAAAACGATCTCAATAAAGTGAAAACTGGAGCCAAAAAAATATATTTTTATAATCTCTATATTTAAAAAAAAGTATATGCATAGAAAAGACCAGAAAGAAAATACATCAAAATGTTAACAGTGCTTATCGCTAGGCTGTGGAATTATAGGGGATATTTCATTTCATTTCTATAGGTCTCTGAATTATTTGTGTCTTCTACAGTGAGCATATTATTAACCAGTGGATAAGGTTGTTGGCTTTCATCAATCCCCAAAGTAAGGGTACTTATAAACTTACTAAACAAACGATCAGAAATGAGCAAGAGCTCAAATCAAAGGAAATAAAACTGGGACAACACATTGTGAATATCTGCTGTCAAAAATCCATCCACGAGCCAGAAGAGGCAAAGTACTCGTCTGTGGACCTGCTGAGGTTGCAGGTTCTGGACCCATCCCTATGACTGTTTCTCTTTTGTAAAGGGGGATGTAGAAAGGGACCCTCAGAGGGTCCACTGTCAAGAACAAATAGGCAGATGTGTAAGAAAGCTCTGCCACCAATAAAATACTGCATACAAGTTCGTGGTTACTGTCGTTTTCCTCTTTGGAGGCTATGTGTACCTCAAGATTGCACACAATGAACCCAACTGATTGATATGGAGTACCTTGGATACCAAGATTAACCACCGTGTTTTTCTGGTTGATGTTTCCTAAATACTCTCTCTCTCTCTCTCCCTTTTTTTTTTTTGAAAGTAGGCTCCACACCCAACATGGGGCTTGAACTCACGACCCAGTAATCAAGAGTCACATGCTCTACCAAGTCAGCCAGGCGCCCCTCTTAAATACTCTCTTGATATTTTTAAGATTTTTAAAATAAGCCATCAAATCAAGAAGCTAAATTTTTTTTAATTTTTTTTATTTAAAAAAAATTTTTTTTAACATTTATTTATTTTTGAGACAGAGAGAGACAGAGCATGAACGGGGAAGGGTCAGAGAGAGAGGCAGACACAGAATCTGAAACAGGCCCCGGGCTCTGAGCTGTCAGCACAGAGCCCGACGCGGGGCTCGAACTCACAGACTGTGAGATCATGACCCGAGCTGAAGTCGGACGCTCAACTGACTGAGCCATCCAGGCGCCCCAAGAAGCTAAATTTTAACTCAGGCCAAAGAAGTGACTGGATGCTGATAGTTTAACACTGGGTGAAGCACACATACATGCTGCACTGGATGGAAACATTGCACCAAGAGATGGGACATGCTAAGACTCAGGCTCTAACACATCTGTACAAACAAAGGAGGTTAAATCAGCCTAGTGGTGGGTACATGAGGATTTGTTATATTTTTCTTTACATGTTTCTAAGCATTCAAGTATTTCATTACATTTTTTGAAGGAGATGAAGATTCAATATAAGTCAACTATTAAGATTAAGAATTGGAATTACTCAGGTGAAGACTTCTGCAAATAGAAACTGGAAGGACATATTCCAACACACTGAAGAACAAAGAAGGAGGAAAGGCTGTCATTCCCTGTGACAGGAAGACAAGAGACTCAAAGAAGACCATCTTGAGGCCACTGGAAATTATTTTAGAGATGCCTATTCCACAAAACCCAGAACGCAACCAACCAGTCAAAAAAAGTCAGCTCCGTCTTCTGGAAAGAGGCCTTCATGGAGGAAGGGGTTGGTACCACCAGGAGGGGTAGGAGTGTGAGGACTGAGGGTTGGTGAGAACCAGTTACAGAATGAAAGAGGCAGGTCAGAGTGAAAAGGTTCCTGGGTTGCCACTGAGAGGAAACAAGAAAATCTACAGACCAGCAACAACGGTGGGATGATTTAAAGTTGAAGCATTTCCATGTTTATTCATTTTGTTCTCTCCAAAGGAGAGAATATAAATTTATACATACGTTAAAGTGTGAATGTATTGGCTATTTACTAGGTGCCAGGTTCTGTGCTAATATTTATATATACCCATTTTCTGATCAATGCTCATTCATAAGGCTATAAAGTACTATTACTTTTTGAGGTATTATTATTATTATTATTATTATTCCTATTTGCAGATCAGGAAACTGAGGCTTACTAAGGTCATGAGCAGGCAGCAAAGTCTGGGCTCAAATCTAGGTCTACCTGACCTGATGGCCTGCATACACTCTTTAACTCATCTACCTAGAAAAGGAGGTCTAGTAAGATCTGCAGCCCAGGAAGAGGAGTTGCCAGGCAAACGGAGCACATACCACCACAGCCGTAGTGCCCCCGAGTGTGCACACTGACAGCCCTAACTCTCTAGCCTTGTGCCAATCGTCTCCTGTCTACACGGAACGGGCTGTGTGTGTTGGTAGCCGGAATGGGAAGAGGCTGAATTCAGGAATATGGCCCCTGGAGGAGACACACCACTCTTCTCTTTTGACATCAGGAGGCCCAGTGAAAAAACCAATCCAGGTGATCCCAGCTGGGGGTACCTCTGGCTTATAGGCTGCCTCATTTTAACATGGCCCCAACTAACTGATAGCCAACCTGAGGTATCCTAACAACCACAGTGTGGCTTGAAGTTCAGCCAAGGTTGTTCAAACTGATCTGTGTCAGACTTACAACCAAACTGGCCTGTCACAGACACCTCCATCGCGCCTCCTTACGACCGAATGCCAAATTATAGCTTCAAAAGCACTTTCACAGAGACCTCTTAATTCTCCCAGTAACTCTGACCTGAGTCTTATTACTTCTACTTCATGGATGAGGAGACTCAGAGAGGTTAAGTAATTTGCCCAAGATCATGGAGCTACAAAGTGGTGAAGAAAAAGAGATTCAAGGAGTGCACACGACCCTAAAACTCCTGAAAACGTAATTAAGTGGCACATTTGAGAGAAATCAGTTGCTTGGTGAATGGTAACTTGTTGAATGCTGACACGAGCCCCAAAGGATGTTTTGAACAAGAGTGGCTACAGGTTCTACTGGTTAGGAAACAAAAGATCAATCATTCTGTAATCTGATTGAGGCTACACCGTTTTACTGACATGGCTGCTCGCTTAACAGAAACAGTACACAAATTTACTCAGAAAAATAATGTCTGACACTGGTGAGGGGTGTGAAACAAGCGGGGAATTCAGTGACATTCAAATAAATCCAGTCATCCCGATAACTAGTGTGGCTGCGTGTGAACCAGCTTCGTAACACGCAAGCAGGATCGTACTTTAGTGCAATTCAGAAAACAATAAATTTAGAGGCTTGTCATACCATCAAGTGGCCAATGGGGCCACTCGGCAGTAAGGCCAGCTTCATCCGAGCTGTAAAAATTATTGCTGGCAATATTATCAGTAATGGTAATAATTTGGCAAATTGAAGTCAGTATATACAGACAGGGAACGATGTACTGTGCTCATGCAGTTTAGATGATTGAAGACCCCGTGTAAAGGCTTCTGCTGTGATGGGGCTTAACCACCGGTAATTAATGGCAGTCTGAAGTGGAATGATAATCACACAGAGGAGAAAGTAATAAAAATGTCCCAACAAAGGTACTAAAATAAGGGCGATAAATGTTTTATAGTAACAATCTGGAACTGTAAAATGGTCCAGTGCAGACCTAGAGGTTGTCCCATGTTGCAGAGTGCTAACAAACCACCAAGTGCATGAAAAGAGGCGGCAATTTATTCAGTGACAATTCTACTCCTCCCAAATTGCAGAGCTAAGCGATTGCTTCTATTGAAAGTATGATTGCAGGGGCGCCTGGGTGGCCCAGTCGGTGGAGTGTCCAACTCTTGATTTCAGCTCAGGTCATGATCCCAGGGCTGTGGGATTGAGCCCTGCATCAGGTTCCACGCTGAACGTGGAGCCTGCTTGGGATATTCTCTCTCTCTCCCTCTGCCCTCTCCCCTAGCTCTCACTCTCTCTAAAACAAAATTTTAAAAATAAATAAAAGGAGAATGATATTTAAGTAAGATACACGAAGAAAAAATTAAACCTATAAAAAAAAAAGAAAAGAAAGTTGATTCCAACTCTCCTGAATGATCAGTGAAAACTTTTGTGGTTTTATATAACTAATAGCTGGGAAAACAAAAGTATATAAAATTTGTCTTGGCAGTTTGGGATATGGGAATGTTCCTCAAGACCTGTCCTCAATACAGAGTCAGGGAAAATGCACTCGATAACAGATGCAGACAAGGTGTGGTGACTCTGACATGAACATAAAATAGGACAGTACCCTCGACTGCCTTACGCATGGGTGGACTGAGTGATTTCTGTGTTAGCCACGTATTCATCAAAGACAATTATAAAATATGCTGGAATGGATCTACCAATCAACAAATCCTGGCTGTGAACAGAACTGGCTACAAGGAACAGAATCCTCAACCACTGGGAGCACCTCGGTGGCTCAGTTGGTTGGGCCTCCAACTTAGGCTCAGGTCATGATCTTGCAGTTCGTGAGTTCGAGCCCCATGTCCGGCTCTGTGCTGACACCTCAGAGTCTGGAGCCTGCTTCAGATTCTGTGTCTCCCTCTCTCTCTGCTTCTCCCTGGCTTGTGCTCGCTCTCTCTCTCTCTCTCTCTCTCTCTCAAAAATAAATAAAAACACTAAAAAAAAAAAAAAAAAAAGAATCCTCAATCTCTGATGCTTAAATTGTAAAGACCCATGATGCCAAGGCACTACTCAGCAGGTGTCTGAGGGTCTCTTACCCGTTCCCTCAGTTTACAAGTTATCTGCTACAGCTTTCAGCATCTATTTTCACACCACCACATGCAAAAGCAGGAAAGGTGAGTAGAGACAAAAAGAGGCTCTCTTCACAAAATGATCTCTCTCTGATCGAACAGGAACATCTTTCCAGGTACCCTCCCTCAGGAGACTTTTACATCTCATGGGCCAGAACCAATGACATAAGCCCACTGCAGGCCAGTCACTGTGATTACCAAAAGATCATTATAAAAGGCTTAAACTAATACAGATACCTGCTCAAGAGCTGAATAAAATTATGGTTCTTGAGCAAGGAAGAGGCAGGGGCAGGGAAGACTGCTAGTTAAGTAGTGCCTGCTGTACCGACCGACAGACCAGATAGTCTGCTATTGGTAAAACCAGGAAAGAGTATCCATTCTACTTAATGTGAATGCCACACAATTGTCACAGAAAACATGCTCCCCTATGAAGAGCAAGGTACAAACTAAGAAGCACTAAAGTAAAGCTCACTGTCTAAGTGCATGCAATGATTTCATTCCTTCAACCCATAAATGTTTACTAAGTGCCTAGTACGCGCTGCGTGCTCTTCTAGGTACTAAGGGTACAGCGGTGAATAAAGCAAAATCCCTGCCCTCAAAGAGCTTATACCGTGGCTTCTGGTGTAAAAACTGTGCATTACAGAAAAGAATAGCAGTCGCGCTTCCAAAGTGATTCAGACGACCGTACCTTCCACATACCGGCCAAATTGCCATCTTTTTGCAATGAGTTGGTAGAATTACAGAAAGTTCACCACATATTCAGCTAAGTTATTATTTTTTTTTAATATTAAAATGCTGGGGTGCCTAGGTGGCTCAGTCAATTAAGCATTTGACTCTTGATTTCGGCTCAGGTCATGATCTCGCGGTTCGTGAGATCAAGCCCCACGCTGGGCTCTGTGCTGACAGTGCAGTGCCTGCTTGGGATTCTCTCTCTCTCTCTCTCTCTCTCTCGCTCACTCTGCCCCGACCCCCGCTTGCGTGCACACACATGCACTCTCTCCCTCAAAAGAAACATTAAAAAAAAAAACTTTAAATATTAAAACATTGATAATGTACATCTGTTATGGCATTTTTGTAGGTATTCAAAATACTTTAATATACATTATCTTTACTCCTTCCTTGACTATTAAGGAAAGAAAGGGTAGATATTATTACACGGGCCCCGAAAGATGACAACTTAGGTCTCCTGTACCTCTCAAATCATTCGGCTTTCACCACAAACTACAGCTTTCCTGGAAATAAGTCTTAAGATGAAGCGTGCCCAGAGACAGAGCCCAAAATTCTTAGAAAATCTGAGAAGATGATGCATCTCTTCATTTAAATTCACTGTGGCTGATTGATGGCCCATGATAGAAAGGAGCGATGAAGTGATAATTGGGGGTATGCATACACACGCACACATCTTGGATTTGACCAGGGTTTCTATTGTGTTCGAAAATAACTTATTAGAATTTTACTAGAGAAATAACCTCCAGGGAGCTTTTAACTCTACTGTATGGCTAGATTTCTTTGAGGCTGGAGAAAGAGGACCTGAAGAATGCCAGCCCTACAGTTATATTCTATTCGCCCCAGTCCTCATAGTATAAGTGAAGACAAGATGGCAGACCTATATATATTCAGAAGCAATGAACCCCAGAAAGGAGGCTCCTACAAGAAGAAGGTCATCAGTCATCCAATTTGGAGACGATATTTAACCAATAAAGACCCTTCCATCAGAACAAAGGGTCCAACACCAAACCCGGCATATACCAGCTTCCAATGCAGGAAAATAAATCTCTGGTGTGAGTTAATTTCCCACTTAATAATAGATCATTTAGAGGTAAGAAGATTGCTCATCTCTTGATCCAAAATAGAGCAGGGGAGAAGCCAGAAAAGATCAAAGTAGAAACTGTCATTTCAACAAAGTAGGGGAAGGTTTGAGAGTTTTAAAAGAAGTACATGCATGAAAGGAAAACTATCTTGACTTACTTTTTGGTGAGCCGAGGGTCCAGAGGGGGGTGTTGTGCTCCGTACACAGGCTGGATGCTGGAACCAAGAAGAAAAGAAAGAAGAAAATTGTCAGGAAGCTAAATACGTCAGGTAAGTATCATCTGCATCACAAAATTGGAAGGGACTTTGGGAAACAGGTCTCCTCCAAGACAACCACATCCAAGCCTTTCAGCCTGGGGGCACCTGGCTGGCTCAGTGGGCAGAGTGTGTGATTCTTGATCTCGGGGTCATGAGTTCAAGCCAGACGTTGGGCATACAGATTAAATCAACATAAAAAAAATTAAGTCTCTGGAGAATGTTCATTTTCCACTGGGGCTTCAGCACCTTACATACCTGACAGACTGGAAGTCCTATCGGTAAAGACGACAGCACAGAAAGAGAACAGGCTTTTGAGCTGGAGACAGCATGGTTTGAACCAGAACTCGCGTTCTGGCATCCGCCACCTCTGTACACTTGCGCGAAATTACTGGACCACTTTGAGCCAGTTTTCTCGTCTGTAAACTGAGAGGATCACCTACCCCAAAAGATCACCTGGGCTAAACAACAGTGAAGCAACACTAGGTACCAAGGGAAGGGTGACCCAAGTGACTCACTGGTGGCTGGTGGGCACACAAAGTGATACAGCCCACTTCAAAAAAACAGGTTGGCAATATCCAGGAGGAACGAAATATGCATACCCTAAAGCCTAGCATATTCTTCTCAAATCTGTATCTTAATAGAAATACATACATACGTGTATCAGAAGACATATATAAGACTATTCATAGCATTATAGTTCCTTTTAGCCTAAAGCTAGAAATAACCCAAGTGTCCAACAGAAAATAAACTGTAATGTGTTCGTATAATAGAATATTATATAGCAACATAAACATACAAAATGGGGCACACAAGTAATAATGTGCATGAGTCTTCCAAATGTGCTGAGCAAAACAAGCAAAAAATAAAAGGGTAAATATTGTTCTATTTATATACACTTCAAAAACAGCAAAAAGGATTTATATATTTACGGATGCATCCATAGCAATAACCCCATAAAGGAAGGAGGGATTAACACAAAAGGATGTGGTTACTTCAGAGGGAAGGAGAGAGTTGTGGTCGAGAACAGATCCAGGGGCTTCTGACCTGCTCACTTCTGGGGTGTTCACTTTGTGATTATTCGTCAAGTTATCATACCACACAACTGTTTTATGGAATAGGTCACAATAAAAAAGAGTGACTTGAGGGGCCAGGTGCCTGGGTGGCTCAGTTAGTTGAGAGACCAACTCCTGGTTTCAACCCAGGTCATGACCTCACGTTTCATAGGGTTGAGCCCCACATTGGGCTTTGTGCTGATGGTGCAGAGCCTGCTTGGGATTCTCTCTCACTCCTCTCTCTCTTAAAATAAACACTCACTCTTGAAATAAACCCACTCACACTCACTCTTGAAATAAACATTAAAAGAGTGACTTGAGAATAATTATATATCCAGCCAAACTGTTGTTCAAATACAAAGGTGACAGAAAAACATGTTGCAAGATGCAAGAACCCAGGAAATATGGTTTTCTTGACTCCTTCCTGAAGAAACTACTAGAAGAAAAACTTCAATGAACAATGAGATAGAGAAACTACAGTGAAAGGACTCGTGTAAAGAATTTAATGAATTTAGCCTTAAGACTAAGTCTTAAATTTGAGGCTTCATGATTAGAGGAGAGAAGGTAAAAACAATGTAAGTGGCATAGGTTAAAATGGAACAGAGGATGGAGTGGACAAATAAGTATGTTGGCTGGGGCACCTGGGCAGCTCAGTCGGTGAAACGTCCAACCCTGGCTCAGGTCATGATGTCACGGTTTGTGAGTCTGAGCCCCGCGTCAGGCTCTATGCTGACAGCTCAGAGCCTGGAGCCTCCTTCAGAATCTGTGTCTCCCTCCTCTCTGCCCCCACCCCCCAGCTCACATTCTGTCTCTCTCAAAAAATAAATATACATTAAAAAAATTTTTTAAAAGAAGTATGTTGGTTTCTTCATCTTTCACAGACAAGGCTCAAAAGATATTTAAAGGTGATAGCTCAAGTCATAGAGGCATAAGTATGTTTTAGGATAGGAGATAAAACTGAAAAAAATAGGGGCACCTGGGTGGCTCAGTTGGTTCGGTACCTGACTCTTAGTTTCGGCTCAGGCCATGATCTCACAGTTTGTGAGTTCAGGCCCCACACTGGGCTCTGTGCTAACAGCGCAGAGCCTGCTTGGGATTCTCTCTCTCCTCCTTTCTCTGCCCTTCCTTTGCTCTCATGCTCTCTCTCTCCCGCTCTCAAAAATAAATACATAAATTAAAAAAAAAAAAAACTTTAATTGAGGGGTGCCTGGGTGGCTCAGTTGGTCAGATGTCAGACTTTGGCTCAGGTCATGATCTTGCAGTTTGTGGGTTCGAGCCCCGCATCAGGCTCTGTGCTGACAGCTCACAGCCCGGAGCCTGCTTCAGATTCTGTGTTTCCTCCCTCTCTGCCCCTCCCCTGCTCATGCCCAGTCTCTCTCTCTCTCTCTCTCTCTCTCTCTCTCTCTCACACACATTTTAAAAAATTTTTTAAAAACTTTGAGAAAAATAATATAATCAAGTAAAAGCAGATGAGGAAAGGGCAAGAAATGCAACTACCAATTTCATCATTGATCATGGTAGGCGGTCAATAGATGTCTCAAGAAATACAGTATAGAGTTATAAATGCAATAACTAGAATAAAAACACAAACTTCCCCAATTATCAGAATATACACATGCACACCCTCTCCCAAAGCAAGTAGTCCTTACAGTGAAAGATTTTTTTAAGAAAACATTAAAAACAGAGCTATAATAAAATATATCAGTCATTCCAGCAAATATAAAAGGGCTGAACTTACCCATTAAAAGAAAATTATTATTTAGAGGGGACTGATTAAATAAATGATGGTACATCTGTAAAAAAGAATGGGGCAATTCTATACCCATTGGCACAAAACAAACTCTAAAACATCAATTAAATGTTTTAATTAAAAACATACGCAGGGGCACGCTGCTGTCCGTGTCCCCCCCTCTCTCTGCCCCCTCCCACTTGTGCTCTGTCAAAAATAAACAAAACATTAAAAAAAAAAAGATGCAGAACTGTATGCATAACATGCCGTCATTTCTGTGGAAAACCTTTAAAATAAAACAAATCCGCATACGTCTCTATAATTAGAGATCTCTGAGAAAATACACACGACACCAGCAGCAGGGGTTTGGAAGAGGAACTGGAGAACCCGGCAGCAGAGAGGCTGAGTTTTTACTACCAACTTTCTGAATTGGTATCATGGACATGTATCACCTTTTTAGGAAATAAATGAAGCAATCTTAAGAGAGTTGGGAGGTTTAAATGAGTCAACGTGTAAAAAGCCCTTTAGCACAATTCCTGGCAGGTAGTAATACTAGCAGGTAATGAGGTAGATTTGCAAACATCCAGAATGCCACCTGGCACATGCTCATTGCCCAAGAAATGTTGGCTTTCTTCCTCCCTCCCATTTTGGTAATTTATTCCTTACCAACATTTAGAAAGTAGAACAAGTTTACCAACTACCTTGTTTGACATAACCAGTGTGATCCCAAAGTTGCTTTTAAATAAAAATGCAGCCAATTCAATCATTTTCATATTGATTTCTACTAAGATTCCAGCAGGAATGTTCTTATGTACAATCTTTATGGATATAGCTCTGACCTTTTTAGCTATTAAGAATCTCTAACTCCCCAAACTTTTCTGAAAGGTTATTCAGTAATTTGTAAACAAACCATTACCTATACTACTATAGAGATACAAATACAATTTTAACATGTTTACAGAGATTCCTAGGCAGAGAAAAAGGAGAAAGAAAATAAGAGGGATCAAAGAATAACGGGAAAGTCTGGCATACAGAGAGAAGGCTGACACAAAACAAAAATGAAAACACAAGCAAAAAAGCCAAAAGGCATAGATCAATGGAACAGACCAGAACACCCAGAAATAAACCCACAACTATACGGTCAATTAATCTTCCAACAAAGCAGGAAAGTATATCCAATGGGAAAAGGACTGTCTCTTCAACAAATGGTGTTGGGAAAACTGGACAGCAATGTGCAAAAGAAAGAAACTAGACCACTTTCTTACACCATATACAAAAATAAACTCAAAATGGATTAAAGACCTAAATGTGAGACCTGAAACCAAAAAATCCTAGAAGAGAACATAGGTAGCAACCTCTTGGACATCAGACATAGCAAATCTTTCCTAGATATGTCTTATGAGGTAAGGGAAACAAAGGCAAAAATAAACTATTGGGACTACATCAAAACAATAAGTTTCTGCACAGCGAAGGAAACAATCAACAGGACTAAAAGACAATCTACTGAATGGGAAAAGATATTTGCAAATGACCTATTTGAGAAAGGGTTAGTATCTAAAATATAGAAAGAACTTATAAAACTCAACACCCAAAAACCAAATAATCCAATTTAAAAATGGGTAGACGACATGAAAAGACATTTCTCCAAGAAGACACACAGATGACCAACAGACACATGAAAAGATACTCACCAACACTGATTATCAGGGAAATACAAATCAAAACTATAATGAGATATCACCTCATACCTGTCAGAATGGCTAAAATCAACAACACAAGAAATGATAGGTGTTGGTGAAGATGTGGAGAAAAGGGAACCCTCTTGCACTGTAGGTGGGAATGCAAACTGGTGCAACCATTGTGGAAATGACTATGGAGGCTCCTGAAAAAGTTAAAAATAGGGGCACCTGACTGGCTCAGCTGGAAGAGCATGTGACTCTTGATCTCAGAGTCGTGAGTCCAAGCCCTACGTTGGCTGTACAGATTACTAAAAAAATAAATATAGGGGCGCCTGGGTGGCGCAGTCGGTTAAGCGTCCGACTTCGGCCAGGTCACGATCTCGCGGTCCGTGAGTTCGAGCCCCGCGTCAGGCTCTGGGCTGATGGCTCGGAGCCTGGAGCCTGTTTCTGATTCTGTGTCTCCCTCTCTCTCTGCCCCTCCCCCGTTCATGCTCTGTCTCTCTCTGTCCCAAAAATAAATAAACGTTGAAAAAAAAAATTTTTTTAATAAATAAATAAATAAATAAAAAATAAATATAAACTTAAAAAAAGTTACAAATAACATTACCATATGACCCAGGATTCATATTGCTGGATATTTACCCAAAGACTACAAAAATACTATTTCAAAGGGATACCTGCACCCCTATATTTATAGCAGCATTATTTACAATAGCCAAGATATAGAAATAGCCCAAGTGCCTATCAATTGATGAGTGGATAAAGAAGATGTGGTGTGTGTGTATATATGTGTGTGTGTATGTGTGTGTGTGTGTGTGTGTGTGTGTGTGTGTGTGTGTGTATACACAACGGAATATTATCCAACCATAAAAAAGAATTAAATCTTGCCATTTGCAACATCATGGATGGGGCTAGAGAATATAATGCTAAGCAAAATAAGTCAATCAGAGAGAGACAAAAAGCATATGATTTCCCTCATATGTAGAATTTAAGAAACAAACGAGCAAAGGGAAAAAAGAGAGAGACAAATCCAGAAACAGAATCTTTTTTTAATGTTTATTTGGGGGGAGAGAGAGAGAAAGAGAGAGAACACGAACAGGGGAGGGGAGGGGAGAAAGGGAGACGGGGGTCTGAAGTGGGCTCGGCGCTGACAGCAGAGAGCCCGCTGTGGGGCTCAAACCCACGAACAGCGAGACCATGACCTGAGCCAAAGTCAGACGCCCCAGAATCTTAATTATAAGGAACTGATGGTTACCAGAGGGAAAGGGGGGGGGGGCTGAGTTAAGTAAGTGATGGTTTAAGGGGATTAAGGAGTGCACTTGGCATGATGAGTAATGTACGAAACTGCTGAATCACTATGCTGTACACCTGAAACTAATACAACAGTTAACTAACTGGAATTAAAATAAAAACTTTTTTTAAGGGCCACTTCTTTGTATTTTAATATTTGCAAACACTCGCAGATGAGTACGCTTGAGTTCTCCAACTCCACAAGCCTCTTTACAGTAAAATATAAAGACCAGAGGATAAACCCTGCAGGAAGATTTCAACAGGCTGGTTAGACTGGGTGAATGGATAGAAAAATAAGAGACGGTCCTTAGAGCCTCCCTTTTAAAAGAGTAATACCACCTGCCAGTAGTCCATGCAGAAAACAAGCAATCCTAATTGTGCGGGTCTATTAATTACCATCCAGGAAGGAGATCTTAAAATCATGGTAGGCTGTGTTTTATTTTTATTTGTTTTTGTTTGTTTTTTTTAGTATAATTTATTGTCAAATTGGCTAACATATAGTGTGTACAGTGTGCTTTTGGTTTTGGGGTAGATTCCCGTGGTTCATCGCTTCCATACAACACCCAGGGCTCATCCCAACAAGCACCCTCCTCAATGCCCATCATCTATTTTCCCCTCTCCCCCATATTTTTAATTTTTAAAAGTGTACTTATTTTGAGAGAGACAGACAGCAAGTGGGGGAGGGGTAGAGAGAGGGGGGCAGAGAGAGAATGAATCCCAAGCAGGCTCTGCGCCACCAGCACAGAGCCCAGTGTGGAACTCGAACCCACGAACCATGAGATCACGACCCAAGTTGGACACCTAACCAGCCGAGTCACCCAGGTGCCCTGGTAGGCTGTTTTGTCTATGTCAGCCTCAAGGTGTCGGCACACCCAGAAAGGCCAAGGTAAGTGATGGACTTCTTCAGCAAAGGGATCAGAGCCCATGTTGAATTTGTTAACGTACTCTTGAACTAAAAACCCATGATGCATCTGTACCTAAAACACTTTAATTAATCAGTTTACGGAATCTCAAAAAGTAGCCAAAACATTTGAAAAGAAAGAGAAATGAAGATGAAACAGAGACTAAATGCAGACTGACTGAAAGCCTGGTGATTAAGGTGCTCAATTTCCCAGCATTTATAATTCACCTGTCAGCCTGGACCATCCCTACTCCTCCCAAACCACACTCAACTCTAGAGCGGGCTGGTCTCCACACTGCCTTCCAAATATTTCTTAGCTACTGAATCAGGCTCTTCTCCCATTTCAATATCATATCCAATCTGAAACATTCCCTTCAAATTCTATACTTCCCACCATGAGATTTTCCCGGACGCTACCCCACAGCATCCATTACCCATGCCTTCTCTGATTCCCTAAAATATATAAATCAGGGCTTATACTACTTCTAATAAGTAAATAACTTTTTAAAAAATTTTTTATTATTTATTTTGGAGAAAGAGAGACACACACACACAAACAGAGTGCGAGCAGGGGAAGGGGCAGAGAGAGGGAGACACAGAATCCGAAGCAGGCTCCAGGCTCTGAGCTGTCAGCACAGAGCCCGACACGGGGCTCGAACTCACAAACCATGAGATCATGACCTGAGCCAAAGTCAGACGCTTAACTGACTGAGTCACACAGGCACCCCATAAGTAAATAACTTTTTTAAATGAATTCGATTTAGATCATAATATAAGGCATACCGAGGTCAGTGCTCCACGCGTACATAAGAAATAAGACATCACTGGGAATGCAAGCTGGTGCAGCCACTCTGGAAGTATGGAGGTTCCTCAAAAAACTAAAAATAAAACTACCCTACGACCCAGCAATTGCACTACTAGGCATTTATCCACGGGATACAGGTGTGCTGTTTCGAAGGGACACATGCACCCCCATGTTTATAGCAGCACTATCAACAGTACCCAAAGTATGGTGAGGGCCCAAATGTCCATCGATGGATGAATGGATAAAGAAGATGTAATATATATATATATATATATATATATATATATATATACAATGGATTATTACTCAGCAATCAAAAAGAATGAAATCTTGCCATTTGCAATTACGTGGATGGAACTGGAGGGTATTGTGCTAAGTGAAATTAGAGAAAGACAAAAATCATATGACTTCACTCATGAGGACTTTAAGAGACAAAACAGATGAACATAAGGGAAGGGAAGCAAAAATAACATAAAAACAGGGAGGGGGACAAAGCATAAGAGACTCATAAATATGGAGAACAAACCGAGGGTTGCTGGAGGGGTTGTGGGGGGGGGATGGGCTAAATGGGTAAGGGGCACTAAGGAATCTACTCCTGAAATCATTGTTTCACTATATGCTAACTAATTTGGATGTAAATTTAAAAAAATAAAAAATAGGGGCGCCTGGGTGGCTCAGTCGGTTAAGCGTCCAACTTCGGCTCAGGTCATGATCTCACGGTCCGTGAGTTTGAGCCCCACGTCAGGCTCTGTGCTGACAGCTCAGAGCCTGGAGCCTGCTTCAGATTCTGTGTCTCCCTCTCTCTCTGACCCTCCCCCGTTCATGCTCTGTCTCTCTCTGTCTCAAAAATAAACAAACATTAAAAAAAAATTAAAAATAATAATAATAAAAAATAAAACAAGTTAATAAAAAAAAAAAAGAAAGAAAGAAAGAAGACATCATGGGTTTCAAACCCTGCCAACCTCTTCCTCCCTCTTGTCCTCAGAAGCCACTTTACTGCATCTGGCATTTTTCACCCTTATTTTTGTCTTCATGTTTTTATTTTCCAAACAATATTCTAAAGAATAGTATAGTATTATAGTATTTTTTCCACGTGTTTTAAAACTTTATATAAATGGCACACTATACATATGACTTATTTTGACCCTAAGTCATAAATGCTACTTTAAAGATTACTTAATTTCATGGCTGGCTAACTGGTCTCTCCAACACAAAATTTAAAAAGCATTTGCTCCACACAAGTGCAGAAAGCACTTTATTCACATTTTCAAACAAAAAGACAAGTACAGAGAAAAATTAACAAACATCCATGAGCCCATCACTCTGATTTAACAAATGTTAATATGTGTCACATTTCTTTTTTTAAGAAAATAAAATTGGGGAAGACTACTGAAGTCCCAAGTGCAGTCCCCCGTCCTGTTCCCCTTTGTCCCCAAGAGATAACCACTCTCCTGAAGTGGGTATGAAATCCGTTCCATCTGTTTTTATACTTCTACACACACATGCATACATAAAATACTGTTTTGTGTTACAACCGTACACAAAAGACCACACACCACTTATCTTTCCACGTCTTGCTTTTCTCACTCAACAGTGTGTTTTCACCCCGCTGCACTTTTCAGTTTTTCTGACTGCAGAGTAACATGTGTGGTGGAGAAACCCAAGAGTCAATGATACACAGCGTCCTCACGGGGGAAGCCACGGTGCCAAGCAGACTTCCTGCTTCTAGGGAGCAGTGGTGACGCCATGTCTTGTTTTGCAGTCCCCTCACCACCTGGCAGAGTGCAACACACTCCAGCAGGCACTTACTAACAATACTTAACGAGGGGCGCCTGGGTGGCTCAGTCGGTTAAGCGTCCGACTTCGGCTCAGGCCACGATCTCGCGGTTTGTGAGTTCGAGCCCGGCATCAGGTCCGCACTCAGCGCCTGCTTGGGATTCTCTCCCTCTTCCTCTCTCTCTCTGCCCCTCCCCTGGTTGTGCACGTGTGTGCACTCACTCTCTCTCTCTAAATTATCAAAAAATAAACTTCAAAACACACACACACAAAATTTAATGAGCGAGGACTGTAACTCTACAAACCCCAGGCCTCTGCTTAGGCAGACTAGTGGCTCATTAAACCTCAACACTAGAGGCAAACCTGGCATCTTGGGAGAAATCACCCTGCACAGGCAGAGAAATGAATGCCATAGCACGTACCGCAATGGAGACAAAAGTGAGCAAAACTCCTGGTCAACCTCTGACGTTCTCCTTAATAAAACCAACACCACAGGGTGTACTGGCATATAGCTGGTTTGCATCGTCGCCATAGTGCAAAACCGTTGGTAGGAAAAATCAACAGGTGTTTGCTGAGTGCTGACAAAGGAGCAAAAGCAAATATGGGAACAGACCTATGTGATTTAAAGCCAAACATGTTGGCAACTGATTCAGGTTCACACACTCATTTGATGGAAGTCTTCCAGAACTGGGGTTCTATGCTGTCTCTGTGATAATTTAGTATCTTCTAGCCACTTAATTTTATCAGTCACACATTTCCAAACTAAGAATAGGTTGTAATACAGTGTACGTGCCCAGACAGGCTGGGACCATAACACTGAGTCCACTATCAGATTCATAAATGTTATGGAAAATAACCAAATGACAGAGGTTTTTAGTTGCAAATCTGCAAGCTCCTAAATAATTTAAGTGATTAGACACTTTTCTCAACTTCATTTAATGCTAAAAAGCACTCCCTGATTTAATTTTTTTTTTAGTATTTATTCATTTTTTGAGAGGCAGAGAGAGACAGTATGAGCAGGGAAAGGACAGAGAGAGATGGAGACACAGAATCCAAAGCAGGCTCCAGGCTCTGAGCTGTCAGCACAGAGTCTGACACGGGGCTCAAACTCATGAACATTGAGATCATGACCTGAACCGAAGTCGGACGCTTAACCGACTAAGCTACCCAGGCGCCCCTCCCTAATTTTAACAATAAACACATTTGCTTAAAAAGAGGGAGAAGCCCTTCCCAGAAGGACTGGAAATAAGAATGTGGGAAACTAGCTGGGCTTTGGCTCACACTGGTCTCTCCTATTCCAGGTCTAATCTACATCTTTTCACTGGAAGCGTCTGCACCCCTGGCCTGGATGAGGTGCCTCGACAGGTGTCCTAATCTTGGCAGAGACTGACTGAGGGAAGAAGCAGCAGAAAAAGCACCGGACCCAGAGTCAAGAAATCTGCAGCTATACAGCGTGATTTGGGGCAAGTCACTTTCCCTCTCTGGCCTCAGTTTCCTTACCTGCAGTGGCCTTAGACATTCTACAGTTTCACGACACTCAGATGCTCATGGGGCCAGCAATTTGCTACTTCCAAAAGCACGAGATAGAAAAGCCCACCTTCAGTGGCCCCACACCATCTACTCTTACCTATCAGTCATGCCGGGTGTGAGTGACAAAGCAAAAGAGAAATACCCATTGACATGAGTTGAAGCTCGTTGAACACTAGTTGAACTTTAAACTTAATCCTCAGCTTCAGCCTTAGAGGTCACTCAATCCAAAACTCTCATTTCATAGATATGGAAACTGAGCATAGAGTATTTACGTACTTGGTCCTGAAACTTGGCTTTTTCTCTAAGTGTATGACATCACACTCTTACCTGACCAGCTAAGTCAGAAACCTGGGAATGGCATCTCCTTCTCCCTCACTCCCTAAATCCAGTGGCTTACCAAGTCCTTTTGATATTCTCAAACTTGACCTCTATGTGCCATTGCCCTAGTCCAAGCCATCATCACCTCTCCTTCCACTGACTGCAGTGGCCACCTAACTATACTCATCCTGATCCCCAGTGGGGGGCAGGGGTGGGTGGTGACTGGAGTGTCTGGAAACTTGTATGTGGGAAAGGTGTTTGTCCCAATAAATGGTGGGTCTTCCTGGCACTTTGTGGGCAAGGGCCAGGGGTGTTAAACAGCCCACAGTCCAGTACAGCCCAGATTTAACCCACCCAAAACACCAACTGTGTGTCTCCTATCCCTAACTGTTGAAAATGCTGGTCCATGGGGCACCTGGGTGGCTCAGTCGGTTAAGCGTCCGACTTCAACTCAGGTCACGATCTCGCGGTTCGAGCCCCGCATCGGGCTCTGGGCTGATGGCTCAGAGCCTGGAGCCTGCTTCCGATTCTGTGTCTCCCTCTCTCTCTGCCCCTCCCCCGTTCATGCTGTGTCTCTCTCTGTCTCAAAAATAAATAAACGTTTAAAAAAAATTAAAAAAAAAAAAAAAAAAAAAAGAAAATGCTGGTCCAAGCCATTTTCCTCAGGGCAGCCAGAATATTTTTTTTATAAATGCAAATCCGATCGTGCCACAGCCCCCACCAACCTTCTAACAGCATCCCACTGCTCTTGGGATAAATATCAAAGTCCTTAACTCGGCCTATCTTTCCAACACGAAGGGCCTGGAAGACATAGAGAGTTTGGATTTCGTTCTAATTACAAATGAGAGAGAGGGGCAAGAAGAGAAATGGGAACACCAGTTAGAAGGCTAACGCAGTAGTCCAGGCAAGAGAGAGGAGAGAACGGCTCAGACCCAGAGTATATTGCGACGAGCCAACAGGACTTGCTGATGAACTGCATGAGGCAGGAAAGGAAAGGGAAGGATCAGACGTTAGGATTTGGGTGAATGGCGGGACCATTAAATGAGATGGAATGAGTGGCTTGGCAGGAGAGGGCACATGTGGAAATCGAGTTCTGTGTGGGTGTGTTCAGCATGAGACACCTATCGGACAGCCAAGCGGAGATGCGTTAAATGTTCAAAATCCACGTGGCAAAGGCTCCCAACGCTGGAACTCAGGCTGCTTTCAGTTTGATTCAGGGCTCTTATCCCAATGGTTCTCAAAATGCAGCCCCCAGGTTAGCAGCAGCAGTAATCACTTGGGAACTTCTGAGAAAGTCTACTTCTCAGGTCCCATCTCAGACCTACTGGATCAGAAACCTTGGCTACCTACGGCTACCTTGGATCAGAAACCTGGCAATCTATTTTCAACAAGCCCTGCAGGTGACTCACCAAAGTCTAAAGTTTTAGGACCGCTGCTCACAATCATACTCCTCGGTGATAATGAACACCTGACAGCCACAGCTGCCCTGCATTAGGCTTCTTTGCGTCTCTGTAAATCTTCTGCCTGATTAGCAATAGGGGGTGCTTTGTTTAGGGTTTTCTTCTTTACCCAGGACTCACTGGGGGCTCCAGACATACCACTGATCAAAGTTTTTGAATTCCAGTCTCAATGTTTATTTATTTTTGAGAGAGGGAGACAGAGTGTGAGCAGGGGAGGGGCAGAGAAAGAGGGAGAGACAGAATCCGAAGCAGGCTCCAGGCTCTGAGCTGTCAGCACAGAGCCTGATGCGGGGCTCAAACTCGCGAACCGTGAGATCATGAACCAAGCCGAAGTCGGACACTTGACCGGCTGAGCCACCCAGGCGCCCCAATTTGAATCCCAGTTTCAGAAACTAGAGCAAGGGGGAGAAACAAATTAAAAAGGAGCTACTACAATCATAACTATCATTTTCATAATAGCTAATGTTATTGAGTCCTTCTTATGCACTATGTATTATCTCATTAATCCTCCCAACAGCCTTATGAGATCGGTACTCTGCTCCCATTTTATAGATAAGGAAATTGAGGCACAGAGAAGTTATGTATCTTGCCCAGGGTCACACAGCTAGAAAGTGGCAGAGCTGGGATTTGAACCCAGGCAGTCAGGTTCCAGAATCTGCATTTTTTTTTTTTGAGATATAATTGACATAAAACATCGCATAAGTTTAAAGTGTCCAGAGTGCAGGGGCGCCTGGGTCGCTCAGCCATTTAAGCATCCGACTTCAACTCAAGTCATGATCTCAGTTTGTGCGTTCAAGCCCCGGTTGGGCTCTGTGCTGACAGCTCAGAGCCTGGAGCCTGCTTCAGATTCTGTCTCCATCTCCCTCTCTCTCTGTCCCTTTCCCGCTAGTGCTCTGTCTCTCTAATATAAATTAAAAAAAAAAAATTTAAAGTGTACAGAGTGTTTACCACCTTAGCATTAGCTAACACCTCTATCAAGTCACATAATTATCATTTCTTTTTTGTGGTGAGAACAATTAAGACCCAGTCTCTTAGCAACTTTGAAGTTTATAATACAGTGTTGTTGACTATAATCACTGTGCTGTACATGAGATCTCCAGAACTTATTTATCCTAGTTGCAAGTTTCCAGAGCCTAAACTCTTAACCACACGGTATAGGGTGTTGCCTATCTTTCTAGGCATCTAGAGAAGAACCATTTGATGTCGTAAGTACATAAGGCTCTTATAAATAACTGAGAGAATCTTAAAAGATGTTTAAGGAGTGCCTGGGTGGCTCAGTCGGGTTGAGCATCTGACTCTTGATTTCAGCCCGGGTCATGATCCCAGGATGATGGGATCAAGCCCCCAGTCATGCTCTGCACTGAGCATGAAACCTACTTAAGAGTTACCCTCTCTCTCCCTCTGCCCCTCTCCCCTGCTCAAGCGTTCTCTCTCTCTCTCAAGAAATAAAAAACAGGGGCGCCTGGATGGCTCAGTTGGTGAAGTGTCTGACTCTTGATTTTGGCTCAGGTCATGATCTCATGGTTTGTGACTTCAAGCCCTGCATTGGGCTCTGTGCTGACAGTGGGGAGCCTGCTTAGGATTCATTCTCTCTCTCTCTCTCTCTCTCTCTCTCTCTCTCTCTAAATAAAATAAACTTAAATAAATAAATAAAATTTTAAAAGATGTTTAATTCTATCCACTTACCATATAACTTAGCACTTCTACATAAACTCCAAAAAATGGAAAACACACATCCACACAAAAACCTGCACGTGAATTTCATAACATTGTTTACAATAGCCCAAAAGTGGAAACAACCCAAACGTCATCAACTGATGAATGGATACACAAAATGAAGTATAATCGGTGGAATGTTATCTAGCCATAAAAAGGAACAACATACTGATACATGCTACAACATGGGCGAGCCTTCAAAAACAGAGCCAGCACAGAGCCAGACACAGGGTTCGAACTCACAAACTGTGAGATCAGGACCTGAGCTGAAATCGAGAGCTGGACGCTTAACCAACTGAGCCACCAGGCGCCCCTCACATTATTCCATTTACATGGAATGTCCAGAAAAGGTAAATCCATTGAAATAGAAGGATTAGTGGTTGCCAAGGGCCGAGGTGAGGGGACGAATACAAGGCTTCTTTGTGGGGTGATGAAAATGTACTGAAATTGGTGGTGCTGGTTGCACAAAACCATCTATACTTTGGATGAATATACCAAATACCACTGAACTGTACACTTTAAAAGGACGCATGTTCATAGTATGTGAATTATATCTCAATAAAGCTATTGTTTTTTTTTTTAATTTTTTTTTCAATGTTTATTTATTTTTGGGACAGAGAGAGACAGAGCATGAACGGGGGAGGGGCAGAGAGAGAGGGAGACACAGAATCGGAAACAGGCTCCAGGCTCTGAGCCATCAGCCCAGAGCCCGACGCGGGGCTCGAACTCACGGACTGCGAGATTGTGACCTGGCTGAAGTCGGACGCTTAACCGACTGCGCCACCCAGGCGCCCCTCAATAAAGCTATTGTTAACAAAGGATGTTATTTTTAAAAAGGATGTTTCATTCATTTTGAACTTAGGCTAATTTACAAAATAAAATTCCTATTTGTTGTCGTTAAGGTTGCTAGACCATGATCAAAGAAACTGAAAGTAACTGTCATCACTTTGAATTTTTACCTTTCAATTTGCAGAGAAAACTAGTTTCACTTCTAGGCTGCCATGGACCTAGAAAGTTACTGATGTCATTTCCCCAGCCAGGAGAAAGTTCTTCACAAACACTGAAAGAGTACAAATGCAAAACTTCTATTCTTGGGAAAACGCCCTAGTCTTTTCCTTAAACCAAAGCTCACTTCTATCTAAAAAAACTTTAATTTTCTCCCATAACCAACAGCTGCTAGGGCTCCCCACTGAAAGAACACAGCTAAATAATAGTTCTCTTCAACCAGCAAGGTACTAAAAACCGTTATGAGCTGTGCCAACGTTTTAATGCCTTAAGATAAACAATAAACAGAAATACCTAATACTGGAGTAAGGAGCTGAGAAACATTCTTTTAAATGTTTACTTGCTCTAATAACAAGAATCCTCATAACTAGTATTTATTAAGCAACTATAATGTGCTAAATAAACATCGTTCTAGGTTCTTTACAAATAGGAAGTTTAATTTAGTCCTGATAGTAACCCCGAGGAAGTATTTTTATCCTCATTTCATAGATAAGAAAATTGAGGTCTAGAGAGATTGAGTAAATCATTTGTCATTGATCACACAGGTAAGAGTCCAAGTAATAACTCAGGCCTTTCTGAACTCAAATGTTCTCTCCTCTATTCCTCTTCGAAATGAAAAAGGAAGCCAGAAACTTGAAGAAACAGAACAGACTCCTCTTACTTACAGAGCACAAAAGCAATGCTCTGAAAAAAGTTGACTGCTCCTATAGTCCAAAAGAGGAAATATGGAAAACAAAAAATTGTTCATAACAATCAGCAGTCAGCAGGCGTAAAAGACCCCGCCATATCCCACATCTCAAATACTGCTTCCTGACTTAACAGTTTTCCCACTGATTCTGACTATAACCTTAGGATGTCAAAATTCAATGATCTCACCATGGAAAACCCCAGAAAACAGCAGTTGTGACACTGGAGAGCTCCCTAGACCAGGAAGGAAAACAAATCAGTTGGCAGGAAACGGTGCCTATCTAAAAACATAGAAGTCTTTAGCATTAGTATTAACATTGTAATTCCACAGCACTTTAATCTGAAGCTATTTCTGCATTCTCTTGCATTATTCTAATAATGTGTTACTAAAAGCTGATTCCCATTCTCCATATGTCTAATAGGATCCTAAATAAGACTGCTACATAGCCATCACTGACCCTAATTTCCGTTTTGCTATTAAAAAAAAAAAATCCACATATACACACAAATTCAAAGGATTGTCCCTGAAGGAAAAGACCTTTTATCCATTAAGAAAAGTAGCATGTGGGGCACAAGCAAACATGTATTTCATCACCCAGTGGCCTATGGCTGGTGGAAATCTTAAATTCCTGACTGAGATATACATTCCTTATGCTTCTCAGGGCTCTGCCCAAAACAAATTGAAACTATAAAGCAACAGCAGATTGATGGATGTACAAATGGGAAGCTCTCAACATACATCAAAATGTTGAGGGGAGTCGAGTAGCTTAAAAGGTCTGCTCTCCAACTAAACTACTGAAGAATGAAAGAATCTCGTGCATTTGCACAAGAACATTACAACGCAGAGGGAAGAGGTCACTTGGGGTTAAACAAATCCATAGAAAATGCTAAAGAAATAACCTCGATCCTTGAGTCACTCTGTAATAATTCCTAATGGGAAGTAGCCAACTCAAGATAAAGCAAGGTCGAGCTGGAGAATTTTCCTCACTTTTTCTGTCCCCCTGCATACGATCCCAAGCTTCCACCAGAATCTTTTGAGAGTCCAAGAAAAGATTCATACGTAAAGATCTGGGGAAGCAAGGGAAGGGGCCAGCCCTTATGGAAGCAACCACCTGTGCGTGATAGAGACCCCCAAGAAGGAGTTATATTTAAAGTGAGAGACAGCTTTGGGGATGACCCTCCAAATCCAGGACCGACACTGGCTATTCACCCAACTCCACTGTCCTTTACACCCAGACTCCGGCCACCTCCGGCGGAGGGCACCGGCTTCGGCGCCCTCCGCCCCCAGACCCTGGTGTGCTCCCACACCCAGCCATTCCCAAAGCTCGCTGCCCGCTACCTTTGCTCGACAGCTGCCCCGCCGCCACCAGGCAGTCCCAGCTCCCCCAGCCCAGGTTCCCCCAAACCAGCCTTTCGAGGTCGGTGGCGCCCCAGGGCCGCGGGATTTAGGGCTTAGGATCTGGAAGGGTTTGGTCCAATCTCTTCCTCTCGGCGTCCTGGGCTTACCTCCCCGGCAGCTTGGCACTCCTCTTCCAAAACTGCTTGCTGTTCTCGGCGGCCATTGCTCTGGCCGGGGAAGGCCTTGCAGGCGGGCCAGGGGGTACCCGGCGAGATGCCCCCAGGACCCCGTAATCGGAGGGCCAACCCAGGCCGCTTCCCCGCCGCCGGTCACCCGCTCCCAGCTCCTGGGGGCGCCATCTTGGATGTGGGCACCCCCCCACCCAGCGCCGCTGCCATTGGTGGGTTGCGCAGGCCGTGGTCAGACAGACCAATAGGGAGCCGGAATCCTGCAGGCCGCTGAAGCCGAAAAGTGACATCAGGCACTGGGCACACAGGTGGACCGGGAAGGCGGAGCTTGGAAGAGCAGGGAGGCGGAGCTGAAAGTTCCTTAACCCTGGGAGTGGAAGAAGCAGGTAAAGAAAGGGACCTGTGGGGAAGGAAGAAAGAGTACTGTTTTCTTTCGGGAGGGAATGAGGTTCCCGAGCCTAATATTTTTTGGAAAGACAGAGCATATGTATTTATGTATATAAATCTTTGACCTAAAAATAACGGCCATGTGGTGGTTGCAGCCCATTTTTAACATCTCCCAAATCAATGTCGCTCTGGTTATTATCCTCCTCACCTTTCCCTGTTTTGTTTGGTGTCCTTTTTTTTTTTTTTTTTTTTTTTTTTTTGGTTAAATCTATGAAGGAAGATCAATACGTATCCAATAGCCCAGGATTCCTAACTGTTCAACACGTGAATAACGGTTGGTTCATAAGAGTCTTCCATTCGTCTGGTAATTGATCACTAGTAAAGGATTTGTTCTGGGGGTAAAATTCAAACGATTTAATCCGTGTTTCTATCATTGACTGCCACTTTCTGACTATGAGAAGCCAGATACTGACTGTTTAGGACATGCTCTTTTTTTCCATCCAATTCAGACTACTAAGTAACATTTCCTGCCGGGACATAGCATATCTCCAAGGCGTGAATCACAAAGATTAAGGATATGCCCCCAAACATCTTTAATCCCCTTTATTAATCTATTATAAATCTATCACCCTTGAATTCATTTTCAATCTAGTTTTCACTTGGAATGAGATTTGATACAGCGTTTTGAATCCTTTGAATGTCTTGTCAGTGTTTTTTGCTCTTTGTGAGTTTCTGTGGTTGTATACTACAGTGATTGGGGTGGGCAGGGAGAATGAGGGGGTGGGCAGAGAGCACACCCTAGTCCAAAGTAATTTTTGTCCTAAAAAAGAACTGTTGACGTGGGCTGCTTGTCCTCCATCCCGGCTTCTGTTTGCTGTTACAACACATCCTCCCACATATTGGAGAACATTTAAGGACCCCCTGTCTAAAAAAGAACATATGCCCTCCAATGGCCTTTTTCTATGTAGACATTACCCCCATTTTCAAGCTTCTTTTGTAAATTTTGCAACCATGATACTGTATGAAACGGGCTATTTTACTTTCTATGAATTTTTCAAGCTTTCATAGACTTTCATAGTCTCAGATAGTCACCTTTATGGGCATTTAATCCAACAAACGAAAGCCCTTCTAGCCTTCAAATCATTTTCGCTGCCTTTCTTTGGCTTTTCTTTTTCTTCGAATGCAGTGACCAGCACTGCATACTGGGCTCCACGAGGAGTTTCCTGAGGTTTTTGTTGAAACTGATGCTTTGTCTTTATTCTGGACAGCCAGAACTTTTGCTGGCATTTTGGACTTTACAAGAGCTGGCATCTCAAAGGAATAATGTACAGCAACTTCTAGATCCCTTTCTTTGGTGGTAACTGGCAGTTCAGAATTGTGTCCCCCTGTGTTAGCTGCCTTATACTGTCCATGTGGCAAGTCACCTGCCACTTTCCAGCCTACTCACATAGCTTTAGAAATATTCCAGAAGATGCTCCCTATTGACTTGACATTTCACTATGTGGAAAGCAGACTATAATGTGTACACCAAAAAATGTCTTAAAGTATTCCTTTTTCTTAATTGTTTATGAGATGTTAAATAACACTGATTCCCAGGGGATGCTGTTAACATCGTTCAATCCAGAGACGTGCTATTATTCCTACTCTTCGTTTTCTACATCTAAGCCAGTTTCTCATCCAAAGGGGAAAAAAATCACTCTTGTCATCTGACAAAAACTTTTTAAATAGTCTTTTTTCATGTTTATTTTTTTTTAAGTTTATTTATTTTGAGAGAGAGAGAGTGATCAGGAGTGGGGTGGGGGCAGAGAGAGAGGGAGAGAGAATTCCAAGCAGGCTCCATGCTGTTAGCATAGAGCCCAGTGCAGAGCTCGAACTCATGAACCTATAGATTATTACCTGAGCTGAGATCACGAGTCAGACACTTAACCTACTGAGCCACCCAGGCACCCCAGTGTTTATTTTTTGGTGGGGGAGGGATAAAATGGGGGTTTCTGTGCTGACAGCAGAGAGCCCAATGCGGGACTTGAACTCACAAACCGTGAGATCATGACCTGGGCTGAAGTCCAACCTTTAACCAACTGAGCCACCCACGTGGCCCTTTAAATAGTCTTTGTTAAGCACCCAGCCACCTCAACCCAAATAGTCTCTATTAAGATAGTTGAGATTGTTGGGCCCTTTCTCACCACCACCACCATCATTATCAAAATCTAAACCAACCACATCTATACAGCAGCCTCCTATTGGTCCTCCCTGCTTACTCTTTCCCCCTTAGAGTCTCTTCCCCAGAGAGCATCCAGAGAGAGCCTTCTAAAATGTTAGTCACAACTGACAACAGCCAAAGTATGTAAAGAGCCCATGTGTCCATTGATTGATGAATGGATAAAGATGTGGTATATATACAATGGAGTATTACTCGGCGATCAAAAAGAACGATATCTTGCCATTTGCAACAATGTGGATGGAAATGGAGGGTATTATGCTAAGCAAAATAAGTCAGTCAAAGAAAGACAAATATATGATTTCACTCATATGTGGAATTTAAGAAAAAAAAAACAGATGAGCATAAGAGAAAGGAAGCAAAACTAAAATGAAAACAGAGAAGGAGACAAACCATAAGAGACTCTTAAATGCAGAGAACAAACTGAGGGTTGCTGATGGGGTGTTGGGTGGGGGGATGGGCTAAATGAACAATGGGCATTAAGAAGGGCACTCGTCGTCGGGATGAGCACTGTGTGTCATATGTAAATGATGAATCACTAAATTCTATTCCTGAAATCATCATTACACTATATGTTAACTCACTTGGATTTAAATTAAAAAAAATAATAAACATGTATATTTCAGGGGAAGAAAAATAAAATAAAATAAAATGTCAGTCACCTTATGTCACTCCTCTGCTCAATACCTTGCAATGGCTCCATCACACCTGGCATAAAATCCAAGCTCCTTAAAGACCCCTCCACATGATCACCACTTGGCCTATTATGCACTTCTTCGTTGCCCATCTCCATCCCTAGAATGTAAGCTCCACTGGGGCAGGGATTTTGTCTGTTTTGTTTTCTGCTGTTCTCACCTGGGATAGCACTTGGCACATAGTCGGTGCTTAATATTGACTAAGTAGGAAAATGAAAAGTATAAACTGTTCTTGTCCTTTGGCTCTATGTTGTTCATAAACATGTTGCTGTTGTTGGAAAACATGTTACAAACCATGTTTTCTAACACCTACTAGGATGCGTCCACTTTACCAAAGACTACAAGCTTGCCTCTACTCTTGGTTGAAGAACAGTCTCCCTTCCTATCTTGGAAAGACTGTCCTCTTCAAACTCTTTTGCAGCTTCTAGGCCAGTCTTCTCATACTTTAATATACATGTGGATCACATAGAGATCACGTTAAAAGCCCAGATTCTGACTCAGCGTGTCTGGGCTAAAGCCTACGATTCTGCATTTCTTTTTGGGTTTGTTTTTTTTTAATGTTTATTTATTTTTGAGAGACAGAGAGAGACAGAGAATGAGCAGGGGAGGAACAGAGAGAGAGAGAGACACAGAATCTGAAGGAAGCTCCAGGCTCCGAGATGTCAGCACAGAGCCGGACACGGGGCTCAAACCCATGAACCACGAGATCATGACCTGAGCCGAAGTCAGTTGCTTAACCGATTGAGCCACCCAGGCGCCCCTACAATTCTGCATTTCTGATAAGCCCCCCTGTGACACTGATGCTGCTTATCTGTGGACCTCCCTTCATAGATCTGTTTCAAGCACCTTATGGCCTTTGACCCTTGAGTTTATCTCAAGGATTTGATTATTTTTTAATGTATTTTTGAAAGTAATCTCTACACCCAATGTGGGGCTCAAAGTCACAGCACCGAGGCCAAGAGTCCCATGCTCTACGGACTGAGGCAGCCAGGTACCCCAGGTTTGATTATTTTGAAAGTATGAATAGAAGACTCTCAATGTAATCTGCCTGCAAGGTTTAAACCTTTCCCTCCTTAACTGCATCTTCATTCAAAGGAGAGTAAAACAACTCAGTCGGGGGCAAGGTAGAGTTAAGGGAATGATCCATGTGTGGGTTGCAGGAGGATTCAAAAGAGGTGGGTGTATCCCAATCCTTAGAGAAAGTTCTGTGAAGAGATAAGCCCTGAGTAGAGACACCATAGGAAAAAGAAAGAGAGGGAGAGAGGGGGAGAGAGACTTGAAGAATAGTAAAAAGGAGCCTGATTGGGGAAGATAAAAATCGAGGAAAAAGCCTTTGGACTTAGTTACCAGGAGATCACTGGCAGACTTTAACCTCTGCAAAGGAGTGGAGTGGACCCTGTGATGAGAAGAAGGGTTAAGACAGGAGAGCAAGGAGCAGCCCTCACAATGCACCACAGAATGTTCTGTTGAGTTACCAAAGGGATGGTGAGGTCAACCTGGGATCTAAAGGCAACAGAGCTTTCTCGATATCTAAACAACCTCTAGAAAGAGCAAAATGAGAGAAATCAGTTATATTAGAGAAGGCAAAGCGATAAGCAAAAAGACTGAAGGAACAAGAGGTTGTTGGAGTAAAGGGAGTTAGAGTGGTCACAGGGGAGCCTGGGTGGCTCAGTCGGTTAAGTGTTCGACTCGGTTTCGGCTCAGGCCATGATCTCACAGTTTGTGAGTGTGAGCCCTGCATCAGACTCTGTGCTAACAGTGTGGAGCCTGCTTGGGATTCTATCTCCCTCTCTCTCTGCTCCTCCCCCGCTTGCACTCTGTCTCTCTCCATCTCTCAAAAATGGATAAATATTTAAACATTTTTTAAAAAATAGATGGGTTTTGTCAGACTGGAGAAAGCATAGGAAAATTAAGGAAATTTTGTTAGGTGGTGGAATTATATATCTTTCTATTTCCAGAATTTTTCTTTTTTGCTATTTTGAAATATATGTCAGATATTTAACCTGGGGTAGGTAAACTTTTTCTATAAAGGGCCAGACTGTAAATATTTTCCACTTTCCCAGCCATACGGGCTCTGTTGAAACTGCTCAACTCTGCCCTGTCGCATGAAAGCAGCCACAAACAATATGAAAATAAACTAGTGTAGCTGTGTTCCCACAAAACTTTATTTTTGGATGCAGAAATGTGAATGTTATGTAATTTTCACATCATAAAATATTAGTTTTTCAGTTTTTTTCAACTATTTAAAGATGTAAAGACTAAATAATAATAATGATATAATAATAATTTAAAAAATAGGGGCATCTGGGTGGCTCAGTCAGTTAGGCGTCCGACTTTGGCTCAGGTCGTGATCTGACAGTTTGTGAGTTTGAGCCCCATGTCAGGCTCTGTGCTGACAGCTCAGAGCTTGGAGCCAGGTTCAGATTCTGTGTGTGTGTCTCTCTCTGCCCCTCCGCCACTCACACTCTGTCTCGCTCTCTCTCAAAAGTAAATAAACATTTAAAAAATTTTTAAATATAATAATAATAATAATAATAATAAATAATAATGTAGAAACCATTCCTAGCTCACAGGCCATACCAAAAAAAGCATGACAGATTCTGTTCATGTGTGGTAGTTTACCAACCCCTGCAATAAAGAATAAATAATAGGGGCACCTGGGTGGCTCAGTCAGTTAAGTGTCTGACTTTGGCTCAGATCATGATCTCACAGTTTGTGAGTTCGAGCCCCACGTTGGGCTCTGTGCTGACAGCTCGGAACCTGGAGCCTGCTTGGGATTCTGTGTCTCCCTCTCTCTCTGCCCCTCCCCTGCTCACTTTCTGTGACTCTTTGTCTCTCAACAATAAATAAACATTAAAAAAAATTTTTTTAGATAAAATAAACATAAAAAAAGAATAAAGAACACATAAGAACAAGGTTAAGAAACAAAAAATTTACAGTAAACCTGAAGTCCCCTTTTTGTTCCTCCTGGGTCCTGTTCCCCTCCCCTTCTCCGTGGAAACCACAATCCTGAGTTATGTGTTCAGCTTTCTATGCATGTTGCAAACTTTTACTTTACGTATGAATGTCCATAATCATGTTTTTCACATTTTGAAACTTTATAAATAGCACCACACTACACATAAACTTTAGCCACTGGCTTTTTTCACTCAGTGTTCTGTTGATAAATGGAGCTTTAGTTGATTCATAGTAGCTCTAACATTGTGTTCCACTCTGTGAATATTCCTCAATTGTTGTCTCTAATTTTTGTTTAATTTTGAACGGTGTTCAGTTAACATTCCCCTTCCTCCTCACTTTAGGTACAACCACTGTGCAGGGTTTTGTATTGTCCTCTTGTCTTTCTTTATACTTTTCCACCTATGTTCATAACCTTAAATAATGTATTCTTTATAGTAATGACATTGTATTGTACCTATTCTGTTTCTTGCTGCTTTAAAAAAAAAAGATTTTTAACGTTTATTCATTTTTGAGAGACAGAGAGACAGAGCATGAGTGAGGGAGGGGCAGAGAGTGAGGGAGACACAGAATTGGAAGCAGGCTTCAGACTCTGAGCTGTCAGCACAGAGCCTGATGTGGGGCTTGAACTCACGAACCGTGAGACCATGACCTGAGCTGAAGTCAGACGCTTAACTGATTGAGCCACCCAGGAGCCCCTGTGCTTGCTGCTTTTAGACAACACTGGGGTTTTGAGATTTAGCTTTAGTTCACATTGATGAGTGTAGTTTGCTCAGTTTCACTGCTGTACAGTATTCCATTTTATAAACAGCACAGGTTCAGGGAGACTGGGTGGCTCAGTCCGTTGAGCATCCGACTTCGGCTCAGGTCATGATCTCACGGTTCATGAGTTCGAGCCCCGCGTCAGGCTCTGTGCTGACAGCTCGGAGCCTGGAGCCTGCTTCTGATTCTGTGTCTCCCTCTCTCTCTGCCCCTAACCCACTCACATTCTGTCTCTGTCTCTCTCAAAAATAAATAAACATTAAAAAAAATTTAGAAATAGCACAGTTTATCTGCGTGACTACTGATCAGCACTCAGTTGCTTCACATTTTGTGCTAGTGTGAACTCTGCTGCTATGAACACTCTCATCCATGTCTCCTGGATAAGTGCACAGGGGGAAGGGTTTCTCTAGGACATCAATGTAGGAGTTCAATTGCTGGTCTGTGTGCATGTGTTCAACTTTGCAAAATAGTGTTCAGTTGTGTTTCTTTTGAAAAATGTTTATTTTTGCCCTGCAAGCAGAGGCAGGGGGCAGAGGGAGAGAAGGACAGAGCATCTGAAGTAGGCTCTACACTAACAGTAGTGAGCCCAAAGTAGGGCTCAAACTCAGGAACTGTGAAATCATGACTTGAGCTGAAGTTGGACACTCAACCAACTGAGCCACCCATGCACCCCTCAATCATGTTTCAGAGTGGTTGTACTACTTTATTCTTCTACCTGCATGGGATGAGAGTTCCATTTTCATCGCCTACAACATGGTTTCAACGGTAAATAAAAATTGAGGAGAGAAAGCTGGTTCAAAGCCAGATCCTTCAAAGTTGGGTTGAACGGGAAGCAGAAAAATAGAAATCTTAGTGTCTGTTCAGTCACATCCAAGTCTCTCTTCTTTCCTTCCTTTTTCTCACCACTCTTTTGTGTGAGTGCTCTGTACTGAAAGCAAATGTTTTGTTGTTTAAAATTATGGGGATATCTTGGGGCGCGTGGGTGGCTCAGTCGGTTAAGCGGCTGACTTCGGCTCAGGTCACGATCTCGCGGTCCATGAGTTCGAGCCCCGCGTCGGGCTCTGTGCTGACAGATCAGAGCCTGGAGCCTGTTTCAGATTCTGTGTCTCCCTCTCTCTGACCCTCCCCTGTTCATGCTCTGTCTCTCCCTCTCTCAAAAATAAATAAAACGTTAAAAAAAATTTTTTTTAAATATGGGGATATCTTGAAGAGAAAATCGTGGAGATGGGAGGTATTGGGCTTGTAATCAATAACAGGAGTGGACCACCTTTGTTTGAACTATTAGGTATCCTAGAAAAAAAATCTCCTACGATTCTGTCAAGCAGGTCCTTCCTTTTTTCCTTCCCTTCTTTCCTCTTTCCTATCTTCCTTTCTTAAACTTGCACATGATACCAATTCAAGACATCCAAATAGGTATGTAATAGGTTGAATGGTGGCCTCCCAAAAGACATGTCCGCATCCAAATTTCTGAAACCTATGAATGTTACCTTATTTGGAAAAGGGGGTCTTTGTGGAAATAATAACGTTAAGAATTTTGAAACGAGATTGCCCTGTTTTACTTGGTTGGGTCCTAAACCCAATGACAGATGTCCTTACAAGAGAGAAGACACAGACAGAAGAGGAGGAGGTGGTGCGACTATGGCAGCAGAGATTGGAGTGATGCAGTCACGAGTCGAGGAATGCCTGGAGCTACCAGAACCCAGAAGGGGCAAGAGAGGATTCCTCCTGAAATCCTCAAAGGGAGCACGGCCCCGCCAGCACTTTGATTGTGCTCTCCCAGCCTTCAGAACAGTGAGAGTACAAACTTGTGTTGTTTTATGTCACCAAATGGCAATTTGATGCAATAGTCCTAGGAAATTAACCCAGGATGTAAAGAAAAAGTTGGTCTCCCTCTCATCTTTGCCCCAGAGCCACCCATATATCCTTCAGTGGCAACCACTGTTGCCAGTTCCTTCTGTGCCCCCCTTCTAGAGATATTCTTACAGAGCCCCTTAGTAGGGGCAGGGACATTCAAGATCACTGTACAAGTGAGGAGTCTGAAGTTCAGAAGAAGAAATTGCTCAAAGACCTGGTGAAGAGGAACAGGAACTCACATTTCCTGTCTCTTGGTTTGATCCTCCTTTGATGTAAAAGAAGTTATCTAGGAGCAGATTTTGATGTAAGGATAGGGAGAGAGAAGAGGAGGATATTGGGCGAAGGAAGGGTAGGTAATGTCATCGAGATGAAAAGGAGCGTAAAAACTGCTATTATTTACCCTCAGGTTGGCCACAGTTCAATGTCGTGCTCCAGCAGATCATCGCCAGACTCTGTAGACAGAAATTCCATACATAGCTTTTCCTTCCATACAACTAGCTTTTCCTTAGCATGTACTATATTCCAGGCACCAAACTATATTAAGAGCTGTGAAGTACAGCTCCTGCCCTTAACAAACGTATAATCTAGTACGAGAGTTGGGCTCATAAGTAAAGCAGTGTGATAAGTAATAAAAGTGAGAAGTGTGCACTATATCCAAAAAAAAAAAAAAAAAAAAAAACAGAGTGAAGTGGGGTCCTCTCTGTTTAGGAAGCTGGGAAAAGTCTGGAAGGATGAGTAGGAGTTTTGCAGGTAGAGAGGGCAGGAAAAGCATCCTAGGCAGAAGGATGACACATTTATGGAATTGTGGTCTACAAGAGAAGTTGCATTTGGAAAACCACATAGGAGACGCTGTCAGTGCCTCACCCACATCCCTTGACCTCTATGTATGCTCTCTTTGCCCAAAGGCTCTTTTTCCAACTCCCCAAAACTGGAAAGAAAAAAAAAAAAAACGGTGCACAAACTCCCAGTGTACTATTAGTGCCTAAGAGTTAACTCCTCCCGGGAGCAGCCCTCAACCAACAACTCTCAGGAGTTGGTGCGTAAATTCACCAGCTCCTTCACCCCTCAGATGGGATCATTCTGAGGCGTGTGTTGCCCAGTTTCCTGACAGGATGAAGCTCCTCTTATTCACTGTGGTAGTTAGCTTAATAGCTCATCCTTTATGGGCTACATTCCTCCCCTGTATCACTTTCCACCTCTTCTCCACTGGTGTTTCCATCACCTCCCAAATAAACTACTGGCTCTCAAGTCCTTGTCTTAGAGATTGCTCCTAGGAGGGTCCAAACTAAAATAAAACCTAAGTAGCACTACATGGGAACAGCAAAGAGTGCACAGAATGGGGTGCAGGGATGGTAGATAGTGGAGCAGGGAACCATCATGGTGGACTTCTTTTTTTTTCAACGTTTATTTATTTTTGGGACAGAGAGAGACAGAGCATGAACGGGAGAGGGGCAGAGAGAGAGGGAGACACAGAATCGGAAACAGGCTCCAGGCTCCGAGCCATCAGCCCAGAGCCCGACGCGGGGCTCGAACTCACGGACCGCGAGATCGTGACCTGGCTGAAGTCGGACGCTTAACCGACTGCGCCACCCAGGCGCCCCTCATGGTGGACTTCTAACGCCATGTGAGAGTTGTGGTACCTTTTCCTGTAGGCAAGTGCACATTCACTGAAAGTTTAAGTAGGGGCATAGCATGACCAGATTTGCATTGCAGAAAGACCACGTATTCAACCACGAAATGGCTTTCACTACACTTAGAATAAAACCCAAACTCCTAACCATGCCCGAAAAGGTAGTGCTGGCCCGGCACCTGCCTGCTCCCCCAGCCTCTGAAAACTGTTTGATTTGGCAATTGTAGAGTTATTATGGACCCAAATGGCTCCGCTGGGCAGAGCCAGATGAAGAGTTATGGGAGACTGGATTATTGTCCTCAGTTCTTTCCTCCATCTTTCTACGTGACCTTGCACGCATGAGGGTGGATGGAGTATACAGTTCCCTGCTAGACTTCTTCCGGCCAATGGAATGTGAGCAAAAATGCCAATGTACCTGAAGAGGCATCATATTATTTTTGTTCACTCCGCTGCACTCCTACCATTCACCATCGTAGCATACTCTGGGAGCTGCTGGTCCCAGGTGGAGAAGAGACGTGTGTAGCAGACAGAAACCCAGACTGGAGCCCGGAACTAAACCCAGCCGACATGCAGCCTGAAGCATGAGTGAGAAAAATAGGTGCTCGTGGTTGTAAACCACTGGATTTTGCCTCATTGGTGTGGTAGTAACTGATTACGACAGAAGTGAAGTGGGCCATGAGAAAAGCGAGCCAGGGGTACTCTTTCAAGAAATTTAGCTGCGGGGGCGCCTGGGTGGCTCAGTTGGTTGAGCGTCTGACTTTGGCTCAGGTCATGATCTCACGGTCCGTGAGTTCGAGCCCCGCGTCGGGCTCTGTGCTGACAGCTCAGAGCCTGGAGCCTGTTTCGGATTCTGTGTCTCCCTCTCTCTCTGACCCTCCCCTGTTCATGCTCTGTCTCTCTCTGTCTCAAAAATAAATAAACGTTAGGGGCGCCTGGGTGGCGCAGTCGGTTAAGCCTCCGACTTCAGCCAGGTCACGATCTCGCGGTCCGCGAGTTCGAGCCCCGCGTCGGGCTCTGGGCTGATGGCTCAGAGCCTGGAACCTGTTTCCGATTCTGTGTCTCCCTCTCTCTCTGCCCCTCCCCCGTTCATGCTCTGTCTCTCTCTGTCCCAAAACTAAATAAACGTTGAAAAAAAATTTTTTTTTAATAAATAAATAAATAAACGTTAAAAAAAAAAAAAATTAAAAGACCGGAATGCTTAACTGACTGAGTCACTCAGGCACCTCATCACACTATTACCAACTACTTTTCATGGTAACATTTATAGCTCTTTGTTTAGACGATGACAGAATTACCTGGCTGTCCTTCCACAATGCTGGCTTAACCATTTTGGGGGCTACAAAGATACTGTATTAAAGAAAGCTACCCCCGGGCGCCCGGGTGGCTCAGTCGGTTAAGCAGCCGACTTCAGCTTGGGTCATGATCTCGCGGTCTGTGGGTTCGAGCCCCGCGTCGGGCTCTGTGCTGACAGCTCAGAGCCTGGAGCCTGTTTCAGATTCTGTGTCTCCCTCTCTCTCTGCCCCTCCCCTGCTCACACTCTGTCTCTCTCTGTCCCAAAAATAAATAAACGTTAAAAAAAAAAATTTTAAGAAAGCTACCCCAACAACATAAAGGGAGCCAATGGGATATACTTAATGATCTGATTTATTAGGCTTAATAAAATAATTATATTTTCATAAACCCATTTTTATTAAAATTGTGTATGTGTAGCACTAATTAATATTGAAAGGCTTTGGGGCGCCTGGGTGGCGCAGCCGGTTAAGCGTCCGACTTCAGCCAGGTCACGATCTCGCGGTCCGGGAGTTCGAGCCCCGCATCGGGCTCTGGGCTGATGGCTCAGAGCCTGGAGCCTGCTTCCGATTCTGTGTCTCCCTCTCTCTCTGCCCCTCCCCTGTTCATGCTCTGTCTCTCTCTGTCCCAAAAATAAATAAACGTTGAAAAAAAATTAAAAAAAAAAAAAAATATTGAAAGGCTTATAGTAAACACAGCAGTCCTCCGCCCCCCACTCCTAGTCATGGTTCCCACAGGCATCCACCTTCATTCTTCTACTTCCCCTCCTACTGACCTCATTATCTCTAAACGATACACTTGTATTGATACTTCTTGCTTAATCATTTTTAGACAGTATCTATTGGCTTCCCACCCTGATAGATGAGGACTTCTTACCCCTGCACACATTTCCACTGTCTTCCTCCCCACTCCCTGTAGCATCATTCATGACTGTATCAAGACGATAACTGGGACGCCTGGGTGGCTCCGTTGGTTAAGTGGCCGGTTTCGGCTCAGGTCATGATCTGGTAGTTTGTGAGTTGGGGCCCCCCCATGAGGCTCTGTGCTGACAGCTCAGAGCCTGGAGCCTGCTTCAGATTCTGTGTCTCCTTCTCTCTCTGCTCCTCCCCAACTCATACTCTCTCTCCCTCTCTCAAAAATAATAAATAAGCATTAAAAAAAAAAAAAGACTGTAACTTCACAAGTGGTATCAGTCACAGTAGTCCAGAGAAGAACATGATGGGGATTGGACTATGGTGGTGGCAATGGAGGTGGGAAAAACAATGACTGATTCAAGAGATATGTGGGAGGGAGAGGAGATGGAACTTAGTATTTGGGGATGTAGGATAGGAGAGAGAGGGAAGGTACAAGAGTCGCCTCATTAACATAACAAAGGACACCTCTATCGTTCTCTACACTTAGGAAGTTCCAAGGGTTTGGGGAGCTGTGAGCCAGAACCAGGGATGAAGACCAAATATATATATATATATTTAATTTTTTTTAATGTTTATTTATTTTTGAGACAGAGAAAGACAGAGCATGAGCAGGGGAGGGGCAGAGAGAGAGGGAGACACAGAATCTGAAACAGGTTCCAGGCTCCGAGCCGTCAGCACAGAGCCCGACGCGGGGCTCGAACTCACGAACTGTGAGATCATGACCTGAGCCGAAGTCGGACGCTTAACCGACGGAGCCACCCAGGCGCCCCCCAAATATATATTTCTTATAATAAATCACAATATCACACTCAGCTATTACCTCTCCAAATATGCTACCCTGTTCTTCTGTCTCCTCCCTTCCTTCTCCTTCCACCTCCTCTTTCCTCCCTCTTCCTCCTCCTCCTCCTCTTTCTTCTCTTCCTCCTTCCACTCCTTCTTTCTCTCTCCATCTTTCTTTCTCCCTCCCTCTCTCCCTCTCTCGTCAGACCATCTTATTATATTCTTCATGTCTCTTAACTTCTCGTCCATATTTTCCATCTTACCGCCTCTCTGTGCTACGATCTGGATAATTTCCTTTGACCTGTCTCTGGTTAACTAATCATCCCTTTGTCTGTGTCCAATCTGCTACCAAATACAGCCACCAAAATTTTAATTTCAGGTCTTGAGGTTTTCCTCTCTAGAAATTCTATTTGCTTCTCATTCAGGTCTGCTAGGTTATTTTCTATGGATTCCTGTTTTTACATATATTTTCAATATTGTCTTTTATTTACATAAATGTGTAATCAAAGGGAATTCTGATACAAGCCATAACATAGATGAGCTTTGAGTAAATTACACTAAGTAAAATAAGCCAGAAACAAAAAGATAGATACTGTATCATTCCACTTTACTACTCTGAATATATATCACCCAAGTATATAATGTATTATATCCAGAATAGTAAAATTCATAGGGAAAAAAAGTAGATGGGGCACCTGGCTGGCTCAGTTGGGAGAGCATGCAACTCTTAATCTCAGAGTCATGAGTTCAAGTCCCGCATTGGGCATAGAGCCTACTGAAAAAAAAAAAAAATTGTAGAATGATGCTCATCAGAGGTTGTGGGGGAGGGGAAATAGTTGTTTAATGGGCATCGAGTTTCAGTTTTGTAGGATGAAAAAGTTCTAGAGAATGGCTGCATAACAATGTGAATATAGTTAACATTGAACTGTATGCTTTAAAAATGGTTAAGATGGTGAGGCACTTGGCAGGTTCTGTTGGAAGAGCATGCAACTCTTGGTCATGAGTTTGGGCCCCACGTTGGGTGTGGAGATTACTAAAATAAATAAACTTTAAAAAATGATTAAGGTGGTACATTTTATGTGTACTTTACACATTAAAAATAAAATATAAATAAAATAAAAATTTAAGAAAATAAAAATTTTAATGCAAAAAACGTAGTAACTATAATTGTTTCATAAGTTGATATTTTTTGCAGTTCTGTTTCTGCTGTTATTTCTGCTGGTTCTCACTTGCAGTGCCTTGTTCCTTGCATGCTGGGTTCTTTTTTACTGCGTGGTACCCATCGTCTATGCAGTGATTAGCTGCTGGAGATTCTTTGAGGACCAACACAAAGATGCATTCCTCCAGAGAAGATGTGAATTTGCTGCTACCAGGAACTTAAGAGAATTCCAGTTCAGGACTACTTTATTTTATTTATTTTTTAATGTTTATTTATTTTTGAGAGAGAGACACATACACACAGAGTGCAATCAGGGGAGGGGCAGAGAGAGAGGGAGACACAGAATCTGAAGCAGGCTCCAGGCTCTGAGCTGTCAGCACAGAGCCCGATGTGGGGCTCTAACCCACGAACTGCAAGATCATGACCTGAGCTGAAGTCCGACACTTAACTGACTGAGCCACCCAAGCGCCCCTCAGGACTGCTTTAGACTCCTGGTAAATGAAAAGCTTTTTTGAATACTTCATAAAATTTGGGCTACAAATCCACAAAAAGATTAGCTATGGTTACAACGTCTCAAGGGGAGTCTTCTCCCCTTTTGTGCAGTGTAGTACTAAATTGTCTTCCTTGGAGCTCTTGAGAGAAAGATGTGGGGTCAGGTTTACTTCTGATTCACATTTAATCATAGCCCTCTGGGGAACGGGCATGACAAATACAAGGAAGGCTTTCTAATAGACTCCCCACCTTGGTGGATCCTGAGCTTTGATTTCATTCACCCTTAGCCTACAGCACATAATGTAATTCACATTTGCTCAGACTGGTAAATACCCTCAGAGCAAAATCGACTTCCGTGCTTTCTTACCTCTCCCATAGACTGTCTTCCCACCTCCTACTTTGTCAGCTCTTCTGTGCTTTTAAGAATATTTTAAAACTATGGTGTCTAGCATTTTTTAGTTGCTTTAAGCAGCAAGTTGGCCCCGATAACCTAACCAATCAGAGATCCCTCTATCTTTATTTCCTTTTCACTGATTTCTGCTCTTCTGTTTATTTATTCTTCCTCCTATTTTTTTGTTGTTCTTATTATTGGGGTTTTTTTCCCCTTAAGTTTTTTAGTTGAACACCCAGCTCATTGTTGCTTTTTCTTTTCTATTGTTAGGCAATCCTCTCCTGAAGGCTCCAAATTTCCCTTAAAGTATACCTTTCTTCTGTATTCTTTTATTTTATTTTATTTTTTAAATATGAACTTTATTGTCAAATTGGTTTCCATACAACACCCAATGCTCATCCCAACAGGTGTCCTCCTCAGTGCCCATCACCCGCCCTCTCGTCCCTCCCACTTTCTTTGTATTCTTTCAGTTTTGATACGTAGTGCAGGAGTGATTGGGGAAAGCTAGTTGGTGTCCACCTGTTTTCGTCAACGCCTCACGCCAGCGGCGATACTGTACTGATTTTTCTCCTGAGACACCTGCACTCAAGGTCTGGCAAGTGCCACCAATTTTCCCTACCAGGGTGCAGCAGTGCTGGGAGAAGAGAAGGGCATAATTTAAACTACCTTCTCTACCCAGTGTTTCCTACTACTGGCTACCTGTGAAAATCACCAGGAAGTCGTGAAAAATACCCATTTCTGAGTAGCACACGCAGGATGTTCTAACTGGTCCGGGGTGGAGCCTGTGCCTGGGTACTTCATTGATTCTAATGTAAAGCCAGGGCTGAGAACCGCTTCTCTAATCACCTGCTCCTTGCCACCCGCCCCAGACTGCATCCTCCCTCCTCCCCACTCACACTCCCAAGCGATTTTATTTTTTTTTTTTCTTTCCAAAATTTTATTTAAATTCTAGTTAGTTGGGGCACCTGGGTGGCTCAGTCCATGAAGTGTCTGACTTCGGCTCAGGTCATAATCCCCCGGTTTGTGGATTCAAGCTCCACATCGGGCTCTCTACTGTCAGCATGGAGCCTGCTTTGGATCCTCTGTCTCCCTCTCTCTCTCTGCCCCTCTCCTACTCGCACTCATGTGCTGTCTCTCTCTCTCTCTCTCTCAAAAATAAACATTTAAAAATAAATAAATAAATTCTAGTTGTTAACACATGGTGCAATATTGGTTTCAGGACTAGAATTCAGTGATTCCTCACTTACATACAACACCCAGTGCTCATCACAAGTGCCCTCCTTAATACCAATCACTCATTCAATCCGTCCCTCACCCACCTCCCTCCATCAACCCTCAGCTTGTTCTCTATGGTTAAGAGTCTCTTATGGAGGGCCCCTGGGTGGCTCAGTCGGTTGAACATCCAACTCTTGATTTCCGTTCAGGTCATGATCTCACAGTTCATGGGTTCGAGCCCCACATCTGGCCCTGCGCTGACAGTGTGAAGCCTGCTTGGGATTCTCTCTCTCTGCCCCTCCATCGCTTGTGTGCACACACGCACTCTCTCTCTCTCTCAAAATAAATAAAAACTTTTAAAAAAAAGCCTCTTATGATTTGTTTCCTTCACTTTCCCCCCTCCCATATGTTCATCTGTTTTGTTTGCGAAATTCCACATGAGTGAAATCATACGGTATTTGTCTTTTTCGGACTTATTTTGCTTAGCATAATACAATCTGGCTCCACCCACATCACCACAAATGGCAAGCTTGCGTTCCTTTTGATGGCTGAGTGATATTCCATGGTATCAATACCACATCTTCTTTCCGTTCATCGGTCGATGGACATTTGGGCTCCTTCCATAGTTTGGCTACTGTTGACACTGCTGCTGTAAACATTGGGGTGCATGTACCCCTTTGATTCGGTATTTTTATAAACTTGGGGTAAATACCTAGTAGTGCAATTGCTGGGTTGTAGGGCTATTTTTAACTTTTCGAGGCACCTCCGTACTGTTCTCCACAGTGGCTGCCCCGGTTTGCATTCCCAGAAACTGTGCAAGAGGGCTCCCCTTCCTCCACACCCTGACCAACATCTGTTGTTTCTTGTGTTGTTAACTTTAGCCAGTCCAACAGGTGTGAGGTGGTATCTCATCGTGGTTTCCATTTGTATTTCCCTGATGATGAGTGCTGTCGAGCACCTCTTCATGTCTCTTAGCCATCTGGATGTTTTCTTTGGGAAAATGTCTACTCCTATCTTCTGCCCATCTCTTAACTGGATTATTCATTTTTGGGGTGCTGAGCTTGATAATTTCTTTACAGATTCTGGGCACTGAGCCTTTATCAGATATGTCATTCGCAAGCAATTTTAAAGCCTTCTGTCTTCCCAAAGCTGTTATTTCCTTGTTTCCATATTTCTCTCTATTGTTTTTCCAGGGTGCATTTGGGGCAGGAGGCAGAAACTGTGACCATTTATCACATTGGCAGGAACCAGAATTCTCCTGTATCTTGTTCGTCTTCACAGGAAGTCTCAGCATGAGACAGCAGCACTGGTTTGGGATGACTGCCAAAATGGGCACCGTGTTATCAGGGGTCTTTACCATCGTGGCCACCAGCATGTACCTCATCTTCGAACACAGATACATAAGGAACAACAATTGCACTGATAACCACCTACTGAACAAGAGTGCAAGTGTCCTGATAAGCCAGTTCATCATCTGCTGGGCTTTCAATATGGTCTTCTTCCTGTCTTTCATTACCCTCATCATCAGCTGCTTCCTCCTGTACTCAGTATATGCTCAAATACACAGGGGCTTGGTGACCTACATCATCTGGATCCTTTTCTATGAAGCTGTAAACATTATAGTACAAATCTTTACCAACAATGACTCTGTCATTGAAGAGGTCAGAGTCGTGCGCTGGTTTGGCCTGATGTCCCGTATTTTCATGCACTGCTTCTGGATATTCTATGTCATCTCCTATGCCCACATAATCTATAAAAGTCAAAGCCCAGGGAATATAATTTCCTACAACAGACGTATTTCGACAGGCAATGGAGTGTTCCTACGACGGAAATCAAAGATCGTCAACTTTACCCGACACTATCATGGATGATGTTTGTCCTTCTCTCCACTGATGGTGATTCTAGTTCCATCTCTTTCACTTTTGCTGATCTGTTCCGAATAGAGGCCCTACTGCCATCTTTTTGGGAGAAGTGGAGAGAAATGTAATTATAATCCCAATGGGGACCACCTGCTCAATCCATAAGGGCGTTTAGTGAAAGGCCATTGTTACTTGCCAAGCACTTCTTGGGTGCCTCCTTCGTTTTCTGGTCAGTGCCACCTTAGAGGTCAAAATAAAGAGGGTAAGGGAATGAAATGAAGCTAAGTTGCAGTCTGGGAATCCTTTCACCTTGTTATATACCTTCATCAGCCTTCGACCCACAGCTCTCTAATTCAACCCTGGGACACGGGCATATCTGTATTTATACCTCAGGTAGCTGTAGTGTAAGGGAGACTGGTGGTGTCTTGGGGTAGCTTTGTGCCATGGTCTTTCCCCCTCTGTCCTCTGTGCTATATTCCAGATAAATAAAAGAATAAAAGTAGAGAAAACCATTTTCCATTTTCTGTCTTGAGTACCCCCCTCCCCGAGATTTGTCAAAGAGTGCAAAATGCACTCGGTTAGCCAAAAGGTATTTGCTAAACTTTTCTGTGTCCATCACTATGCTGGACTTAGTAGAAGGATACAAAAAAAAGTACAAGATACAAGGCCTGACCTTGAGGATTTTGCAGTTTAGTGAGAGAAACAAAACCACCGCTTATGGCTTAATAAGCTTAATAGCTTTCTTGAGGTATAATTGACATATAATAACTGCACGTGTTTAAAGTACATAGTTTGGTAAGTTTTGACCTAAGTATATCCCAGTGACATCATCACAACTGAATTCCTAAACATATCACCCCCAAAAGTTTCCTCTTAACCCCTGCTCCCTCCCCTTCCTGCAGCACCCCCTACCATCACAAGGCACGGATTTGCCATCATTATCTATTAGGTTTGCATTTTCTAGAATTTTACATATATAGAATCATACAGTATGCACTGTTTTTTTGTCTTGCTTCTTTCACTCAGCCTAATTCATCCATGTTGTTATGTGTATCAAGAGTTCATTCTTTAAGATTCATCCACGTTATGTGTGTTGAAAGTTCATTCTTTATCACCGAGTAGTATGCCATGGCATGAATATACCACAGTTTTTTAATCCATTTGCCCTTTGAAGGACATCTAGTGATTTGCAGTTTGGGGCAATTACAAATAGGAACACTATAAACATTTGTGGATAAGACTTTGTATAGACCTATGATTTCATTTGTCGTGGATAAATACAATTTTAACTTCTTAAGAAACTAGCAGATGTTTTCCCAGAGTGGTTGTCCCATTTTATATTCCCACTAGCAGGGTATGAGAATTCTAGTCCCTCCACATCCTTGCAAGCACTTAACACAAACAATAAATTTTTCATTTTAGCCTTTCTAATGGGTATAGAGTGGTTCTCATCGTGGTTTCTGCTTGCATTTCTCTCATGACAAATGATGTTGAACATCTTTTTATGTGCTTATTTAGCATCCTTATATCTTTTTTGGTACGGTGTCTACTCAAATCTTTCGTCTATGTTAAAAATTGAGGTTATTGGGGCACCTGGGTGGCTCAGTCGTTTAAGCGTCTGACTTCAGCTCAGGTCATGATCTCACAGTTTGTGGGTTCGAGCCCCATGTCGGGCTCTGGGCAGACAGCCCAGAGCCTGGAGCCTGCTTCAGATTCTGTCTCCCTCTCTCTCTGCCCCACCCCCACTCTCACTCTGTCTCTTTGTCTCTCAAAAATAAACAAACATTAAAAAAAAAAAACTTAAAAAAAATTGAGGTTATTGAGCACCTGGCTGGCTCAGTTGCTAGAGCATGCAACTTTTTTTTCTTTTTTTGAGAGAGAGAGTGTGAGCATGGGCAGGGTAGAGAGAGAGATAGAAAGAAAGAGAGAGAGAATCCCAAGCAGAATCCACACAGTCATAGTGGAGCCTGATGCGGGGCTTGAACTCACAAACTGTGAGATCATGACCTGAGCTGAAATCAGGATTTAGATGCTTAACCAACTGAGCCACCCAGACACCCTGAGCATGTAACTCTTGATCTCAAGGTCATGAGTTCAAGTCTCGTGTTGGACATAGAGCTTACTTAAAAAAAAAATGAGGTTGTTTGTTTTTTTATTATGGAGGGGTTTTTGTTTTGTTTTTTTATTACTGAGTTTTGGAAGTTCTTTATATTTTCTGGATACAAGTCCTTTATCATTTTTCTCCAGTTTGTGCCTTGTCTTTTCATTCACTTAGTGTCTTTTAAAGAGCAGAGATTTTCAATTTTTTAACTGAATTGAATTGAATTGAATTTTAGAGAGAGAGAGCAAGCACAAATATGGGGGGGGTGCAGAGGGAGAGAGAGAAAGAAAGAGGGAGGGAAGGAGGGAGAGAGGGAGGGAGAGAGAGAGAGAGAGAGAGAGAGAGAGAGAGAGAGAATCTCGAGCAGGCTCTACACTCAGCATGGAGCCCAGGGCGGGGCTTGATCCCACAACCCTGGGATCATGACCTGAGCCAAAACCAAGATTCTGATGCTCAACTGACTGAGCCACCCAGGTGCCCTAAAGAGCAGAGATTTTTAATTTCAAAGAAGTCCAATTTATCAATTTGTTCCTTTATGGCTCACATTTTTGGTTATCATATATAGGAAATCTTTGCTTACCTCAGGATCATAATGGTTTTCTCTTATGTTTTCCTCTAGAAATTTTAGCTTTCACACTTAGATATATAATCTCTCTCTCTCTCTTTTAAAGATTTTATTTTTAAACAATCTCTACACTCAACACAGGACTCAAAATTATAACCCTGAGATCTGCAGACTCTACCAACTGAGCCAGCCAGGCGCCCCTATAATCTCTTTTGAGATATATTTTTTTATATATGGCAAGAGATATAGATCAAAGTTCCCTTTTTTGCTCCTGGATGTCTAATTGTTCTAATACTAATTGTTGAATAGGTTATCCTTTCTCTACTGAATTGACTTTATATATACACACACACCTACTTCTGGACCCTATTTTATTCCATTCATCTATTTGTCTATCTTTATGCCAATGTCATCCTGCCTTGATTATGGCAGTTTTATAAGTCTTTAAATCACATTCCTCCATCTGTATTATTTTGCAAAATTGTTTTGGCCGTTCTAGGTCCTTGGCATTTCCATGAACTTAGAATCACCCTAAAATTTTTATTTTAAAAAATGCCTGCTGGGGATTTGATTGGGATTACATTAAATCTATACATCAAATTGGGGAGAACTGACATCTGAATAATATTGAGTCTTCTAACCCCTGAGAACAGTATCTCTCTTCATTCACTTTTCTTTAATTTCTCTCAGCAATGCTTTGTGGTTTCAATGCATGAGTCTTTCACATCTTTTGTCAGATTTATCTCTAAGAATTGTGTATATTTTATGCTGTTGTAAATGGTATTATTTCTTAAATTTCATTTCTGGTTGTTCGTTGTTAGGATATAAAAATAATTTTTTTGCTGGGGCGCCTGGGTGGCGCAGTCGGTTAAGCGTCCGACTTCAGCCAGGTCACGATCTCGCGGTCTGTGAGTTCGAGCCCCGCGTCAGGCTCTGGGTTGATGGCTCGGAGCCTGGAGGCTGTTTCCGATTCTGTGTCTCCCTCTCTCTCTGCCCCTCCCCCATTCATGCTCTGTCTCTCTCTGTCCCAAAAATAAATAAAAACGTTGAAAAAAAATTTTAAAAAAATAATAATTTTTTTGCCTATTGATTTTTTTTATCCTGCAACACTGTTAAACTCATGTATTAGGTAAAGTAATGTTTTTGTGGATCTTCTGTATACTCGATCATACGGTCTGCAAATAATGACAGTTTTACTTCTCCCTCTTCTTTTTAAAATTTTTTTTTAACGTTTATTTATTTTTGAGACAGAGAGAGACAGAGCATGAACGGGGGAGGGGCAGAGAGAGAGGGAGACACAGAATCAGAAGCAGGCTCCAGGCTCTGAGCCATCAGCCCAGAGCCCAACACGGGGCTCGAACTCGCGGACCGTGAGATCGTGACCTGAGCTGAAGTCGGACGCTTAACCGACTGCGCCACCCAGGTGCCCCTACTTCTCCCTCTTCTTGCCTTACAGGGCTGGCTAGCACTTCCAGGGCAATGTTGAGTAGAAGCAGAGACGGGACATTATTTTCTTTAAGATTTTATTTTTTAAGTAATCTCTACACCAGACATGAGGCTTGAACCCACAACCCTGAGATCAAGAGTTGCATGTTCCACCAACTGAGCCAGCCAGGCACCCTGAGAAAGGACATTATTGTCTTGTTCCTGATTTTAGAGGGAAAGCACTCAGTCTTTCTCTGTTAATAATGGTGTTAGTTGTAGATGCTTCATAGATGTCCTATATCATGTTGAGGAAGTTCCCTTCTATTCCAGGTTTGCTTAGGTTTTTTTAAAATCAGTAACAAACGCTTCATGTTGTCAAATGTTTCTTTCTACATGACATGATCATATGGTCTTTATTTTTTAGATTGTTAATATGGTAAATTACTTTCATATTATTTTCAAACATTAAGCCAAACATGATATTCCTGGAATAAACTCTACTTGGTCATGGTGTATCACCTTTTTTATATACTGTGGGATTAGATTTGTTCAATTTTGTTTAGAATTTTTGCATCTATGTTCATAGGAGATGTTTGTCTGTAGTTTTCTTATAATGTCTTCATCAGGTTTTGATATTAGAGTAATACTTGCTTCATAGAAAGAAGTATTTCTTCCTTTTCAATTTTCCTTAAGAGTTTATGTACACTGGTATTTATTTCTTCCTTAAATGTTTGGTGGGATTCAGCAATGAAGTTATCTGGACCTAGAATTTTCTCTTTCTTTCTTTCTTTCTTTCTTTCCTTCTTTCTTTCTTTCTTTCATTTAGAGAGAGGGTGCAAATGAGCAAGGGGCAGCGAGAGAGGGAAAGAGGGAAAATCCCATGAGGGGCAGAGAGAAAGAGAGAGAGAAAGAGAGAGAGAGAGAAGCAGGGCTCACCCCAAAGCAGGGCTCAACCAAAGTGGGGCTCGAGCTCACCTGACGCAGGGCTCAAACTCATGAACTGTGAGATCATGACCTGAGCTGAAGTCAGATGCTTAACCAACTGAACCACCCAGGTTACCCAGGACCTGGAATTTTCTTTGTGGGAAGTATTAAACTACAAATTCAACTAAAAAACAAAACAAAACAAAACAAAACAAAAAACAGATATAGGACTACTGAGGTTATCTATTTCTTCTTGAGTAAGCCTTAGTAGTTTGTGTCTTTTAAGAAATTTGTCTGTTTTATCTAAACTGTAAAGTTTATTACCATAAAGCTGTTCACAATATCCCCTTATTATCCTTGTAACATCTGTAGAATGTGTAGTGAGGTCATTGATCTCATTCCTGATATTGTTAATCTGTGTTTTCTCTCTTTTTCTGATCAGCCCGACTAGACATTTTTAAGTTTTTAATAAAATCAGCTTTTGGTTTCATTGATTTTATCTCTTCTTTTTCCTGTCTTACGTCCCATTGATTTCCACTCTGATCTTTATTATTTTCTTTCTTCTACTTTGAGTTTAATTTGTTCTTCTTACTATATCTTCTTAAGGTAGAAGCTGAGGTCATTGATTGAAGACCATATGGTTTTCTTTTTTTTTTTTTAAGATTTAAAGTTTACTTATTTATTTTGAGAGAGAGAGAAAGTGTGTGTGTGTGTGTGTGTGTGTGTGTGTGTGTGTGTGTGTGCACATGCACTGGAGGGGCAGGGAGAGAGGAGAAAGAATCTCAAGCAAGCCCTGCATTGTCTGCACAGAACCTGACACAGGGCTAAATCCCACAAACCATGAGATCATGACCTGAGCCAAAATCAAGTCGGACACTCAACTGACTGAGCTACCCAGGTGCCCCAACTTTACTTATTTTCTAATATAGCCACTTAGTACTATAAAGTTTCCCCTAAGTGCTACTTGAATGGCTTCATACAAATTTTGATATGTTGTGTTTCATTTTTAGCCAGTTAAAAACCCTCTCTAATATCCTTTTGATTTTTTTCTTTGATCTATGGGTTATTTATAAATGTGCTACTTTGTTTCAATACTTGGGGATTTTCCAGAAAGCTTTCCGTTATTAATTTCTAACTTATTTCAGTATAATTAGAGAACATAAATTTATTATATGAATCATTTTAAATTTATTGAAAATAGTTTTATGGTCCAGAATATGTTATATCTTGATATATGTTCCATGTGCTTTTGGAAAGAATATTTATTCTGCTATCGTTGGGTGCACTGTTCTCCAAACGTCAAGTAGATCAAGTTGGTTGATAGCATTATTCAAATCTTTTAATATATTTTCTAATTTTCTGTCCACTTGTTTTATCAATTACTGAAAGCGATGCATTGAAATCTTTGATTATAGTTGTGGATTTGTCCATTTCTCTTTATAATTCTATCAGTTTTTGCTTCATGTATCTTGAAATTCTATTAGTGGGTACATAAATGTTTAGAATTGTTATATCCTTCTGATGAATTGACCCTTTTATCATCATGAAATGACTTTCTTTATCCCTGAGATTACTGTTTGCCCTGAAGTTTTCTTTATATGATATTAATGCAGCCACTCTAATATTCTTTTAATTTGTGTTGACATGGTATATCTTTTCCCATCTTTTTATTTTTAGTCAATTTATGTCTTTATGTATGAAGTATGTTTATTATAGGCAGTAACTAGTTGGGTCTTCCTTTTTTAAAAAAAAATTTGGGGGGCGCCTGGTGGCTCAGTCGGTTGAGTGTCTGACTTCAGCTCAGGTCACGATCTCACGGTCTGTGAGTTTGAGGCCTGTGTCGGGCTCTGTGCTGACAGCTCAGGGCCTGGAACCTGCTTTAGATTCCGTGTCTCCCTCTCTCTCTGCTCCTCCCCTGCTCACACTCTGTCTCAAAAATAAATAAACATTTTTTTTTAATTTTTTTAAATATTTATTTATTTTTGAGAGAGAGACAGAATGTGAGCAGGGAGCAGGCAGAGAGAGAGAGGGAGACACAGAATCTGAAGCAGGTCTCAGGCCCTGAGTTGTCAGCACAGAGCCCGATGCAGGGCTTGAACTCACAAACCGTGAGATCATGACCTGAGCTGAAGTCAGCTGCTTAATAGACTGAGCCACCCAGGTGCCCCCCACCAAAAAAAATTTTTTTTTAATTTTTTTAAGTAAACTCTACCCTCAACAGAAGGCTTGAACTCACGGCCCTGCAATCAAGAGTTGCATGTTCTAGTGACTGAACCAGCCAGGTGTTCCTGTGTCTTCCTTTTTTATCCAATCTAACAACTTCTGCTTTTTTGTTGGAGTATTTAGATCATTTACATCTAGTAGCCATCTTGTTACTTGTTTTCTATTCATCACACCTTTTCTCTTTTCTTTTTCCTCTTTTTTTTTTAACCTCCTTTTGGATTAATTTGATATTTCTATGGTTTCATTTTGTCTCCTTTGCCAACTTATTATAGATATGTAATTCTTTGTTGTGTATTTTAGTGGCTGCTTTAGAGTTTATGGTATACAGCTTTAACTTAGCACAACTCCCTTCAGGTGATATCATGCTACTTCACATGTAGTATAAGAATCTTAGAACAGGGGCGCCTGGGTGGCGCAGTCGGTTAAGCGTCCGACTTCAGCCAGGTCACGATCTCGTGGTCCGGGAGTTCGAGCCCCGCGTCAGGCTCTGGGCTGATGGCTCAGAGCTTGGAGCCTGTTTCCGATTCTGTGTCTCCCTCTCTCTCTGCCCCTCCCCCGTTCATGCTCTGTCTCTCTCTGTCCCAAAAATAAATAAACGTTGAAAAAAAAAAATTTTAAAAAAAGAATCTTAGAACAGTATACTTCCAATTTTCCTCTCCTATTTGTGCTATTGTTATCATACATTTGACTTTTATAAACCTCCTCATATATTGTTATTATCTTTCCTTAAATTATCTTTCAAAGAGCTTTAAATAACAAGAAAAATCTTTTTTTTATTTTTATATTTACCTATGTTGTTACCATTTCCAGGGTTATTTGTTCCTTTGTATAGATCCAGATTTCTACTGGGTATCATTTTTCTTCTGCCAGAAGGACTTCTTTTAACATTTCTTGTAGTGCAGCTCTGCTGATGATTAATCCTTTCAGCTTTTTTTATGTCTGAAAAAGATTATTTCACTTTCATTTTTAAAAATTTAAGTAATTTAAAATTTTTAAATTATAGTGAAATACACATAACATAACATTTGCCATCATAACCATTTGTTAGAAGTTTATTTATTTAGAGGCTCCTGGGTGGCTCAATCAGTTGAGCATCCAACTTCAGCTTAGGTCATCATCTCATGGTTCATGGGTTTGAGACCCACATCAGGCTCACTGCTGTCGGCCAGAGCCCACTTCGGATCCTCTGTTCTCCTCTCTCCTTCTCCCCCACTCAAGCTCTCTCTCTCTCTCTCTCTCTCTCTCAAAAGTAATAAAAAACATTTTTTGAAATGTTTATTTATTTATCTTGATAGAGAAAGAAATGCACGCACACAAGTGGGGGGTGGGGGGGGCAGGCAGATAGAGAGGGAGAAAAAGAGAATCCCAAGCAGGGTCCACACCATCAGCACAGAGACTGATGTGGGGCTTGAACTCATGAACTGTGAGATCATGACCTGAGCTGAAATCAAGAGTCAAATGTTAAACCAACTGAGCCACCCAGGCACCTCCCATCATAACCATTTTTAAGTGCCGAGTTTAATAATGTTAAGTACATTCACATTGTTGTACAACAGATCTCCAGCACTCTTTTTATCTTGCAAAATGGAAACTCTAGAACCATTAAACAACAGCTCCTCGGCCTCTCCCCTCACCCCCTGGCAACCAACATTCTGTTTTCTGTCTTTATGAATTGACTACTCTAGCTATCTCATGTAAATGGAATAAAAAAGCCTTTGTCTTTTTTTTTGAGTGGTTAATTTCACTTAGTATACCATCCTCAAAGTTCATCCATGTTGTAGCATGGATCAAAATTTTCTTCCTTTTTAAGGCTGAGTAATATCCCACTGTATGTGTATACATGTTGTTTATCCAGCTCTCTTCCCCCCACCCCCCAACAGAGCATTCAGTTCCTAATGCAGGCGTGTCCCTAAGACAGAAACATATAATTGTCCTCACTCACAGTTCCAAAGCCGTGGCTCAGAGATTTTGGCTGGGACAGGAGAGAAGTAAGCCATAAAACAGATTGTTCACAATCTCTTCCCAAAGGAACTGGATTCATTTCCAATAGAGCATAGAGAAGTTCAAACCTAAAGACATTCTTTAAAACAGTGAAGGTTGGGGGCACCTGGGTGGCTCAGTCAGTTAAGCGTCCGACTTCGGCTCAGGTCATGATCTCACAGTCTGTGAGTTCGAGCCCCGCGTCGGGCTCTGTACTGACAGCTCAGAGCCTGAAGCCTGCTTTGGATTCTGTGTCTCCCTCTCTCTCTGCCACTCCCTGCTCACACTCTGTCTCTCTCTCTCTCTCTCTCTCTCTCTCAAAATTAAACATTAAAAAAACAAAAAAACAATTTAAAAAACCCCAAAAAACAGTGAAGGTTGTGGCAAAAGGCAATTGATAGGAGATGTGTAGCTCCAATGAAGATAGAGGCTAAACTTTAGGCCAGCTAGTTTTCAGGAGAGAACCGGAGAAAGAAATAACTAGGAGGGGACACCTGGGTGGCTCAGTTGGTTAAACGTCCGATGTTTGATTTCAGCTCAGGTCATTATCTCAGTTCATGAGATAAGCCCTGCATTGGGCTCCGGGCTCTGTGCTGACAGCTGGAGCCTGCTTAGGACTCTCTCTGCCCCTCCCCCTTCATGGTGCACGAATGTGTGTGTGTGTGTGTGTGTGTGTGTGTGTGTGTGAGAGAGAGAGAGAGAGAGAGAGAGACAGAGAGAGAGCATGCTGTCTCAAAATAAATGAATAAACTTTAAAAAATAAAACAAGCAACCCAATTAGAAAAATAAAAAAGAAAGAAAGAACTAAGAGAAACCCTCCTAGGGTCAGAAAAAATATCAAACACTGGCTTCTTTTTTTCCCCCCCACACACCCTCAAACACTGACTTCTGAAACTATTCCTTCAAAGGAGCCCAAATTTTATTGGATTAGTCTGTAGAGCAATTTATGCCCTAGGGAATTATTGAAAACAATAGAGCAATCAGCCAGAGATTAGTGAATTTTAACAACTAAGGCATGGTTGGAGAAAGAGGAAAGACAGCACTTCCAAAACCATTGTCATCCTAGAGTGACTGTGGGCATACCCTAAACTGCACCTCCCTGACAAACAATACCAGAAGCTTCACACTGTGGGATATTGGGGTGCAGGGGAGAATACAGTTTACCAACGTAATCCAGCCAGTCACTAAACAAGTAAACAAGCAAATAACAAGCCTAGGGGAGGGGTGGGGTATCCCATTACCCAGAGTTGCTACAGTATATTGTCTACAATGTCCACTTTCCACCATGTCTTACACCGCACACAAAAATAGACTCAAAATGGATGAAAGACCTAAATGTGAGACAGGAAACCATCAAAACCCAAGAGAAGAAAACAGGCAACCACCTCTTTGACCTCAGCCGCAGCAATTTCTTGCTCAACACGTCTCTGAAGGCAAGGGAAGTAAAAGCAAAAGTGAACTATTGGGACCTCCTCAATATGAACAACTTCTGCACTGCAAAGAAACAACAAAACTGGGGGTGCCTGGGTGGTTCAGTCAGTTAAGCGTCTGACTTCGGCTCAGGTCATGATCTCGCGGTCCGTGAGTTCGAGCCCCGCGTCGGGCTCTGTGCTGACCGCTCGGAGCCTGGAGCCTGTTTCCGATTCTGTGTCTCCCTCTCTCTCTCTGACCCTCCCCGTTCATGCTCTGTCTCTCTCTGCCTCAAAAATAAATAAAACGTTAAAAAAATTAAAAAAAAAAAAAAAGAAACAACAAAACTAAAAGGCAGCCAACGGAAGGAGAGAAAATAATTTGCAAATGATCTATCATACAAAGGGTTAGTATCCAAAATGTATAAAGAATTTACCAAACTCGCCTGTGACCGACCGGCTCGGCCTTCGGAGCAGCTGTCGCCATGTCGCGCCGTCCTATGGGCCACGTCCGGCGGGGTGGCGGCCTCTGGTGCAGGCTTCGGTGCCCGCCACCCTGGGGCCGCCAGTGCCGGACGTGAGGCGGCCCTTCCTGTGCCAGGAGTCGCCTCCGTGGGCCTCAATGTCCCTGCTTCTGTCCGTTATCCCCACACAGACATCAGAGTGCCTGACTTGTCTGACTATCGACGCACCGAAGTGTCAGATGGTACAAAGTCTTCAAAAGAGAGCAGTGAGGCTAGAAAAGGTTTCTCCTATTTGATAACCGTAACAACGAGTATAGGTGTCGCATATGCTGTCAAGAATGTCGTCTCCCAGTTTGTTTCCAGCATGAGTGCTTCTGCTCACGTGTTGGCCGTGTGGAAAATCGAAATCAAGCTCTCCGATATTCCAGAAGGCAAGAACATGGCTTCCCAGTGGAGAGGAAAACCGCTGTTTGTGCGTCATAGAACCAAGAAGGAAACTGAGCAGGAAGCCGCAGTTGAAGTGTCCCAGTTGGGGGACCTGCAGCATGATTTAGATCGAGTAAAGAAAAACCTGAACGGGTTATCCTGATAGGTGTTTGCGTTCATCTTGGTTGTGTACCCATTGCAAATGCAGGAGATTTGGGTGATTACTGCCCTTGCCATGGGTCACACTATGATGCTTCTGGCGGGATCAGGAAGGGGCCTGCACCTCTCAGTCTTGAAGTTCCCTCATATGAGTTCACCAGTGATGACAGGTGATTGTTGGTTAGAGATCTGGACTCAAGTCCAAGGCTCCTTTCAGTCGTCTTGTCACCTCAGAAGACCTACGAGCAAGCCTTCTATACTTAAGTGAGTTGATTTGAAATATTTAAGAATTGCTAATAATGTATTTGCAAACATTAACGTGAAGTAAACTGGGGCGCCTGGGTGGCTCAGTCAGTTAAGCGTCCGACTTTGGCCCAGGTCATGATCTCGCAGTCCATGAGTTCGAGCCCCGCGTCGGGCTCTGTGCCCACAGCTCAGAGCCTGGAGCCCGTTTCAGATTCTGTGTCTCCCTCTCTCTCTCTCTGCCCCCCCCCCATTCATGCTCTGCCTCTCTCTGTCTCGAAAATAAATAAACGTTAAAAAAAAATTTTAACGTGAAGTACATTGAATTTAATGTTGAATGCTTTCAAGCGTTCACCTAATAAAGCCACTGTTAAAAATTAAAAATAATAATAATAATTTACCAAACTCAATATCTGAGAAACAAATAACCCAGTAAAGAAATGGGCAGAAGACATAAATAGACACTTTTCCAAAGAAGACTTCCAGATGGCCAACAGACACGTGAAACTACGCTCCACGTCAATCATCATCAGGGAAATACAAATCAAAACCACACTGAGATGCCACCTCACACCGGTCAGAGTGGCTAATATTAACAAGTCAGGAAACAACAGATGTTGGGGAAGATGTGGAGAAACGGGAACCTTCTCATATTGTTTGTAGGAGTGCAAACTGGCGCAGCTGCTTTGGAAAACAGTGTGGAGGTTCCTCAAAAAATTAAAAATAGAACTACCCTATGACCTAGCAATAGCACCACTAGGAATTTATCCAAGCGATACAGGAGTGCTGATTCATAGGGGCACAGGTACCCCGATGTTTATAGCAGTACTTTCAACAATAGCCACATTTATTTGTGTCTCCCTCCCGATTCTGTGTCTCCCTCTCTCTCTGCCCCTACCCTGCTTACTCTCTCTCTCTCTCTCTCTCTCTCTCTCTCTCTCTCTCAAAAATAAACATTAAACACATATGTATTTAAAGAACTAAAGGAAACAGTGATAAAAGGAGTAAAGGAAAATATGATGGCAATGTCACATCAAACACAGAATATCAATAAATATGAATAAAAGAGAAATAAGTTGGGGCGCCTGGGTGGCGCAGTCGGTTAAGCGTCCGACTTCAGCCAGGTCACGATCTCGCGGTCCGTGAGTTCGAGCCCCGCGTCGGGCTCTGGGCCGATGGCTCAGAGCCTGGAGCCTGTTTCCGATTCTGTGTCTCCCTCTCTCTCTGCCCCTCCCCCGTTCATGCTCTGTCTCTCTCTGTCCCAAAAATAAATAAACGTTGAAAAAAAAAGAGAAATAAGTTATAAAAAAAAAAAAAGAACTGAATGGAAATTCTAGAGCTGACGAGTCCAATAGCTGAAGTGAAAAAAATCACTAGAGAGGTTCAGCAGATTTTAACTGGCAGAAGAAAAAAAAAAATTAATGAGCTTGAAGATAGATGCTAGAGATTATGCGATCTGAAGAACCGAGAGGAAAAATGTGAAGAAAAATAAACAGAGCCTCAGAGAAACATGAGAAGCACACTAACAAGAAGCAACGTATGCATAGTGGGGGTATTAGAAGGAGAGAAGAGAGGGAAAAGAACAGAAAAAATATCTGAAGAAATAATGCCTGAAAACTTCCCAAATTTATTGAAAAACGCTAACGTACACATCCGGGAAGCTCAAAAAATTCCAATTAGGATAAATTCAAAGAGATCCATAGACCCTGCATAGTAAATGCTCAAGTCAAAGACAAGAAGAAAATCTTTTTTTTTTTTTTAATGTTGATTTTTGAGAGAGAGAGAATGAGCTGGGGAGGGGCAGAGAGAGAGGAAGACAGAGGATCCAGGATCCAAAGCAGGCTCTGTGCTGACAGGAGAGAGCCCCATGTGGGGCTTGAATTCCCAAACCATGAGATCATGACTTGAGCCAAAGTCAGATGCTCAACTGACTGAGCCACCCAGGCACCCCAAGAAGAAAATCTTGAAAACAAGAGAAGAATGACTCAACACTTATAAGGAATCTCAAGATTAACGGCTGATTTCTTAGCAGAAACAATGGAGGCCAACTGGTGGTGATAATGTATTCAGAATACACCCCCTTCTAAACACTATTAACCAAGAATCCTGTATCCAGCAACGCTGTATTTCAGAAACACTCAGATTCTTTCTGAGTTCCAGGCTGATGGAGGTGACTTCATAACAGACATATCTATTTGGATATCCCAGGGGAGCTCAAACCCACCATTTCCCAAGCTGTTCTTCTCTTCATCTTTCCCACCCCCATTCTAAGTGTGCTTCCCACCTCAGTGAATGGGCCACCCTTGACCCCGGTGCTAATCCCAGACTCCTCCCACAGCCCCAGACCCCAAATGCAACCCCCTAACACCTCATGTTGCCTTGCTTCACCATTGCCTTTAAACCTGTCAACTTCTCTGCCTGCCTCTACTCTTGCCTCCTTTCTGACCCATGCTCCACATACCAGCAAGAAAGGTTTTTCTTTTTTTTTAATATTTATTTATTTATTTATTGGGAGGTGCAAGCAGGGGGAGGGTGTGTGCAGAGAGAGGGGAACAGAGGATCTGAAGCAGGCTCTGCACTGACAGGCTGATAGCAGTGAGCACGATGTGGGCCTCAAACCCATGAACCACGAGATCATGACCTGAGCCAAAGTCAGATGCTCAACTGACTGAGCCACCCAGGTGCCCCAAGAAATGTTTTTCTAAAATGCAAATCAGGGGCGCCTGGGTGGCGCAGTCGGTTAAGCGTCCGACTTCAGCCAGGTCACGATCTCGCGGTCCGTGAGTTCGCGCCCCGCGTCGGGCTCTGGGCTGATGGCTCAGAGCCTGGAGCCTGTTTCCGATTCTGTGTCTCCCTCTCTCTCTGCCCCTCGCCCGTTCATGCTCTGTCTCTCTCTGTCTCAAAAATAAATAAAACGTTGAAAAAGAAAAAAAAAATTTTTAATGCAAATCAGATCAACACACACACACACACACACACATCCTTAAGGCCCTTCCGAGTCTCCTTCATTGCCTTCCAGAGAAACTTGGACGTGGCAGGTAAGTCCTCTCCTTTTCTGACCCTACCATCTCCTGTAACCTACCTCTCTACTCAAGCCACATCAGACTTGCTATTTCCCAAATGGTTTTTGTCTGTCATGCCTACCTGGATGTTGTCCACTTTGCCAGAGGTGAAGTCCCTCCCTTTTCCATCCAGTTATTGGCCATATCCTCTAAGACACAAGTTCCATGATTGCCTCCTTCAGAAAGCCTCCCCTGGAGCACCGGTTAAGCTTCCGACTTCGGCTCAGGTCACCATGGTTCATGGGTTTTAGTCCCTCAGGAGGCTTGCTGTTGTCAGCACAGAGCCCTCTTCAGATCCTCTGTCCCCTCTCTCTCCGCCCCTCCCCCACTTGTGCTCTCAAAACAAAATTTAAAAAAAAGAAGAAAGAAAGCCTCCCCTGATATTCATTCTGGATTAGATCTTTTTTTTTTTAAGTTTATTTTAATTGCAGTTAATTAACACAGGGTGTTATATTTGTTTCTGGTGTACATTAGAGTGATTCTGGATTAGATCTTGCTACATGTTGAGGACGTTGGAGCACCTCCTCTGTGGCATTTATCACAACGCATCGTAAGTTTTCCTTAAAAACATCAAAAACATTTTATTCACATTTTGTTTTGTTTTTGTCTAGCTTCCTCACTAGAATGTTTACCTGTGCCAAGCTCAGTATCCAGCACATAGTTAATGCTCAGTACGTGTTTGCTGAGTGAATGCTGAATGACTAAAATGGGCCAGAGGAACAGGACAGGAGGCAGAAAGGGAAGTCAGGCAGTTTTCATGGTGACCGTGGGACAGCGTTAAAGGCTAAGCCCAAGGCTGGGGCAGCACAGACAAAGACCAAGGGGATTTACAAAGACAAGCCTTGAAATCTGCAAAATAGTCTTAAACCAAGGGAAGACACCTGTGTGGCTTGGGGCCTTCTTTTTGAATGATGCAAGAGAGTAGCCCTCTGGAAGCTGTTCTGTGGGCAGGGACAATGGGAGGTTTGCTTGGCGGGGGCAGGGAAGGATCAGCGCAGTTCTCCACCAGCCAGCACAAAGCTTCTCCCACCCTACCTGGGAAACCGCTGGGCCCTGGAGTGCAGCAAGAGGTTTGTGTACCAAGGACTAAACTCTGGAGACACACGGAGTTGGGAGGATAGTGGGGAATAAGGTACAAGAATATTTGGGATGAACTTGAAAAACATTATGCTAGAGTTGCCTGCGTGGCTCAGTCAGCTAAGAGTCCGACTTCGGCTCAAGCCACGATCTCACGGTTCGTGAGTTTGAGCCCTGCGTCAGGCTCTGTGCTGACAACTCCAAGCTCAGAGCCTGGAGCCTGCTTTGGATTCTGTCTCTGTCTCTCTGCCCCTCCCCCACTTGCACACTGTCTGTCTCTCTCAAATGTAAACATTTAAAAAACTAATTAAAGGGGCGCCTGGGTGGCTCAGTCGGTTGGGTGTCCGACTTCAGCTCAGGTCATGATCTCGTGGTTTGTGAGTTTGAGCCCCGCATGGGGCTCTGTGGCTGACAGCTCGGAGCCTGGAGCCTGCTTCGGATTCTGTGTCTCTCCCTCTCTCCACCCCTCCCATGCTCATGCTCTGTTTCTCTGTCTCTCAATAATAAATAAACATTAAAAAAAAATTAAAATGTTAAAAATAATTAATTAATTAATTTTAAAAAGAAGCAAAATATGCTAAATGAAATAAGCCGGGCACAAAAGCGTATGATTGCACTTCTATGAGGTGCCTGGAGTAGGCATAATTCACAGAGACAGAAAGTAGATTGGTGGTTAGCAGGGGCTGAGGGTAGGAGAATCGGGAGTTAGCATTTTCTACGTACAAGACTTTTTCTTGGGGAATATATAAAAGCCTGAAGAGGGATGGTGGTGATGGTCGCACAACAATGTGAATGTACTTAATGCCATTGAACTGCACACCTGCAAAGGGCTAAAGTGGTAAAAATTATGTTATGTATATTTCACTACAATAGAACAATTGCACTGACCAAACAAACAAAAGCAAAAAAAAAAAAATCAGGGGTCATTCCAGGCCCCCATTCAAGGAGCCATGCCAGTTTTCTGACTTCACAGAAACAAATATCCCAGAGAAGAGCCCAGAGCTGCCTTCATCATCACTCCAGATACAGGAGCCTCCTAATTCCCACAAGCCTGGCACTGACAGGAGTGTGCTTTTGGCCCCCTTAAAGAATAGCTGCCTCTGAAACAGCAGAGCTGTGAGCTATCCCAGGGGTATCCTGGGCCAACGACGCCCTCAATTCCCAGTGACTTGGTCGCCTATAGCTAGTCACGTCAGAGCAGGGGCCAGACGCCCATGTCCCTTGACCTCTGGCCCATTGCCTATCCATATACCAATTTTACTCTTGGCTCCCTCCCATTTACATCCGGGGGCTCAAGGAATTTGTCTAGGGTTAGCTCTACCACCGTATCATTTATCTCCATTTTTTTCCCCCTGCAGCAGGTGCTGTGATAAAACATGTATAAAATGAACAACAAGACGTTCTCCCTCGTGGTGGGCATCTTCTCTCTCCTTAACACCTTCCAGTTCCTCATCTTTGAGTTGAACCACACTACGTACTTTGGCTACGAGGACAAAGTCAGTATCTACATGGACACAAAATCTGAGCTGATATCTTGGGTCATGATCCACAGGAGGAGCATCAACGTCGTCTCATCCACCATCACCCTCGTGTTCAGCGTGTTGCTTCTCTATTGCATCCGCGTGAACAACTACGTGGGGCTGCTGTGCTATGCCCTGTGGATCATCGCGTATGAGCTCATCAGTGTCTCCGTGATCGTGATCGTCAACAGCATCATCAAAGATGAGTTCAAGGAGGTGATGTACCTCCACCTGATCTTCCAAATCTCCCGTATGCTCCTGCACTTCTTGTCTCTGCCTTTTGTCACCAAGTATACCTACGTCCTTTACAAGGACCCCAAGATTTCAGTTAAAATAGGCCGCCACAGGCACTCTTCCATCAGTACTGTCGATTCGTGGCCGCCTGTCGGGCTGAGAACCTTGTACCGCAAGTTAAACTGAACTGTGCCAGGAAGGAGAGAAATAAATAAACAGTGCTCCCCAGCGATAGCTCCCCTTTTCCCTGCTTGCCTTCTGTTGCTTCTGCTTACCTTTTCAGGGTCCTTGAGTTTTATGCACCTAAGAGTATTCTTGGGGGAGGGACGTTTGCATGGATCAATTATTGTGCATGTGTGTGTTTGTGACTTGTTTTAGCCTTTAATTATATTCTGCCTTTGTTCTTACTTAGCCGTCTCGGTATATGCCGTTACTTCTCATGGTCCCCTCCTCCCTGCGTGTCCCTAGTTTCTAATTTTTCTCTGGCAGATTGTCTCACCCATGCCTGGTTCTGCTGAGGTTTTTTTGTTTGTTTGTTTGTTTTTGTTTTGTTTTGTTTTGAGTAGTGCTTATCCTGTAGAACTTTCTGTGCTGATGGACATGTTCTATATCTGCGCTGTCCACTAGTCACAAAGTTACTAAACACTGGGAACGTGGCTATTTCAACCCAGGGATCAATTACAATTTTTTTTCCCATTTTAAGTAATTTCAACTTCAATAGCCACACGTGGCTGGCGCCTGGCTACCATGCTGGAGAGCACAATAATCCGGACCCTCATTTTTCTCCTGCATATAATCGTAGAAAGAATCCCTTTCCGGGGCGCCTCGGTGGCTCAGTCGGTTAAGTGTCTGACTTCAGCTCAGGTCATGATTTCACACTCTATGAGTTCAAGCCCCATGTCGGGCTCTGTGCTGACAGCTCAGAGCCTGGAGCCTGCTTCAGATTCTGTGTCTCCCCCCTCTCTCCTGCCCCTCCCCTGCTCATGCTCTGTCTCCCTCTGTCTCAAAAGTAAAAATAAAAACATTAAAAAAATTAAAAAAAAAAAAAAGAATCCCTTTCCAGCTTCATGCATCACTCTGCTTTTCTCTTACTTTTCAGAAAGAAATTCCTCGTGTTGGGCCATACATGGCAAGAAGAATCCTCATTTTTAAAAGCTCCAGGATTTTTTCATTTTAAGCACTATTGACATTTTGGACAGAATAATTCTATCCTGTAGGGGCTGTTCCATGCATTGGTGGATGTTTAGCATCTGTGACCTCTACCCATTAGATGCCAGGAGCATCCCCCCTATCCTTGTGACAACCAAAAATATCTCTAGACATTGACAAATGTTCCCTGGGGAGCAAAATCGCCCCCCCCCCCCCGTTGAGAACCACTATTTTATTTTATGTTTTTTTCAAGTTTATCTTTTTGGGTAATCTCTACAGCTAACATGGGGCTTGAAGCCGAAACCCCAAGATCAAGAGTCCCACACTCTTCTAACTGAGCCAGCCAGGTGTCCTGAGAACCACTGCTTTACAATACACCCCAGCGTTGAGAGCTGCTATGTCACTACTATTAACTCTCTTTTACTGAGAGCCCTTTACATTCACTGCCTGGTGTACCTTTAACGCTAACGCTCCCATTTTATGGTTTGATGAAACTGAGACTCAGGGTGCTTAAGGGATGTGATCAAGGTCACACAGTGGCTAAAGCCGGATTTGAATCTAGATCATCTGACCGTACACACAATGTCCTACTTGGTTCCCTGAAGCAGTCTTATCTTCACCAAGATAAAAAAGAGGGACCTCCTTTTAGAGCATTTGTTTTTCGCTCAAAAAAATGTTGGGGGTGAGGGGTACCTGGGTAGCTCAGTTGGTTAAGCGTCCAACTTTTGATTTCAGCTCAGGTCATGACTTCACAGTTCTGAGATCAAGCCCCAAGTAGGGCTCTGCACTGACAATGCTGAGCCTACTTGGGATTCTCTCTCTCCCCCTCTCAGCCCCTCTCTCACTTGCAATCTCTTTCTCTCAAAATAAATAAACATTAAGAAAAATGTTGTAAGTGAAATCAAGGGACACTTTTTTTTTTTTGAGAGACAATGAGAGGGCACAAGTGGGGGGTGGGGCAGAGAGAGAAAGAGAGCAAGGGACAGAGAGAGAGAGAGAGAGAGAGAGAGAGAAGGGGGCTACCAGAGGAGGGGGTTCTTGTTTACCTGAAGTGGGACTCGAACTCACAAACTGTGAGATCATGACCTGAGCTGAAGTCAGATGCTGAACGACTGAGCCACACAGCGCCCAAGGGACACATTTATTTTAACCACACTCCTCCAAACCAGGAGCATAACGACAGTAGCCCACTTTTACCAAACACTTAATAAATGCCTGGTGCTACTGGGAAAACTCATTAAATTCTTCCCACCACCCTACCCCGTCACAGACTTGGATCCAAACCAGTTCCCAAAATGTCCACCAGATGGCGGTCAGTCATCAGCTTTTGCTTCGCGCTGTTCGCCTTCCCAGCCAGTCCTCTAAGGTTGGATGATGAGGGATTTGGGGAGCCTCAACCTGATAACTGAGGACTAACAGTGTGCATCCCCGCCCTAGTCTCACAAAGCACGTCTTGACTGGTACCAGATAATAAAAAATAAAACATGGGCTGACAGCAGGCTCTAATCCCCCCTTCCCAGCTGGGGTGGCGGTGGGGAGGTTGGGAGACCCGCGACGGTGTGCAGAAGAGGTGGAGAGGGAAGCGAAGTTCCAAGAATCAGCTCAACTCAGAGTTACCTGGTGCAGGAAAGCTTAAGATGCTCAGATACAAGGCTGTGCGCCCCTCCACACCAGGACTCCTCGGAAGCACCGTTCTGTCCGCCTCCCGCTTCCCCCGTCCCAGCTTCCCATTCTCTCTAGAACCCCCTCCACTCCACCGAGTCTGTTCCTGTTAAGGTGGTCTCCACACCGCCCAGTCCTGAGCTCAGCCTTCTCTTGCTAGACCTCTCCATGGCTTTTGACCAACTGATACCTCCCGGACCTGCAAACAGCTTTTTCTCACCAGGACCGTCACTCTCCATTCACCACCTGCCTCACTGGCCTTCATCTCCCTGACCTTCAAACATTGGAAATGCTTCCTGTCATCCTTCTGATTTCCTTTCTCACCATTGTCCTCCCTCCCTCTGCTCCAGCCACACTGGCCTCCTTGCAGTTCCTCCTACACACCCAGCACACTCTAGCCTCAGGGCCTTTGCACCTGTTGTTCCTTCAGTCTGGAATGTTCTCACTCCAGGTATCCAATAGTTTCCTCTCTTGTTTCTTTCGGGTGTCTGCTCAAAAGTCATCAGAGGCGCTTTTCCTACTGACCTAGGAACCCAGCCCCTCCCCACTCCCTCCCTCTGTAACCCACTTACCCTGGTAGCAGGCCCTGAGCTAGGAACTGGGGGAATACCCTAGAAAGTAAGATACAGCCCACATTTCAAGAGGCTGACAGCCTCGGGAGGGCTGAGTCACTCAGGGCCATTTGGATCCATAAGATGGGTGCTGAGGGAAGCACTGGGGGGGACCGTCGGAGGAGGCCTAATTCTTGGAGACTGGAGAATCAGGGAAGTCTTCCTGGAGGAGGAGACATTTAAGCCGCAGCTGGAAGAGAGCCCTGAGAAGGGAGGGGAGGAAAAGGAAAGGGGGCAGCCTGAGAAGGTGCAGACACCCTGGGACAGTAGAGCTACCCCAGGGTGAAGGAAGCTACTCTGTGTGGGAGATGATGGTGTCAGGAGGAAGCAAGCAGACATGAACTTCCCCAGAGAGAAGAGGGTCTCCCCTTTTCCCACGGCCTCTGCTGGCTGCTCCCAGAAGGCGTTTGCTCTTAAGTACACAACCACTGAATATTTCTGAGCACCGTTCCCACCTCATTGCTGTCACCTATAACTCCAAGTTTCCCCTAGCAGCCATGTCCTACAGACTTCATTCTGCGTCCACTTCTCCCCATCTGTTTCGAGATGTGTCAATGTTTCCATCTGTTTGGCTTCTTTTTTCCCCAGGATCTAGGTTTCCATTTCGTTTGCCTCCTTTCCCCTAGAACTGCCCACATTGATTGCTACTGTCCTCAGCCTTCAAAGCTCTTTTTTCCCTTTCTTTGGTCTCTCCTGACAACCAGTCTCTACGTATCGTCTGATGCTTTGCTGTTTTTTCCAATTCATTTGCCCACCGGACAAGAGGTTAATGAAGGCCTCTGAGAGCCAGGCCCTGACTCTCAAGACAGCCTTTCCCGTGGGTGAGCGGCTCGGCGAAACTCGCCTCAGCTTCCTTTCTCTTCTCTTCCATCCCCTCACCAGTTGTTAGTAAAATAACTTGTTTAAATCCTGAAATTGGGGCACGTGGGGGCGCCTGGGTGGCTCAGTATTTGAGAGTCCGACTTCGGCTCAGGTCATGATCTCACGGTTCGTGAGTTCGAGCCCCACGTCGGGCTCTGCGCTGACAGCTCGGAGCCTGGAGCCTGCTTCGGAGTCTGTGTCTCCCTCTCTGCCCCTCCCTCACTTATGCTCTCTCTCTCTCTCTTTCTCAAAAATAAATAGACATTAAAAAAAATAAAAAATTGGGGCACCTCGCTGGCTCAGTTGGAAGACCGTGCAATTCTTGCTCTCAGGGTTGTGAGTTCAAGCCCCAGGTAGAATATAGAGATCACTTAAATAAATGAAACTTTTAAAAAATGCTTACTTTCTTATTTTCATAAGCGAATTATGATTTTCTTCCCTGGGAAATAGTTTTCACAAATGCCCTCTGTGTATGTGTTTGTGTGTGTGATTGTGTGTGTTTGTGTATCTGTGTTTGTGTACGTGAATGTTCGTGTGTGTTTGTGTATGTTGTGTTTCTGTATGTGTGTATTTATGTATCTGTATTTGTAATGTGTGGTCTTCATGTTTGTGAACATGTAACGGCTGAGTCAAACGATTATTTGCTGGTGGTCAAAAATAACTTGCATATTGGGGCTCCTGGGTGGCTCAGTTGGTTAAGCATCCAACTTCGACTCAGGGCATGATCTCACGGTTCGTGGGTTCAAGCCCTGCATCAGGCTCTGTGCTGAGAGCTCGGAGCGTGTAGCCTGCTTCAGATTCTGTGTCTCCCTCTCTCTGCTCCTCCCCCACCCATGCTCTATCTCTCTCTGTCTCTCAAAAATAAATAAATATTAAAAAATAATAATAAATAATAATAAAAAAATAACTTACATGTTAAAGATATAAAAAGGTCAAAGAAATGCCCAGGCTTCATGCTCTTCTAAAATTTGCTTCTGACTCCTACCAACACTGCCTTTCCTCTTCAGAAATACATCCCCAAAGGGGCAACACTAGAGGGCATCTTATTTAAAAGATGTTTGGGGGCACCTAGTTGGCTCAGTCAGTGGAGCATGAGACTCTTGACCTTAGGTTTGTGAGTCCGAGCCCCACATTGGGTGTAGAGATTACTTCATAATAAAATCTTTAGGGATGCCTGGGTGGCTCAGTTGGTTGAGCATCTGACTCTTGATTTTGGCTCAGGTCATGATCCCAGGGTCCTGGGATCGAGCCCCTTGTCGGGTTCCATGTTGAGCATGGAACCTGCTTAAGATTCTCTCTCTTTCTCTGCCCCTCTGCCTCTCTCTCTCTCTCTCTCTCTCTCTCTCTCAAATAAAAGAATAAATAAGACAAAATCTTTAAACAAATAAACACAATCTTAAAATAAAATAAAAATAGGATGCTTGGTTTTTCTCTTGCCCCAACAGCATGACACTGACAAGACAGAGTCTATGAATGACGCGGAGAATGAAACTTGAGCAGTCCTGCTTCTCAGAGTTTTAGGGGAACAGATGATCCTTTTCAGAGGGATTGGGAGGAAGCAAGTATAAAAAGTGCCCAAGCAACTAGAAAGCCTCTCAATTCTGAAAGTAACCTTTGCAGCTCCAAAGCTTCCCTAGCTCTTTGCCTCTTCCTCTGCCCAGGCTGAGCTCCCGCCAGCCACCCTGAACTCGGCCCCACCCCACCTGCTCTACCCTCCGACCCAGGGATCGCTTGCGTTTTCTGGACCAACTGAGGCGATTTTTTCTAGCATTGTGTCACCCTTGTACAGTCACCACCCTCTTGGGGCGCCTGGCTGGCTCAGTCGGTAGACCATGCAACTCTTCTTTTCTTTTTAATGTTTCTTTATTTTTGAGAGAGAGCGCATGAGCAGGGGAGGGGCAGACAGAGAGGGGGACAGAGGAGCCGAAGCAGGCTCTGTGCCGAGAGTAGAAAACCCGATGCGGGACTCAAACTCACGAATTGTGAGATCATTACCTGAGCCGAAGTTGGACGCTTGCCCAAGCCTCCCAGGTGCCCCAGAGCATGCAACTCTTAATCTCAGGTTCCTGTGCTCCAGCCACATATTGGGTATGGGGCCTACCATAAAAAATAAATAACTGGGGCGCCTGGGTGGCGCAGTCGGTTAAGCGTCCGACTTCAGCCAGGTCACGATCTCGCGGTTCCGGGAGTTCGAGCCCCGCGTCGGGCCCTGGGCTGATGGCTCGGAGCCTGGAGCCTGTTTCCGATTCTGTGTCTCCCTCTCTCTCTGCCCCTCCCCCGTTCATGCTCTGTCTCTCTCTGTCCCAAAAATAAATAAACGTTGAAAAAAAAATTTTTTTAATAAAATAAAATAAAAAATAAAAAATAAATAACTAACCACCCTCCTTCCCCACCTTTGGCCATCCTGGAACACACCTATGCTTCCTAAACACTCTCTTTCTTTTCTTTCTTTCTTTCTTCCTTCCTTATTTTTTTATTTTTTAAAATTTACATCCAAATTAGTTAGCATCTAGTGCAACAATGATTTCAGTAGATTCCTTAGTGCCCCTTACCCATTTAGCCCATCCCCCCTCCCACCACCCCTCCAGTAACCCTCAGTCTGTTCTCCGTATTTATGAGTCTCTTATGCTTTGTCCCCCTCCCTGTTTTTATGTTATTTTTGCTTCCCTTCCCTTATGTTCATCTGTTTCGTCTCTTAAAGTCCTCATATGAGTGAGGTCATATGATTTTTGTCTTTCTCTGACTAATTTCACTTAGCATCATACCCTCCAGTTCCATCCATGTAGTTGCAAATGGCAAGATTGCATTCTTTTTGATCGCCGAGTAATACTCCATTGTGTGTATATACCACATCTTCTTTATCCATTCATCTGTCGCTGGACATTTGGGCTCTCTCCATACTTTGCCTATTGTTGAGAGTGCTGCTATAAACATGGGGGTGCATGTGTCCCTTCAAAACAGCACACCCGTATCCCTTGGATAAATGCCTAGTGGTGCAATTGCTGGGTTCTTTCTTTCTTTCATTTCATTTCATTTCATTTATTCAGTCACCAAAATGCATGGTTTGCCAACTATATGCTGGGGCATTGTGTGAGAAGTGAGGCAAAAACGAAAAATGAGACGCAGTCCTGGCTGTGAATCAAGGAGAGACATGTTGGGGCACCTGGGTGACTCAGTCAGTTAAGCGTCCGGCTTGGACCCAGGTCATGATCTCACAGTCCGTGATTCTGAGCCCCACGTTGGGCTCTGTGCTGACAGCTCGGAGCCTGGAGCCTGCTTCGGACTCTGTGTCTCTGTCTCTCTCTCTCTTTCTCTGCCCCTCCCCTGCTCACACTCTGTCTCTCTCTCTCTCTTAAAAATAAATAAACATTAACAACTACAACAAAAAAGATGGGGTGCCTGGGTGGCTCAGTTGGTCGAGTGTCCGACTTCAGCTCAGGTCATGATCTCCCGGTCTGTGAGTCTGAGCCCCGTGGCGGGCTCTGTGCCGACAGCTAGGAGCCTGGAACCTGCTTCGGATTCTGTGTCTCCCTCTCTCTCTGCCCTTCCCCTGCTCACGCTCTCTCTCTCTCTCAAAAATAAATAAACATTAAAAAAATTAAAAACAAAAAGAAGAGGGACACGTGAGGAAGTTATTACAACATTATATGATAAATTGGGTAATGGAGGTAAGTGCAAAGTGCTATGTTATCTCTGTTTCTCAGTGGTTCGTTCAACAAATGTTTATTAAGCATATGCTATGCTACACATCAGGTTGTGTTCGAGATGTTGGGGCTTCGGGGAGAAGAAAACAGATAAAGTTCCTCTCCTCATGAAACTTACATTCTGAGGAGGGAAGACAAGGGATAAGCAAGTGAACATGCAAGTACATACAATAATTTCAGGGGCACCCGGCCGGCTCAGTCGGATGAACATTCGATTCTTGATCTCGGGGTTTTGAGTTCGAGCCCTACGTTATGTGTAGAGATTATTTACAAATAAAATCTTTAAAAATAAAAAAATAGGGGCGCCTGGGTGGCGCAGTCGGTTAAGCGTCCAACTTCAGCCAGGTCACGATCTCGCGGTCCGTGAGTTCGAGCCCCGTGTCGGGCTCTGGGCTGATGGCTCGGAGCCTGGAGCCTGTTTCCGATTCTGTGCCTCCCTCTCTCTCTGCCCCTCCCCCATTCATGCTCTGTCTCTCTCTGTCCCAAAAATAAATTTAAAAAAATAATAATAAAAAATAAAAAATAACGATAACGATTTCAGCTAGTGATGGGTGCTAAGAACATGAAATGAGGTGACGTGATAGAGCTTCATCCCAGATAGTGAGACTTAGCCAGTCCTAGCACTGCAGCCTCTTATGATTCAATGTTTCAGGAACAGGTCCAAGACCCAGTGGAGGGGGGCATCTAGGAGGCCTCCGAGTAAGGAATGTCTCTCTGGAGAAGTGATGCTTAACAGGACTTGGACAATCAGTGGGGAGGGCGTTCCAAGCAGAGGGAACAGCAAATGCAAAGTTCTAAGCAGGGGGAGCAAATTTAGTGTGTGCGAAGACCAGTCAAAAAGCCAGTGACTAGAGCACAGCGGGTGACAGCCTGGAGGATATGGCGGCTCAACTGGTCCTGTGTTCCTTTCAACTGCTCTGGCGTGCCTCCCTGTGTCTCAGAGCGGAAACCTAACACCCAACGTTCCAGACTCCCTTGCAGCTACAGTCCTGGAGACTGGCCACGGAGTGTGAACTTGAGAAGGTAGGAGTGTGACAGAGGGTGTGGGGTCAGGCAAAGTGGGTGAAGGGGAGTGGGAGATACAGGCTTCCAGTCACGGAATGGATAAGTCACGTGAACAAAAAGCCCATGGACCAGAACCCACGATATCGTGATAGCGATCTATGATGGCAGACGGCAGCGATGTTGTGATGAGCGCAGCATAGTGTATCAACTTGTCGAATCACTACGTTGTACACTTGAAACTAAACGTGCCGTGTCAACTGTACTCAGATATACCAGAAGTGAGGCAGAGGCCATGCTCCTGCCGCCATTGATTTGCCACTGGCAATGGAGTAATGTGGGGAAACCCGCTCTCTCTGCAGCCACCTTCCAGGGTTTGGTCAGTAGCCTTGGTATCTGCTGTAACTTCCTGATCCCTGGGTCACAGCTGTGGTGTTGCCAAGGGTGGCCCCTGTTTCCCACTTTAACGAGGAGGCAACGGCAACCGCTCTCCCAGTGGGGCGGTTCAGCACTGTTATTCCAGGAGTCATCCCAGAGGCCCAGCCCGAAACCTCTTGCACCCTTCCAAAGATTGTGAAGGAACCGATTCCTTATATGCAATCCCTTCCTGCCTCAAATACCCGTGGGGGTCTCCAGTTTCCTGCAGCTGATCCTGATCCTTGGGAGGCCCAGCTCTGCCCCTCGGGCAGACAAGCACCTGTCTACCTCTGCCCACTGTTTCCCAGCCAACTCCACGCTTGTAACAAAACATTCCCCCCTCACTCCCTCAGGGTAGTTCAGACTTGGTCAAAGAATTGTTGGCAGTCGAGGGGCGCCTGGGTGGCTCAGTCGGTTAAGCATCCGACTTGGGTTCAGATCATGATTTCACGGTCCGCGGGTTCGAGCCCCGCGTCGGGTTCTGTGCAGACAGCTCGGAGCCTGGAGCCTGCTTCGGATTCTGTGTCTCCCTCTGTCTCTGTCCCCTTCCTGCTCACACTCTTGTCTCTCAAAAATAAGTAAACATTAAAAAATTGTTGGCAGTCTTAATAAACAAGTCGACAAGTTTTCCTTTGTCTGCCACGCTTGTTGAATGGCTAAAAAAATGTGAGTAGATGCTGCAGGCTTGGTTTCCTCTGGCCATCTTTCCCTGAGTTAGGTTATACTTGGCAAGATATTCATTAACCTGCCCTTTATCACAATTCCCACAGGCTAACCAGACCTGGAAACGACACTGGTCTGAACTTCCAGGTGATTTGCCAATTAAAGTGCACATTTAAGGAGTGCGACTCTAAGCAAGCCTGTACAGAAAGCACCAAGGGAGATAGAGGGCTTCCCTCCAGGTGCCGAATGTCCAGCGGAGAGAAATGCACGGATAGACCAAATAACTAAGGCTAGGTGAGTGTCTCCTAGGCAGTGGTCCAAATGAACGAACCCGTTTGATTCTCACAGCAATGCTATGAAATAAATCACGTTGTTCTCCCCATCTCACAGATGAGAAAACCAAGGCCCGGGAAGGTTAAGGCTCTCTTCTAGATTAACGCAGAGAGTACACTGCTGGGATTTGAGCCCAGGCAACCTGGCTCCGGAGTCTCTGCAACTGATCCCATCCAGGCAGCGTGTGAGGCTCCGTGAAGGCGTTCCGAGTGCAAAGCAAAGACACAAGTAACTCAGCCTAAGGGGATCAGGTCAGGCTTCCCTTCCTCCAAAAGAGATCGGAAGATCTTCTGGTCAGTTTGGCAAATGTGCATTGGACCTGGACTTTGTGCTGGTCCTTGAGAAGGGTACTGGTTGTAGAAGAATGAATGAGACCTGCCCTCCTGCCCTTGAGGGGCTCACAGGCAGGAGGGGAAGGTGACAGCTGAGAACATTAATTGTGAAGCGGGACAAGAAGTGGCTTCTACGCAGGGGGGAAGCAGAGATACCACCAAAGGAGGTACCAGCCCTGCAGGGGACTTACAGGTAAGAAAAGGCTTCTTAGAGGAGGAGACATACGAGTTGGGCTTGTAACAATGAAGACGGTTTGCCAGGCTGATAGTCTGGGGGGGGGGGGGGGTTGGCGTAGGCGAAGATTGAGGGAAGGGCAGAAGGCATCCCAGATGGAGGGAACAGCCAAGTGCAAAGACAAGGAGGTGGGGAACATGATGATGTGTCTGAGGGTGTGGGAGCTCCGCGGGGCTGCCACTGTGCTCGTGGCAACAGCCAGAAGGGAGGTGGCAGAGCGAGTGGCAGCCGTGTCTTGAAGAGACCACCGCACTGTGCCAAGGCATTTGCACTGTGCTCTGGGAAAGTGTTGCTCACGCTGAGGGTTGTAACCCATCTGAGTATGTGAAATCAGGTAGGTAGGTCAAGACCAGTGCTTTCAAAAATGAAAAGAAAATTGGGGCGCCTGGGTGGCTCAGTCGGTTGGGCGTCCGACTTCAGCTCAGGTCACGATCTCGTGGTTCGCGAGTTCGAGCCCCGCATCGGGCCCTGGGCTGACGGCTCAGAGCCTGGAGCCTGCTTACGATTCTGTGTCTCCCTCTCTCTCTGCCCCTCCCCCGTTCAGGCTGTGTTTCTCTCTGTCTCAAAAATAAATAAACGTTAAAAAAAATTTTTTTTTAATTTAAAAAAATTTAAAAAAAATGAAAAGAAAATTGAGTGGAATAGACGAGAATAAACAGACACAATACACACAATGGCTAAAAAAATGTGAGTAGATGCTGCAGGCTTGGTTTCCTCTGGCCATCTTTCCCTGAGTTAGGTTATACTTGGCAAGATATTCATTAACCTGCCCTTTATCACAATTCCCACAGGCTAACCAGACCTGGAAACGACACTGGTCTGAACTTCCAGGTGATTTGCCAATTAAAGTGCACATTTAAGGAGTGCGACTCTAAGCAAGCCTGTACAGAAAGCACCAAGGGAGATAGAGGGCTTCCCTCCAGGTGCCGAATGTCCAGCGGAGAGAAATGCACGGATAGACCAAATAACTAAGGCTAGGTGAGTGTCTCCTAGGCAGTGGTCCAAATGAACGAACCCGTTTGACTCTTTGCGTGAAGAGTAAGCAGCCTTCTAGGGGTGCCTGGCTGATTCAGTCAGTAGAGCACGCAGCTCTTGGTCTTGGGGGTCGTGAGTTCGAGGCACACGTTGGGGGTGGAGACTACTTAGAAAAACAAATAAAGGGGACATCTAAAAAAATTGTTTAAAAAGAGTAAGTACCGTTTTGTGAAACTGTTATCTCATTTATACACATTGACCCAGATGCCACAAGTTTTCCATCAACCCATTCACCTCTTTGTTTTAATATCGGATCCCCAAGTGTTGGCACATGGCTGCCGAGCTAAAAGCCACATTTTCCAGCCTTGGGGCACCCGGGAGGCTCAGTCGGTTGAGCGTCCAACTTTGGCTCAGGTCACGATCTCGCGGTTTGTGAGTTCGAGCCCCACGTGGGGCTCTGCTGTCAGCACAGAGCCTACTTTGGATCCTCTGTCTCCCTCTGTGTCTGCACCTCCTCCGCTCTTGCTCTCTCTCTCTCTCTCTCTCAAAATTAAATAAACATTTTGAAAAATTGACATTTTTCAGCCTCTTTTGCAGTCAGGTGGGTCCATGTTAGTAAGTTCTGGCCAGTGCAGTGTGAGCACGGTAGTGAGTGCCACCTCTGAGTCATGCTCCTAAAAAAGAATGGACTTCTTTGTCTTTCCCTTTTCCCGCTGGCTGGGATACAGACATGATGGCAGGAACTGGAGCAGCCACTTTAGGCCCAGAATTAGAAGCTATGTATGTGTTCAGTGTGTCAGTGCCCTGAAAAGCATACCCCCAGATTATGAAAGAGAAGTCAAGTTATGTGAAAGAGAAGTTAACATCTTTCTTATTGAAGGCACGCTAACATTTCTAGTACGTTATCTCAGACCAATCCCTAATACACATACGTGTGTGTGTATATATGCATGGGTATGTGTTCCTATGTGTACATGTGCTTATACACACACCCCAGGCCATATTGTAAATGACACTCATTATGATGGATTGTATTAAAAAGAGGGAGCGAGAGAGAGAAACTTCCTGTCCTTACGAGAGGTTTTAAGCAAATGAGCAATGTGATGTTTTGTGTTCCCAAGCTGAAAAAAAAATCTTAAAGATCATTTAGCCCACTTGCTCCCCCTTCTAACTGACGGGGAAACTTAGACTCATAGAGGTTAGGTAACTGACTCAAGGTCCTGGGGCTATACATGGCAAGCGCTGGTCCTAGAACTCAGATCTCTGAATCCAAGACTGGGCCCCTTCAGACTTTTTTTTTTAAGTGAGCTCTACACCCAATGTGGGGCTTGAACTCATGACCCTGACAGAGTCACATGCTCTATAGACGGAGCCGGCCAGGCACCCCCAAGCCTGGGCCCCCTCAATGTCACCGTCGACAAAAATTCCTTTATCTTGCTTTCTTTCAATCTTCAAACACTTTTCTGCATCACATTGTTCTCTAATTATCTAATTAATGCAATTCAAATCAGAAAATATTTATTGTAAACCTACTATATACTACACTGTAAAGACAGGAACGACCTTCATGAAAATCTCCTTAAGTGGCACCTGCATGGCTCAGTCGGTTAAGCGTCCGACTTCGCTCGGGTCATGATCTCGCGGTTCTTGAGTTCGAGCCCCGCCTTGGGCTCCGTGCTGACAGCTCAGAGCCTGGAGCCTGCGTCGGATTCTGTGTCTCCCTCTCTCTCTGCCCCTCTCCTGCTTGTATTCTGTCTCACTCTCTCTCAAAAATAAATAAGCGTTAAAAAAAAAAAAAAAGTGCTCCTTAATCGGTATCCCGGATAGATACAGAAGTAAACACAGATCTGTGCTCATGCATGGATGAGTATGTATACATGTATTTCCTAGCTCTGACCCCTGAGAAGGTATAGAAGCAGTAACATCCCAGTAGCAACTGAGCACATCTAAGGCCCAGATTTTGCTTTTAAAGATTTTTTTAAGTTTACTTATTTATTTTGAGGGAGAGAGAGAGAAAGTAAGGGAGAGGCAGAGAGAGAGGGAGAGAGAGAATCCCAAGTAGGCTCCACACTGTCAATAGAAGAACAAGACGCAGGGCTCGATCTCACAAACCTTGAGATCATGACCTGAGACAAAATCAAGAGTCGGACGCTTAACCAACTGCACCACCCAGATACCCCATAAAGATTTTGTTTTTTATTTGAGAGAGAGAGAGCATGAGCAGGGGAGAGGAGTGGAGGAGAGAGAGAGAGAGAGAGAGGGAGAATCTCTATCAGGCTTCATGCTGAATATGGAACTCGACTCAGGGCTCAATCCCACAACCCTAGGGTCATGACCTGAGCCAAAATTGAAAGCTGGGCACTCAACCGCCCGAGCCACCCAGGCGCCCAGATTTATTTTTTCAAGGCCTTTCTTCAGGGAAAGAAACCAAGGTTCCTTGGAGAAGTGGTTGATTCCAGGGCTGGGAAGGGAAAGCACCAGATGAGCCTGGAGCACCTGAGTTCCTGGAAAGGACACGAGAACCAACCTGAAAGCACTCTCAATGGTCAAGGTGGGGTCAAGGTTTGAGCCACAAAATAAGTAACAATCGTGTTGGATTTTGTAACCCACAAAATAAATACCCATGAGTCCATACTGCTATAAATAAATCATTGCAGAAACAAATGACTTCCTTCACTGAGTATCTAGATGACTGGAAATATAAAGATTTCAAAATTCAGTTGAGTAGGCTTGAATAATGACACTTTGTGGTAACCGAAACCAAAACACACTTGTGGTGGACAAGTCCTGGGACAGAAGGGTAAAATCCTGGCACTAGACTTATCTCTGACACTCAAGCCTTGTCACTCTAAACATTTATAAAGTGGGGAGACGACCACTGCCCTTGGGGCGCCAAGCTGGCTCAATCAGGGGAGCATGTGACTCTCGATCTCAGGATCGAGTTCGAGCCCCAGGTCGGGTGTAGAAATTATTTTAAAAAGAAAAAGAAAAGAAACAAAACAAAAAGGGGGAGCTGTCATTTCCCTTGCCTACCTCATGTTTCTCCAAAGAAACGAAATATATGAAAGAAAGTTTAAATGCAAAACAAAACAAAATGAATCAGTATTTGTGATATATTTAGTGCTGTGTTTTTCACATGTTTGTGCTTTTCAGAAAAAAAAATTTATTTATTTTTGATTGAGAGAACATGAGCAGAGGAGAGGCAGAGAGAGAGGGACAGAGGATCTGAAGCAGGCTCTGCACGGATAGCACAGAGCCTGATGTGGGGCTCGAACTCACGAACCATGGGACCATGACCTGAGCCAAAGTCGATGTTCAACCAACCAAGCCGCTTAGGTGTTGCCATTTTTGTGCTCTTTGTTGGTGACATTGTTGTTTAAAACTGCCCCAAATGTGGTGATGAGGTGCTGTCTAGTGTCCCTAAGTGACCATGCCTCATGGAGAAAACACATGTGTTAGATAAGCTTCCCTCAGGTGTGAGTTACAGGACTATTGGCCATGAGCTCAATGTGAATGAGTTAATATATACATTAAATAAGATGTCTTGGGGGGCGTCTGGGTGGCTCAGTCAGTTAAACGTCCGACTTCGGCTCAGGTCACGATCTCGTGGTCTGTAAGTTCGAGCCCCGCGTCGGGCTCTGTGCTGACCGCTCGGAGCCTGGAGCCTGTTTCAGATTCTGTGTCTCCCTCTCTCTGACCCTCCCCCATTCATGCTCTGTCTCTCTCTGTCTCAAAAATAAATAAATGTTTAAAAAATTAAAAAAAAAAAAAGATGTCTTGGGGGGTGGGGGAGGAGATGTCTTGGAGCACCTGGGTGGCTCAGTCCGTTAAGCATCTGACTCCTGGTTTCAGCTCAGGTCATGACCTTACAGTTTGTGGGATCAAGCCCTGCATGGAACTCCATGCTGAGCAAGGAGAGTGCTTGGGATTCTCTCTCTGTCCCTCCCCTGCTCTCTCTCTCTCTCTCTCAAAATTCATAGATAAACATTAAAAAGAAATAGATGTCTTTAAACAGAAAAACACATGGAAAGTTTGTAACCAGAGGCTTGTAGGAACCCGTATTCCCCTAGAAGCAAGGTGGTCCAGGGTTCACAGCCACTTTCTAGAACACAGCTACCACGAATAATGAGAATTGATGGTATTCAGTAGCACCTTCTGTGTGTCTGGCCCAGCCTGTGGTTTCTTTGACATGGTCTCAAATACTCCTTACAACAACCTAGAGAAAGGGTTTATGTCTTAGGCTCCTACCAGTCACATAAGTGTTGCAGTTGGCTGGCTCTTCTCTCACGCTCTGGCCCCTGATAAATATCTGATGAGCTGGGTACGTCGTGGTCACGTTTTTGTCAAGAAGCCCAATAATTTTTCCCGAGGACTATATCCTGTCCTTGCCAATTTCACAGAGAAAATACTTACTCATTTGAAATTTTTCCCAAGGGGTGCCTGGGTGGCGCAGTCGGTTAAGCGTCCGACTTCAGCCAGGTCACGATCTCGCGGTCCGGGAGTTCGAGCCCCGCGAGTTCGAGCCCCGCGAGTTCGAGCCCCGCGAGTTCGAGCCCCGAGTCAGGCTCTGGGCTGACGGCTCGGAGCCTGGAGCCTGTTTCCGATTCTGTGTCTCCCTCTCTCTCTGCCCCTCCCCCGTTCATGCTCTGTCTCTCTCTGTCCCCAAAATAAATAAAAACGTTGAAAAGAAAAGGAAAAGAAAAAAAAAATTGAAATTTTTCCCAAAATCTCCTACAACTTTTTGTTATGAAAAATGTCAAACACACAGGAAAGGTGAAAAAATAGAAAAATGAACATTCATAAACTCTTTGAAGCCTGGTCACATGAGAAAGCGATCAGGTTCGTATGCAGTCTAAGAACGGAGCTAGGACCAAGGAGGGGAAGGTAGCAAAAGACAACCTTCGGCTTGAAACCAGGAAGAATTTTCTATCTAGCAAGAGGGATGGGACCCGGTTAACGCAGAATGCGTGTGGACAGGGACGCGGTGGAGCAGATCCCCATACCGTGTAGGACGGAGGTCTAGACGACGGCTTAAGTTGTCTACGAGTCCACAAGCCACTGTGTTGTCTGAGTTCTAGAATTGCCCCTGCACTGTTTTCATAGCGGTTGTATAGTATTTCAGCCACCTCATGTGTTAACTCAGCATTTGAGGGAGGATCTGAGTGCCCAACATCCATTTGTAATGCGGTTTCTCTGGGAAGATGTGTTGAATCTCAAACAAAGGATATACAAACAAACTTCTGAAACATGACCCTGTAGAAGCTGGAGAATTGTCTCTTCTTTTCACTTGTCCTTAAACTCCTTGAAGTGTCCCGGCTGTCCTCCTCCTGCCACTGTTCTGGGATTTGGGGACTAGGTCTATGTTTGCCTTATTAAATTATGATTCCAACATGGGTTTGTCCAGACAGGAAGGAAGAAGACCTGAGATCCACCCCTGCCCCCGCCCGCACGAGTCAGATTTTCCCAGCTCGGCTTCGTGATTTTGTCCAAAGTAAATGTCGAGGGTGATAGATGGATAACCTCACTAAGAACCTGCCCTGACAGTTTAGCCAACCCTCTCTTCTTAGACCTCCAGCAGCTGTTTGTATCTGTACAGTGCAGACAACATATTTGTGACGCTTGGTTACAATGCATTTTAACATTTGATTACTGTAGCCTCTTGTCTGTTCCATGTGCCTTACTCTTGCTTCTTCATGATTGTAAATATTTTGTTTTAATTTTCTTTAATGTGTATTTATTTTTGAGTGAGAGAGACAGAGACAGAGACAGAGACAGAGACAGAGTGTGAGCAGGGGAGGGGCAGAGAGAGAAGAGACACAGAATCCAAAGCAGGCTCCAGAGCAGAGCCCCATGTGGGGCTCGAACCCACAAACCATGAGACCATGACCTGAGCCAAAGTCGGATGCTTAACCGACTGAGTCACCCAGGTGCCCCTGTAAATATTTTTTTTAGTGTTTATTTATTTTGAAAGAGAGAGAGAGAGAGTGTGTGTGTGTGTGTGTGTGCTCGCATGTACAAGAGCGGGGGAGGGGCAGAGAAAGGGGGGGAGGGAGGATCTGAAGGTGGCTCTGTGCTGACAGCAGTGGGCCTGATTCAGGGTTTGAACTCACGAACTGTGAGATCATGACCTGAGCAGAAGTTAGACACTTAAACCAACTGAGCCACTCAGGCGCGCCCCGCTTTTTCGTGACTGTAAACTTTGACTTTCCATCTGCCCCTAACATATTAATCTTTTAAGACGTCTGCAAAACCAACAACAGTGGCGGTGTGGTGTATAAGGAAAGGCCCTAAACTTGCAGACAGATAAACTTAACCAGAATTCCACTCTCTGCCATTTACTAGCCCTGTGACCTTGGCAAATTTTATTTCATTCCTGAGCTTGGTTTTCTCGCTTCTGAAAGAGAAATGATTATACTTTTGTAAAGTGTCTGTCGCCCAATAAATGGTCATCCTCACAAATGAGCCCATGCTGTTTGACACCATTTAAATGCAATTCTAGAACAGGCAAGACTAATCTATAGTGATGGAAAGTGGATCGGTGGTTGCCTGGGCTGGTGGGGGTGGGATGGACAGATTGACCGGCAAAGACCAGGCGAACCTTTGGGGGTAGTGGAAGTGTTCTATACCTTGATTGAGATGGTGGTTACATGGGGTGTGCATGTTTGTGAAAATACATCCAATCATGCACTTAAAATGGGTACTATTTAGTGTATGTAAACGTATCCTTCAATAAAGTTGGTTTAAAAAAAAAAAAGAGGGGCACCTCCTGGGTGGCTCAGTCAGTGGGGCACGCAACTCAATCTTGGGTGATGAGTTCAAGCCCATGTTGGGCATTACAGCTTACTTAAAATAATAATAATAATAAATTTTTAATTAAAATTAAAGATAGATCTATATTAAGGAAGGTCATGTGACAAGCTAAAAATCAGGGTTCTGTTACCAAGAAAGAAAGAATAATGGATCTTGGCCTAGGCAAACCATTAATCTCTGCCCAAAGCCTTATCTGGTAACAGAATATTTCAATATATAATGGTAGAAAATTGGAAATTACACAAATTAATAATGTACATCCATATTATGGCCATATCAAAATGATTATATTTATCTATAGTTTTTTATTTTTTTTTAATTTTTTTTTCAATCGTTTTTTTATTTACTTTTTTGGGACAGAGAGAGACAGAGCATGAACGGGGGAGGGGCAGAGAGAGAGGGAGACACAGAATCGGAAACAGGCTCCAGGCTCCGAGCCATCAGCCCAGAGCCCGACGCGGGGCTCGAACTCACGGACCGCGAGATCGTGACCTGGCTGAAGTCGGACGCTTAACCGACCGCGCCACCCAGGCGCCCCTATAGTTTTTTTTAAACATTTATTCATTTTTGAGAGACAGAGACAGGAGTGGAGTGGGGGAGGGGCAGAGAGAGGAGGAGACACAAAATCTGAACCAGGCTCCAGGCTCTGAGCTGTCAGCACAGAGCCCAATGCAGGGCTTGAACTCACAGGATGTGAGATCATGACCTGAGCTGAAGTTGGACACCCAACCAACTAAGCCACCCAGGTGCCCCTATAGTTCTTTTTTTTTTTTTTAAGTTTACTTATTTTGAGCAAGAGAGAGAGAGCGCAGGAGGGGTAGAGGGAGAGAGAGAGAGAGAGAGAGAGAGAATCCCAAGTAGGCTCCTCACTGTCAGTGCAGAGCCTGATGCGGGACTTGAACCCAGGAACTGTGAGATCATGACCTAAGCCAAAACCAAGAGTTGGATGTTTAACCTACTGAGCCACCCAGGCGCTCTGGAAACTTTTCATTAGTATGTTGTTAAGCGGGGGCGGGTGAAACAAGTTACCAAAAATTAACCTCTGTTCCGTAAAAGCATATATAGTAATACATGTGTATGTATAAAAATATATATATATGTATGGATGGATATATATGTATGATGTCTGGATGTGCTAAAAAGATTTCATCATATAGCTTTTAATCCCCTTTATACCATTATTTTTACTAAAAAGCATGTGCCATTTTTATAAGCGGAAAAAAAAAAAAAACTATTTTTACCTGGGAAATATGTGGGCGTCTGTGTCTCTTGGAAACTTCGTGAGTGGATCTGGGAGGAGAGCTATGGCCGGGGGGGGATTCAGAGGCTGGAAAGGTCACAGTCATTTTCCTGCGGTCCCACGAGTGATATTCAGCTCCTGGGCTCCTGGGAGACCCTGGGAGTATATCTGGAAGGCTATGGATCCCCTGGCCTGGAGCTCAGAGTGCAGTCTCTACTGGCTCCGTGGGCATCATCACGGAGAAGATGGTCAGTGAAGCTAGGGGACAAGGCACAGTCCTGCCATGACGGTGCGGGCGCCTTCCTCTGCCCCCCCCCAGCGCCACTCCCCAAGATTCTCCATCTTGCTCTGCGCCCCCGGACGCTGATCCTCAAGGACTGCATCACTTCAGACTCCCTGCCTTCTGGCTCCGCATTGGGTTCAGCCAAGGGGTTCAGATCCGAGGGTGGAAAAGAGAGAGGGGCCGGGGCACTTAGTCCTCTGGCTCCCTCCACGTGGGGTGATCACAGGCCAGACTGCTTTTCTCCCATGAAGGTCACAGCTCCTGTCAGGCAGGCTTCTCCACACTGATCCGCTTCCAGTCCCCGCCCCCTTCTCTATTCCTCAGGCCTGAGCCAGGTAATTCTCCCTCTGTTGCTAGCCCCAGGGTGTAGCACTGCACCTCAGGGTTTCCCAACACCTGCCCCACACACCTTTGTAAATCGCTCTTTTTCACACTCTCCTCACATGACCCAATCTGCCCACGGCATGCCATCTGTTTCCTGCAGGGGTTCTACCCACACAGGGCACTTGGGGGTGAGGAAGGGGAAGAACACCCCAATTTGGTTTTTTTCTTTCTTTTTTTTTTATATCTTTATTTTAATTGTTTGTTGACATTTTTTTAAAAATTTTTTTTTCAACGTTTATTTATTTTTGGGACAGAGAGAGACAGAGCATGAACGGGGGAGGGGCAGAGAGAGAGGGAGACACGGAATCGGAAACAGGCTCCAGGCTCTGAGCCATCAGCCCAGAGCCCGACGCGGGGCTCGAACTCCCGGACCGCGAGATCGTGACCTGGCTGAAGTCGGACGCTTAACCGACTGCACCACCCAGGCGCCCCTAAATTTTTAAAAATGTTTATTATCTTTGAGAGAGAGAGACAGAGACGGAGGGAGCACGAGGAGGGGAGAGGCAGACACACACACACACACACACACACACACACACAGAATCCGAACCAGGTTCCAGGCTCTGAGCTGTCAGCACAGGGCCCAAAAATTGGGCCGAACTCACACACTGTGAGATCATGACCTGAGCTGAAGTCGGACGCCTAACCGACTGGGCCACCCAGGTGCCCCGAGACCACCCCAACTTAAAGGCAGGGCGGAGTTGGGATGAGCACTGGGTAGTCTACGTAGGGGATGAATCCCTGGATCCTACTCCTGAGATCCTTAGCGCACTATATGCTAACTACCTTGGATGTAAATTTAAAAATATAAATAAATAAATAATAAGTAAATAAATAAAGGCAAGGAGAGGGAAAGGAAACTGGGCCTAAGGGGCAAAGACGTCTAAGGCAAAGCAGGGGTTATGAAAGCAGAGGAGGCAGTCTCCAGAAGGAGGGAGGGGCCAACAGCTCTTGGAGGTTGCAAAGGGGGATCTCAAAGGTGTGTCGAGATGGGCCACCTGGAGGAGGGAGCAGGGGACAAAATGAAGAGAATGGGGAGGGCGGTTATGGAGGAGGGGACTGAGTTGGAGATTTGGAGACCTGGCGGAAGATAAGAGATGAAAAGAGGTGAGAGAAGAGAATGGGGCAGGGAGGCAGCCAGGCCACGCGGTGAAGACACAGATCTCTCGTCCACGTGGGGTGAGCAGGCAGTCGCTCCAGGAATGGGTGTGCATGTACAGAGGCACACACATGTCCACACACACCACGTACACACCCACCTCCTGCACCACACACGCCACCTCGCACACGCATCACACCACTCACACACCACCAGTCACTGGCTGGTCTGCAGAGCTTCCTGGGAGCCCGCACGACCTCAGATCTTCGCTTTGCCCTGACACTCGTCTATTTGCTGGCATCACGCTGAACGCGGCAGGGGACGGATGAGAGAAGCCTGGTTCTGTCTCCTGATGCATAAGGAGTTCTCAGTGTTTACAGCGCGACATCTGGAACAATGGTAGGTGCTCCGCGGATAAATCTGGAATAGCCACACAGTCACTAGCTTTCATCCTGGGGTATCGGGCAAGGGCTACGCCTGGCCGCACGCGCTGACCTCCTAAGTAATTTAACCTAGGCCTCCCCTAAAGAGTGGCCTTCGCTAACCACGATCCAGATGCCTGTCCATACGGTGGAATATTCTAGCGTGAAAGGGAACCACGTGCTACAACTGCATGAATCTTTACAGCATGATGTTGGGTGAAAAGAACAAGTTCCAGATCACTACCTACATACGAGATACTCTTTTCATAACGCTCAAGAACAACGAAAACTAGGCATTACATAATTCAGGAACATGTGCCCATTACATAGAAAAATTTTAGAGAGATGTAAGAGACTGCTAAATACAAAATTTAGGACAGTGAACTGCATCTGGGAAAGGCAAAGGGTGGGCCAAGAGAGGATCGTCTAGGTAGCTGGGTGTCATTGTTAACGTCTGCTTCTCGAGTTGGATGGTGAGGTCACCTAGTATAATAAAATATAATACAGTAGGTCATGCTGGGAGCTTGAGACTGTATCATGAACCAAGGATTACGATTAATAAAAATTCTGTACATCGGATATCCTGTTACGATAAATAAAAATAAGGACTGTCCCCTCAGCTTGACCCTAGTTCTGCTTATTTTTGCACTTCCTCCCACAGCGATGCTGAGGGGTCACTGCAACCTTGCTCTTGGCAATCGGGGTTACTAGCGCAAGGCTGAGCAGGAAATGAACTGGGGGATGAGGCCATATCTGCTTTAACACTGTTGTCGATAGGTCCTTTGTGGTGAGGGTTTCCAAGAACCAGCAGAGCAGTTGAAGGAGCTGAGCAACATTTACAAGAAATGTGCCCCTGCCCCACCCCTAACCACCCCCACCCCACCCCCCCCACCCCGCTCCCTGCTCCTCCCCACCCCATCCTCCTTCTCCTCCCTTTACGGCCTCCAACTCTTCCTCCCCACCCAGGCTCAAGCAAAGGGCAGCTCACTAGAGCCAACAATGAATATTTCCACAGAACAGAACTGCTTACCCGATTCTCTGAAGTCTGGGGAAGAACTTTCTTGACCTCCAGATCCTGGGCCCTGAAAGAACCTTGAGTTGACTAATTCATACCAACAGTTTTTTTAAGTGGCAGTATGACAGAGTGGTAATGAACATGGACTGCCTGGGTCCAGACCTGGCCACTTCTCAGGCAGGTGACCTTTGACACGGTACTCAACTGCTCTGTCCCTCAGTTTTCCCCATCTGTAAAATGGAAATAAATAGTATCTACCTCACGGAGCGCTGAAAGATTAAATAAGTTAATACATGCAAAGCATGCAGAACAGTGTCGGGCACACAGTAGGTACTGGATGAATGTTAGCTATTCTTCCCTAAGTGCTATGAAAAATGTAGGTCTAGTGCAAGGGTTAGCAAACTTTTTTTGTTAAGTGCCAGGTAGTAAATATTTTTCGCTTTGCCAGCCATAAGGTCTTTGTTGAAACTACTCAACTCTTCCATTGTAACATGAAAGCAGCCTTAGACAATAGCTAAATGGACGAGCTTTATTTATGAACACTATTAAATTTCATATAATCCTTACACGTTACAAAATATTATTCTTCGTTTGATCTTTTTTCAACCATTTAAAAACACAAAACCCGGGGTGCCCGGGTGGCTCAGTCGGTTGGGCGTCGAACTCTGGCTCAGGTTGCGATCTCTCGGTTGGTGAGTTTGGGTCCCACATCAGGCTCTCTGCTGTAGGTGCAGAGCTCGCCTCTGATCCTCTGTCCCCCTCTGTCTCTCTGTGCCTCCCCTGCTTGTGTTCTGTCTCAAAAATAAACATTTATATATATATATATATAATGTTATAATTTATGTGACATATAAATTATATGTATATAATAAAATGATATATAAAATATATTTATATATATATAAAACCCAGCCTTGGCTTGCAGGTTATATAAACCCAGGTGCTATGCCAGACTTGGTCAGTAGGCCGTAGTTTACTGATCCTTTGTTTAATGAGGAAAAAAATTAGCCTCTGGATTTCTTAGCTCAGTCTGCATGTTCAATGCCTTACTTTACAGATGAACAAACTGAGGCTCATCCTTCAAAGCCAGTTGAAATGCTGCTTCCTCTTTGAAGCCTTCCCAGATCACCTCAGTCAAGGGCAGTAATAACTCCACCTTCTGCCTCCTATGTGATAAACACAAATTTGTTACTTTTTAAAATCTATCATGGGGGCCCCTGGCTGGCTCAGTGGGTAGAACACGAGACTCTTGATCTCAGGGTTGTGAGTTCAGGCCCCACGTTGGGTGTAGAGTTTACTTTCAAAAAATTAATTAATTGGGAAAACGGTGTGGAGGTTCCTCAAAAAACTGAAAATAGAACTAACCTATGACCCAGCAATTGCACTACTAGGCATTTATCCAAGGGATACGGGTGTGCTGTTTCGAAGGGGCACATGCACCCCCATGTTTGTAGCAGCACTATCAACAATAGGCAAAGTATGGAAAGAGCCCAAATGTCCAGCGATGGATGAATGGATAAAGAAGATGTGGTAGGGGCGCCTGGGTGGCTCAGTCGGTTAAGCGGCTGACTTCGGCTCAGGTCACGATCTCACGGTCCATGAGTTCGAGCCCCACGTTGGGCTCTGTGCTGATGGCTCAGAGCCTGGAGCCTGTTCCAGATTCTGTGTCTCCCTCTCTCTGACCCTCCCCCGTTCATGCTTTGTCTCTCGCTGTCTCAAAAAAATAAACATTAAAAAAAATTTAAAAAAAAAGATGTGGTATATATATACAATGGAGTCTTACTCGGCAATCAAAAAGAATGAAATCTTGCCATTTGCAACTATGTGAATGGAACTGGAGGGTATGATGCTAACTGAAATTAGTCAGTCAGAGAAAGACAAAAATCATATGACTTCACTCATGTGAGGACTTTAAGAGACAAAACAGATGAACATAAGGGAAGGGAAACAAAAATAATATAAAAACAGGGAGGGGGACAAAACAGAAGAGACTCATAAATATGGAGAACAAACTGAGGGTTGCTGGAGGGGTGGTGGGAGGGGGGATGGGCTAAATGGGTAAGGGGCATTAAGGAATCTACTCCTGAAATCATTGTTTCACTATATGCTAACTAATTTGGATGTAAATTTTAAAAAATAAAAAATAAAATAAAATAAATTAATTAATTGGAATGCTTGGGTGGTTCAATCCGTTAAGCATCGGACTCTTGATTTCCACTCAGGTCATGATCTCACGGTTGGTGAGATGGAGACGTGCTGTCAGCACAAAGCCTGTTTGGGAGTCTCTCTCTTCCTCTCTCCCCCCCTTCCCCATTCACTCACACTCCCTCTCTCTCTCTCTTTCAAAATAAATAAACTTTAAAAAATTAAATCAAAATTTAAAATTTATCATGCAATATTTAAGACCAACCAAAAGCTATAAAGAACAACACAGGGGGGTGCCTGGGTGGCTCAGTCGGTTGAGTGTCCGGCTTTGGCTCAGGTCATGATCTCACAGCTCGTGAGTTCGAGCCCCTGCGTCGGGCTCTGTGCTGACAGCTCAGAGCCTGGAGCCTGCTTCTGCCTCTGTGTCTCCCTCTCTCTCTGCCTCTAACCCACTCGCATTCTGTCTCTGTCTCTCTCAAAAATAAATAAACATTAAGAAAACTTTTTTTTTTTAATTTTTTTTCAACGTTTATTTATTTTTGGGACAGAGAGAGACAGAGCATGAACGGGGGAGGGGCAGAGAGAGAGGGAGACACAGAATCGGAAACAGGCTCCAGGCTCCGAGCCATCAGCCCAGAGCCCGACGCGGGGCTCGAACTCACGGACCGCGAGATCGTGACCTGGCTGAAGTCGGACACTTAACCGACTGCGCCACCCAGGCGCCCCTAGAAAACTTTTTAATGGAACAACGCAAGGGCACCTGGCTGGCTCAGTCAGTAGAGCATACCATTCTTGATCTTGGAGTCATGAGTTCGAGCCCCATGTTGGGCTTAGAGCCTACTTTAAAAGGGGGTGGGGGGATCATGCAAATACCTTCGTCTTTATCATCTAGCCTCTGAAAGAAAGCATTGCCCAGTCAAAGGCCCCAGATACTCCTCCCCAAACCATAGCTTCCCTTCCTCCTCCCCAGAAGTAAGGACCACTATCCTGACTCTATTGCCCTCCCCACCTCCATACTTTTATCACATCTACTAGGCATCCCTAAGCATAATCCCTAGTGTTTGTTTGCAAGTAGTACACCCCTTATTTGATTCCTTCTTCCTTACGATCCAATCAAGAAATATCTCTATTTGCAGATTAGAACTTGCCCAAGGCATCCAGGTAATGGTGATGGAATCAAAGCTCAAGAGCGAGTCCCAAGCTAGTGCTTCTAACCATCACTCCCCAATATTCCTGTGGCCACAGTCTTACTAGACATGGACTCCCTTTCCACACTAGATTGTCAACTGCCAGTGAGAAGAGACCGTGCTTTCTCCCTTCCCATGCAACCCCTAATATCCTGCACCCTGTAATAGCACGATATTGTATTTCTTTCAAGAGACAGTCTTCCATCACCCCTAGCAGTCCCAGTAGGGGAAACTGCCAGAAATTCACTTCAAGGGAGGGATGGGTGGGGTTTTGCAAGATTTCGTTAGAAGTTTGGAGCAACTTGTGAGCGTTCAAGTGTCAACTTTACTGGAAAGGATGAGGCATACAACATTCGTGCTCCAAGAGATTGGGAGTTTGTGTGTGCGCTTGGGTGGGGGTGGGGAGGAAAGAGGAACTCAAAACATCGGCCCCCAAAACCGAAAAATACTTCCTTTCCCACAGCCACAGTGGGGCTGAGCTAGGGCTTGGGGTCTAGTCCAAGCTTAAGGGCAGACAATGAAAAGTATCGTGACCCCGGACCCTCAAGCAACCTGACAAGACATCTGGCCAGCGTCCAAAGGGTGTTTGCCTGCACCGAGGGGAGGGAGCAAGATGACCCAGGGGGAAAGAATATTAGAGGCGCTTGCTGATGCTTATCCAGAAAAAGAAACCAACATTTACTAATACTTAATATGCAAATGAACAGCAGTACACGCTCCGAAACGTGCTTGCTGCCTATCAGGGTGTATTCAGGCCACGTGCACTAAGTGGATTCATAGGTTCTACCATCCAGTTCACACTAAACTCTCTGACAGGGGCGCCTGGCTGGCTCATTGGTAGAGCCTGCGACTCGAGGTCTTGTGAGTTCGAGCCCCACGCTGGGGGTAGAGTTTACCTGAAAAACAAAAAAAGAAAAAGAGGAAAGAAACTCACAAAAAGAGCGAGGGGCTTGAGCAGATTCCTGCAAAGAAATCATAGACTAAAAATACTAATCCCAGAACAAGCAGGAAAATGGCAGAGCTAACTTTTCATCTACTCCCATCATAAGCTCTGTGTAAAGCACATCGGAGGGGAAAACCCGGTCTGCTTAAGTCAAAAACATTTCCACCCACCCGCTATTAATGACTCAAGCCCACACGAAAGGTGAAGGGACCTCGAATCGGGAACTGAGAGCAATACAGGTATGTAGGTTTTCAGGAAGCTGAACACATGTCAGGTATGCGTGCTCAGAATGTCTGGCTGGTGGGAACGACGGCTGAAAAAGAAGCTTCCACTGTCAGTTTAGCAATAGAGCCGTTTGCTCTCTCTGGGTCAGCCCTGTCCAATAGAACTTTCTGCAGCGATGAACATGTTCTGTAATTCCACCGCCACTAGTCAGGAGGAGCTATCCCAGGAAATGTGACTGACACCAACCGACTAGGCCGTATAGTGTGTTGAGGGCTCTAGAATTTGCATCAGAAATAGAGGTCAGACCCCTCAGGCAGGCTGAAGGCTGCCCCCCACCAAGCCTTTGGCCGCATATTTATTTCAGAAAGGCTACTAGCCCACGTGTCCTGTTGAAGGAAACCCAATTTAGGCTTAGCGCTCGCTTTCCTCCCAGGAGATTGAGGCACCCGCCAGGTATTCAAGAAATGAGCCTCCCCTCAGCACGGACAACACTTTAAAAGCCACAAGTTAAGACAAAGGTTTTTATTCAAAAAACGCCAAGTATAAAAAAAAAAAAAAATAATAAGATCTCTTTTATTCCCCTGTACAGTATTTCACTCAGATAAAACCAGCAGGCTACATACTGCTCAAAACACAGCCCCAGAGAGGATCCGGAAGGCACACCATCCAGAACTGCTTTTCATATATCTATCCTATGTACACCAGTCAGCAATGCCCCTTCCCCTCCCCCACGGAACCCATACCCACTTGGGCGAGTAGGTGAGGGGGCCCCGCAGCAGTCAGGGAGCCGCAGCAGCTGTCCCGCCTGAGTCCCGTCACCCTACGAACAGAGCGAGCCCTCCCCTAAAGGTCCCCAAGTCAGAGGAGGAAAGGAGGAAAGAAACTATGGCAGCAGCCGTGGAAGCTTGGAGCAGGGAAGGGAACCAAATAAATAAATAAATAAATACATAACGTTGACCTCCAGGTTAGAATGCGCGTCTTTTCCAAAAAAAAAAAAAAAAAAAGAAAAAGAAAGAAAAGAAAACAAAAACAGGTAAAATAACTTAAAGGCAAAATTAAAAAAAAAAATTCAATCAACTACAATCCTTTTGTACACTACCCATGCCGACTGTACACACATTTACAGTTTTTCTGTTGATTTGCATTGTTTGTGCATTTTTGTGTGTGTGAGGTCTTGGCTTTGAAACAGTTAAGTAAAAACCAAAAAGGAAGACCAGTTCACTCGGGAGTTTTACTAAAGGAGGCAGAAAAAGGGCAGGTGGCTCAGCGTTTGGCCCTGTAGCCTCTTCCATGGCACCTTTCATAGGAAGGATGGGGGGAGGGGGACAGGAGAGAAAAATAGGGAACCAAACCCAGGCAGATTTTTGGAGAAGCAGCAGGTAAAAGAGGCAAGTTCAAGTATTTCTCCCAGCACAGCCGGAGTCCCCACAGAAGGCACTCAGAAGAGTCGGAAGAGGTGACAGGGACTTCAAATGTTGCTAGTCCTATCCTACCCCAACCCGTTTCCCCCCTACCCGACCCATCGCGGCATTCAGCAGAACTCGTGATGAAGAGAACAGTTCCATGGCAGGGTTCTGACCCTCCCCCCTCCCCCCCCCCCCCCAGGATTTTGCAGAGTCCAGCCAAGCCGGACTTCTTTGAATAGGAGAGAGCATCTACGGGAGGAGTTGAGGCCTAGGACGCCTGGAGAGGAGTCTCTTCCCCCACTGTTGGGAGGCAACCTCCAGGGGCCTGGGGTCTGGAATGAGTTGTAAATGTTGTTCCTGTTATCAAGCACTGTCCTGCTTGGCGAGAAGTGTCACTGGTACTCTGGGAAGCTGGAAACAGAAGCTTCCCCTCCCTCGAGCATCTGAGGGGGAGGGGAAGACCTGCCAGAAAAGCTGCTATTTGCTGGGCCCTGGTGACAGGCTGTGCAGATGGATCTCGGCTGTTTCCTGGGGCAGGAGGACATCTTGCATCCAGGGATGGTTCTGGATTTCTTCGAAGGATGGCCGATCTGACGGTCTCAGGGCCAAGCACCATCTAATGAGATGCTGACACTCTGCAGAAAGCAAGACAGACAGAGGTTACAAATGACTCAACCTGTTTCTGCGATGCAAAGGTCTTGCTCATTTGCTTCCCAGGGGCCCACGACAGTCTGGGGTCCAACAGAGACCATGAACCTCCTAGAACTAGTTTTCAATGGGAAGGTATTAACCGTAAGAGCTGGATCTTCCAACTTGCTTTCAGTTAAAAAACAGCTCCCCTCTTAAACCTGTGGTTTTCAAACTTCAATAGCTGGGGCCTTTCCCACGACACCCACTCACTAGAAATAGGAAGAATGATGACAAGGGATTTTGATGAGACATCAGTGAGCATGATGAGGTGACTCAATTCACCTACAACTTACAAATATGAACACCACCCACAATGAGGTCACTGGAACCACAATATTTAGAGAGTCTGCCTTAAGGGGAGAAGGCTCAAAGAACCCTCAACTTTTTACTCTGTGGCAAAATAGCCAGGAGCTGAGGGATCAGGACTGCTGGCACAAAAACAAAAAACAAAATAACAACAAAAAAAAAAAAAAACAGCTTTAGGCCACACTAGGTGGTCTTTTCTTCACAATGTTCTCACACATGGTCTTCCTATGGCCTCCCAGGGAATGCTCAACACAAAGCATTCAATTCCTGAGCGCTGGCTCTCCGGAATCACTGGCCTACAACTCTGCTAAGCCAAGGGTCGAGGCATCCCCTGGAGAGGGGAAGCTCTCCAGAATTCAAAGACTGTCCCCTGAGGCCTAACCGCCTTGTGATTCCTGCTTCTCTTCAACAAGGGGCTTCCCAAAAGTTACCTGAAGAGACCCTCTGCCTGAAGAAAACTTGGCCCCTGATGATCTCTTCATCATGCTCGAAAGGAATATCTCCACAGACCATATCATACAGCAGGATCCCCAGAGACCAGACGGCGGCCGACCTGCCATGGTAGCGATGGTAGCGGATCCACTCTGGGGGACTATACACTCGGGTCCCTGCGAGCCGGGGGAATAGAAAGGAAAACACACTTTTAGCAAAAAGAAACAAAGCAACGCATATAGCGAATGACTCTTACAAAATAACAGCACCACTCCACTTCTCCCGGGACAGGAGCTGGGCTAACTCTATCTCCCCCCCTAGGCTAAAAGGAGTGGATGAGTGGCATCTTTCCAACACAAGGCCTTACCCACCTCTCTACCAGCCCAGACCGTACACCAAAATTCTTTACCAACTGCTCCTACAGACAAACAGCGCTGGCCACAAACCCCGAGCCTGAGGCCCGCTTGCGCTAGGACCACCCACAATGGGACGAAGGGATGAAAGTCTGCACAACCCAGGGAGGTATCCCAGAATATCCTGAAACTGCATGAAGGTGTCCCGGGAGCCTGGGTGATTCCCTTCTCAGCTGCCATCCAGTCCAGGGCCCTTATACAACATACTACATCCTAAAAGACAGGGTGCCCTTTGAGAGGCCTTCCTCCCCCCGCTCTGAGCGCCGCGACAGACATCCACACCCTGTCTTCCCCCCCCCCCCCCCCCCCCCCGCTGCAAAGGTAGACAGCGCTGCAGAGCCGGTTTCAGACCACGTGATTCCTGTTTACAAACTTTGGGTTGTAAAAAAAAAAAAAAAAAAAGTGGAGGCCATCCCGCTTGTGCTCACCAGGGGGCAGCAAAGACTCGGAGGAAAAAACAAGGGAGGACCCGGCCAGCCATTAACTGTTAAATACAAAAAAATGCTGCCCAACCCAGCGTCCTCCAAGGGCAAATAAACACAAACCACAAGCCCCAGTCACAAGTTTTGAAAGGCTGTAGTTGGTTAGGTTAAGCCGCTCAGATGATGACCCACCCTCCTTTGCTTTGATCTCGGGCTCTCTATTCCATCTTTTCTGAAAGAACCCGCTCCAAGCCCCTCCCTAGGGTAGGTTTTCATCCTCTCTGCGGAGACACCCAACTAATTCTCAAACCAGCAAGAGATCTTATTTCACAACATTCATTCCCGACTCCCTCACCCCACAATGACAAAAAATAAATAAATAAGGAGGAAGCACAATAAAATGAGTTATTTAGTGAAACTACTGTTTCTATCCCTTTATCCGTCCCTAGATCAAAGGGGAGAGAAACTGCAGCTCTAAAAACTACATCACAGAAAACTCCTTCATAAAACAAAACAAAAATTACAAAGCCGGCGTCAATTTTCATCTCTCCCGCTCTCTCCTCCCTCCCCCCCCCCCCCCCACCCCATCCCTTTACTGGCGGGGAAACTGGGTCAGACTTCAGAAATCTGGGCTACGGCCGGTTGCCCACAACCTCTTATTCATCGGAAAAGCTTGGAACCCACTGAATTCCACTTAAAAAATAAAATCATGCCAGAAACATGACAGGTTCAGCTGGCTGGAAATCTCCGGCTTTACTACGCTGGGAAGCTCTTCTTCGCCCCACCCCTGCTAGCATCGAGCCAGACGGCCCGATGACCTTTACAAAGGGCCGAAGAGGGAAGCCGGCCGAGGCCTCCAGGCAAGGCCAAGTCACCTGGGCAGCTCCCTCCCCGGCGGCTCCCTCCCAGGCCTGGCTCACCATCGAAGTCCGTGTAGACGGTGTCCTTGAGCAGCGCCCCCGACCCGAAGTCGATGAGCTTGAGCTCGCCGCGATTGAGGTCGATGAGGATGTTCTCGTCCTTGATGTCGCGGTGGAGCACCCCGCAGTTGTGGCAGTGCCGCACAGCCTCCAGCACCTGCCAGAAGAAGCTGCGGGCCAGCTCCTCCTGCAGAGCCCCCCTTTCCGTGATAAAGTCGAAGAGGTCTTGCACCGGCTCGGGCCTCTCCAGGATCAAGACGAAACTGTCGGGCCTCTCAAACCAGTCCAGGAGCCGAATGACGCCGGAGAAGCCCGAGCTCACCTTCTTCAGCAGGACCACTTCCATGGGCACTCGGGTGCCATTGGGCTGCAGGGGCGAGGGGGCTACGTTAGGGCGGGAGTCGGAGGGGACCCCTCACCCCACCCCGTCCTTCAGGGTCGCTCACTCCAAGGCACTCACCAGCTCTCCCCAATCGGAAATCCGGTCCTTCTCCACGTGCTTGATGGCCACCTGGAAACCCCCCCAAAGAGGCTCCATTAGGTCCTCTCGCCGGGGCCAAAGCACACCCGAGAGTCTCCCGCCCGGCGCGCCCTCCCCACGGCGGGGCGCCCACTCACCGGCAAGTTGTCGGCGACCCGGATGCCTGAGTAGACCGAGCCGAAGCCGCCGCTGCCCAGTAGCGGGCCCACCTGGTACTGCGACTCCAGGGGCTCCTTCTCCTTGCCTAGGAAAGGGGGAGGCAAAGGGGACTCAGTGCCGGCTCGTGAGGGCCCCCCCCCACCCAGCTCCCAACCCTAGGGGTCTAGCCGCCTCCCCATCCCGGGATGGGGGGTGGGGGGTGGACGCTCACCGGGCGCCAGCTTGGTGGCGTGCAGGTCGTTGCAGGGCGCGGTGCGCAGGTGGGCAAGCGAGTTGATTTTGGACAAGAGCATCCCAACCTCCAGGGTGTCGGCGTAGGGACTGTGTCTGGAGGAGCTGCAGCAGGAGCTGGGGCTGGGGTTATGCCGGTGGCTGTGCCGATGGCTGGAGCTGAGGCTGCGGCTGGCGTTGCGGCTGCGGCTGCGGCTGGCGCGGAAGGCCGAGGGCGAGTCGGAGGACGACTGGGGGCGCTGCCGGGGCTGGCGGCTGGCGGACACGCCGGCGGGGTCAGTCAGCGCCGAGGGCGGCGGGGTGGGCGGCTCGTGGGGCTCGTGCGGCAGCGCCGCGGCACTGGGAGCTTGTAGCTGCTGCTGCTGCTGCCGGTCCCGCCACCGCCGCCGCCGCCGCCGCCGCCAAGTCCTGTCGGGCCTCCTCCGCCACCGCGGCCGCTGCAGCAGACGCCCGGCTCGCCCAGCCGCCAGGAGTAAAGGGGCGGAGCGCGCCGGCGGTGGCGGGGGGGGGGGGGGTCGCGGGCGGGCGGGGATGGGGCGGGGCCTCTCCGGGAGGCCTAGGCGGGGAGCCGGGCTGCCGGGCCGGCTGAGGGAGGAGAGGGGGTGGGGAAGCGGCGGGACAGGGCGACTCCCCTCGGCCCCCGCCCCGCGCGCTCCTTCGCCGCGCCCCGGCCCCGCCCCCGCCGGCGCGTCTCCAGCCAACCAGAAGCTGACTGATCTGCATAACGCGGCGCGCCCCGCCCACGCCCCGCCCCGCTCTCGCGGTCAGAATGGTCTCTACGCCGCCACGACGTGGCGGGAAGGAAAAGGCGCCAAAATGGAGGGGGAGGGGCGCGGGGCGTGAGGGGAGGCGGGAGCTGGGTGTCGAGCCGCGAGGGAGGAAGGATGGGGAGGGGCGTATCGATTCAAACCCAAACAATAACAAAGCCATCAAAGGCCGCCGGAGGCCGGCTCTGCGGCTCTCTGTTTCTCGGAGGTTTTTGGGTCAAGGGCTCGAGCTGGAGCATAACAAGTTGCGCGGGGACGACGGGCGTCGGTGTGTCAGGCGGGGAGGCCGGCGCGCCGGGGAGTGAGGGACTGTGTGGGGGGGGGGGGAGGCGGGGTGCCGACGAGGGTGGTCCTCCTGTGTGACTCAGACCCGAGACCTCCAAGTCGGCTTGGGCGGCTTCACGAGGCGCTGTGGGCTCGGGTTGGGTCCTCGGGGGTTGTGTGTTGGGGGCGCGTGGGGGGCGAAGGAGCTGCAAAGATGTGAGTCACGGCGGTTTCACCGAGGGAGTGGAGGTGTCACAGGCCTGGAATAAAACCGGGGGAGAGCTCGGCTTATTCGGGGGAGGGGTCCAGATCGCGGTTGTTCCAGCTGGTGGAAAAAAAATCAGCCCCCAGATTCTCGAGCCGGCGTTTATTTAAAAAATGCAGACAAGTACCAGTGAATCCTGATTCCTGAGAAGTGATGTGTGTTAGCGTGCCCGGCAAAGAGGAATCACGAAACAAATGTTGGTATTATGATGCCAGATGCTGTCTCAGCCCCTCCTGTGAGGGCGGGAGAAAGAGGAAAATTCCTCGCCGAAAACGAGGGTGGGAGGGCGCGCTTGATTTAATCAGAGTTTTCGCGTGGTGTTCACCTTTTCATCAGCCTGTTATTACCAGTCTGGCAATACTAGCAATTATTGGCTGCACCGAGGCTTGTCTCAAAGGAAATCCCCCCACTCGCTGCCCCACCGTGGAAATAACGCGGAAAACTGGCCAAATCCACGTTCAGCCTTTGTCCTTTTAAACTTCACGTAGAGTTGATAACGACGTGTGAAATGAGTCCATTAAAATTCTGTGTAAGCCATACATCGAATCGTCGGTGGCCTAAGTCATCGAAAGCTAACTGCATCCCGTTTTAATATTTTTCAAGTGCCTGTCACTTCAAGGAGAAATGGAAGTTCGAGGATCTTAGCTGTAGCGGCAGTCACTGGTGAATTTAGGTGTTTCGTTAGAAGTTTTCGCCGGCGCTTGTTTTAGAAAGATGTGCCCCGATAGTTCAGCTTTTACAAATCTATCTTATAAAGTATTCCATCCTCCTCTTGTTTGTGTTCTGTGGCCTAACTCTTATGGTTGGCGACTAGGAGAAAACCCAAGAGAACAAGAATTGCTCCCTTTTGTTCAGACAGGAAAATGAAACATAAATAGGATGACACAGGGTCATACAACAATGACCCAAATGCAACTTGGGAGTGTTCAAAGATTGCCTTTCATCAGGGTCTACGACTGTCCTTGGTACTAAGACACCCAGTGTAAATGTAAGTGACCCAGCTCTTCCAATCCCCTTTACCCTGTTCTCTTTTTCCAGCCCTACAGGACAACCCCGACATGCTCCCGCTCACCCAGCACTTGCCAGACTTTCTGCCTTTCCAGAGGCGTCCAACCTATTTCCGAGGGCATCCTAGGGACGCCCTACACCTCTTCACTTTTATTTAAAGCCGTTCCAGCCTCCAGGACACCAGACTGTTAAACAACGCCAAGCATTCTTCACTGTCCACTCCACTCATCTGACAATCATGTGTTTGGCTTTTTATTTTTTTAGATCTCCTTGTTGATTAACTCCTCAATTAGTTAGTTATACCTTGTTTCCCTATTCTTTGAACATTATATATATTTATATTTTTTTTAAGTATTTTATTATTTTTTTTAATGGTTATTTATTATTTATTTTTGAGAGGGAGACAGAGTGTGAGAGGGGAAGGGGCAGAGAGAGAGAGAGGGAGACACAGAATCTGAAGCAGACTCTGGGCTCTGAGGTGTCAGCACAGAGCCCGATGCCGGGCTTGAACTCCTGAACTGCGAGATCGTGACCTGAGCCAAAGATGGATGCTCAATGCACTGAGCCCCCCGGGCGCCCCAAACGTATATGTTTTTGTTGTGCAACATCTGTTGGACAACATGTGTCGTTGAGGAGAAGGAGAAGACCAAAATGAGTCTCAACAAAATAAATGGTCATGAGAAAAGTCAACTGATACTAAATTTAAGTGAATTAAGCGGGCTTGGGTAAAATAAAGGGAAGGTGAGGAGCAAGGGGCTTAAAAATATGGGATTTGGCACCTACTAGTTATGTGACATTCGTCACGTTACTTAAGCTTTCTAAGCTTTAGACTCTGGATAGAGATCATAGCACCTACCTCATAGGGCTGTTGTAAGGCGCAAATAAAATTCTACATGTAAAGCACGTACCCTAGCACAGAGTAAACCTCTAATAAATGTTAGCCGTGATGACAATAATGACGATTGTGATTATGACAATAATGATTTTGGAATGGTCTTGTACCTTGGAGGTTCCAAAGGTGAAATACTAGATACATCTGATTGTAATCATCCAGGGACAGAATGTGATTCAAAATAATTGTATACATTAAATCAAGTTCAACCTTTTTCACTTTCTCTAGATCTTTGCAGGGCTAAATATTTAATTAGGTAGAGCTAAAGTGATTAACATTTAATATGCTGCTTCGTATGGTGGCTGCTTCACAGCTGGAAGTTACAAAACATGGACCTTGCTTGGCAAAGAGCTTTTATTTACTTAAAACTGCTTTTAAAGATAATTATTAAACATTCAAGTATGTATTGCATTAAAAGTTACTCTTCCAGGGAGGGTAGGGAACTTGATGTGTTTATTCATCAAAATGTAGTTTTAATAATAAAAACAATCGCAGTCTGTGCTGTTTCAAAGAATCTAACAAAGAATCAGAAAAATCGTGCTAATAATTAAATAACAAGAGCTTTTGGAAAGATAAAGGCCATAATTATGCTTACAATTCTCTGTAAAGGGAAGAATTTGTTCATGTTAATTTGAACAATAGCCACATTAATCCTTAGGTAGGTTCCATATTCCACCTGATACAGAGTTAATCAAGTCATTGTCAAAAGGAATGACTTTAAAAAAAAAAAAAAGGAATTACTTAAGCAATTTCTGTAATACCAGAAGCTTAGAAGTAAGTTTGAAAGGGATGCCTGTACACTTTTTTAAAGTACCTCTGAGTCTAGTTGATGCACTCATATAATAAGTAGGTCTGTATAGCATTTTCTCTATAAGCTATTTGCAATTAATCAGGTGGAAATCATTGGGATCTATTTCTTTCCTAAAAAAAGACTTACTGTATTTTTTTTTAATTGAAGTTTGGTTGGCACACAATGTTACATCAGTTTCAGGTGTACAAATTACTGTATTTTTTAGATGTTTAATGGTGAAACACCACTATCTTTTATTTTACTCTTCCTTGTTTGGGGAAATAAAAAGAAAGGAGAAAATTTGGAGAATGCCAACCCCCTCAACAATTTAAAAATAACTCCAATCGCCTCAACAGTTGTAAGATTATTTAGAAAAATCTAAATTTCACATATATTTCCTATGTATGGAATATATGTAAAAATCCACTACAAACTAAGTCATGGAACCGTAAATTTTAAAAGATTGAAGCAAAGCCTCTTTTTTAAGTTGTCATAATCATGATAGTAGTGGACAGCTAAGACATCCACAGTGTCCCAAATTCAGAAAGCTCAGGGAATCTATGTTGTCAAGCTAGAACTGGTTCTTGTCCTTGATAAGACGTGACATTTGTTTCAAGTGTATAAATCACTTGGTTTTCAGTTTCCTCACCAAAGTTGGAGAAAGAAAGTGTTTTTATTATCTGGCGAAGTAATTTAAGTTCATTACCAATTCATCTTTTTTTTAAGAAATTAAAAATAACCTATGGGAATGCAAGCTGGTGCAGCCACTCTGGAAAACAGTATGGAGGTTTCTCCAAAAACTAAAAATAGAACTACCCTATGACCCAGCAATTGCACAACTAGTCATTTATCCAAGAGATACAGGTGTGCTGTTTCGAAGGGACACATGCACCCCCATGTTTATAGCAGCACTATCAGCAATAGCCCAAGTATGGAAAGAGCCCAAATGTCCATCAATGGATGAATGAATGAATAAAGAAGATGTGGTATATGTATACACATATATATGTGTATATATATGTGCGTATACACACACACACACATACACACACACACAATGGAGTATTGCTCGGCAATCAAAAAGAATGAAATCTTGCCATTTGCAACTACATGGATGGAACTGGAGGGTATTATGCTAACTGAAATTAGTCAGAGAAAGACAAAAATCATGTGACTTCACTCATATGAGGACTTTAAGAAACAAAACAGATGAACATAAGGGAAGGGAAACAAAAATAATATAAAAACAGGGAGGGGGACAAAGCATAAGAGACTCATAAATACGCAGAACAAACTCAGGGTTGCTGGAGGGGTGGTGGGAGGGGGGATGGGCTAAATGGGTAAGGGGCACTAAGGAATCTACTGAAATCATTGTTGCACTAGATGTTAACTAATTTGGAAGTAAATTTTATTCTTTTTTAATTTTTTTTAACATTTATTTATTTTTGAGACAGAGAGAGACAGAACATGAATGGGGGAGGGTCAGAGAGAGGGGGACACAGAATCTGAAACAGGCTCCAGGCTCTGAGCCATCATCAGCCCAGAGCCCGACGCGGGGCTCGAACTCCTGGACCGCGAGATCGTGACCTGGCTGAAGTCGGACGCTTAACCGACTGCGCCACCCAGGCGCCCCAAAGCTATTTTAATAAATAAAATACATTTTAAAAAGAAAAAAGAAAAGGGGCCATCGTGTATGTGTGTGTGTGTGTGTGTACAAGGGAGAGAGAGAGAGAGAGGAAGCAGGCATGAGAGAGAGAGAATGTCACACATTTGGAAGTTGGTGAGGGGATTGTCTGCCATGTTTTAAAAAGTATAGAACTGTTGGGCACCTGGGTGGCTCGGTCCATTAAGCATCCGACTCTTGATTTTGGCTCAGGTCATGATCTCACTGTTCATGGGTTTGAGCCCTGCATAGGGTTCTGCATTGACAGCACTGAGCAAGCTTGGGGTTCTCTCTCACTCTCCCTCTGCTCCTCTCTTGCTCACTTCCTCTTTCTCAAAAATAAATAAATAAACATTAAAAACATAAAATAAAATTGCTGATGTGAAACTTGGAAAAGCCACAGAAAGCATCTAGGTAAGTGAAAAAGAAAATTTCTCAAAAATATTTCATAAGGTATCTTGCTAAGGCACTTAAACAGATGCTACTGAAAAACGTGTTTATTTGATATCTCATTTGTCATTTAATAGTAAGCAGCCTTACCTTTCTGTGCGTGTTTCGTCTCTACAACTAGATGATAAACATACTAAGGGCAGAAATCATCCTTTCATTGAACATAAAGGCTAAGTGCTAAAAATGGGTCTGGTGAAAGGGGCAAAAGACATTGTAATAGCAGCCAACATTAGCTGAGCATCAAAAATGTCCTAGGCATATTTCTAAGCACTTTATGTGGGTCCTCATATAAATCTTAGGGTTTGGGGGCAGTTTTACTGCCTTCACTGGTTTCCACATAAACAGAAACTGAGAAAAGTAATTTGCCCAAGCCTATATGGAAGAGCTATCTGCTACCCACCATGACATTCCACTTTTCCAAGGAACACAAGATGAGTTTAAGGGATCTGGCGAGTATTCTATGATTAAGTTCTGAGGATATCATCCACAAGGGCAGGGTTCAGAGGAGGCCGAAGTCAAGAAAGTCTCCATGAGGATGTAGAAACTTAATGTGGATTTTTTTTACGAAGTTTTTTTTTTTTTTAATGTTTATTTATTTTTTTTAGAGAGAGAGAGAGAGGGGGCGGGCAGGGAGAGAGGGAGAGAGAGGATCCAAAGCAGGCTTTCTCTGCTCTACCCTGACAGCAGAGAGCCCAATGCAGGGCTGGAACTCACAAAATGTGAGATCATGACCTGAACCAAAGTCGCACCCTCAACCACCTAAGCCATCCAGGTGTCCCTGAGCTTAATGTGGATCTTAAAGGATGCGTAAGATATAAATAGGTAGAAAGGAGAGAGGGAATGGGCTGAGTAACATCAGGAATTGAAGCAAAAGTTGCTTTGTATTATGTTCTTTGCATTCCCTATAACATGAGAAACTAATGAGTACAAGTTTCTTTAAATAAATCAAAAGCAGAGAGCCAGAGGAAGAAATCAGTAGGACCTCCTGATGTCATGATGCAAAAGGTGAAAGATAAAAAAAGATGGAGACTTTATTTCAGTCTTTATTGAAGAACAAACTAGGAAGATTCTCTATTCAAATAATCCCTTAAAGCTTAAGGTCTAAGAATAATAGTTTACTCTGTGGTTAACATATAGAGTGTTCAAGATCCAAATGTCAGAGAAGATATGCATTAACATGATTGGATAAAATCCACTCGATAATTTGAGAAACATTTTCTTTTATATATGTGTACACACACACACACACACACACACATATTTTTACATTTAGTTATTTTTGAGAGACAGAGAAGGACAGAGCACAAGTAGGGGAGGGGCAGAGAGAGAAGGAGACACAGAATCCGAAGCGGGCTCCAGGCTCCGAGCTGTCAGCACAGAGACCGACGCGGGGCTCGAACTCACAAACCATGAGATCATGACCTGAGCCGAAGTCGGACGCTTAACCGACTGAGCCACCCAGGTGCCCCTGGAAAAACATTTTCAACATATACAACCTATTTTCCAGCTCTGTTTTAGTGCTCTTTTTCAGTCTGGGTGCTGCTAAAACAAACATAGACAGGTCCCCACAGCCAGAAGTAAAACAACCAGACTACAAACACGGAGTCATTTTTTTACAGCCTTCAATGTATCACTTTGTCAAAGATTCTTTTTATTAACGTACAGTCTTGCTCACTCTAGGGTGAGCTGTGTTGTCCTCTTTATAGAAGTGATGTTACTTTCCCCTGGATAGGTTAAGCTCACTTCTGGGTTCAGTGATGCTACTTTATTAGATACCCACTCACTAAATGAGAATCAAACTTCTCATTGGCGCTGTCTCCCAGTCATTCTGATGAAGGGGAGTTATACTGGCAAATAGCCAGTCCTCTTGGGTAGGGCTACAAAGGCAACACAGATTGCATACTTTGCCCAAATTACACACACATCCCCAATTTCAGTCTACCGTGTCTGACCAACTCAGGTCCGTTTGGACTTCTTGCGGGTTTTCCTGATCAGTCCAGGAAGTAGTTTGGAAACTCACAGCAATGATTTGTGCCGGTGATCTGACACACTCATATTCTTCTACCTGAGCGTTGGTTGTTTTCACGGCATCATCTTTAAGAGCAGCGAGCGTTGAGCGTCTGTGGTGAAAGAACCCAGGTTTCCCCAATGGAACCATAAGCTCTTCATGTGCAGAGACTATATTGTAAAAATGTTAAGACCACATAGCTCCCTTTGGGAGATACTAAACAGATCATTTTTTTTAATGTTTATTTCTGAGACAGAGAGAGACAGAGCATGAGTGGGGGAGGGGCAGAGAGAGAGGGGGACACAGAATCCGAAACAGGCTCCAGGCTCTGAGCTGTCAGCACAGAGCCCGACGCGGGGCTCGAACTCACAGACTGCGAGATCATGACCTGAGCCGAAGCCGGACGCTCAACCGACTGAGCCACCCAGGCGCCCCCAAACAGATAATTTTTTTTTTTTAATTTTTTTTTTTCAACGTTTATTTATTTTTGGGACAGAGAGAGACAGAGCATGAACGGGGGAGGGGCATAGAGAGAGGGAGACACAGAATCGGAAGCAGGCTCCGGGCTCTGAGCCATCAGCCCAGAGCCCGACGCGGGGCTCGAACTCACGGACCGCGAGATCGTGACCTGGCTGAAGTCAGACGCTCAACCGACTGCGCCACCCAGGCGCCCCCAGATAATTTTTTAAAAAACTAAATTGAGGGGAGCCTGGGTGGCTCAATCGGTTAAGCATCCGACTTAGGCTCAGGTTATGATCTTGCGGTTCAGCACAGGCCCCTCGTCGGGCTCTGTGCTGACAGCTGGAAGCCTGGAGCCTGCTTCAGATTCTGTCTCTCTCCTTCTCTCTCTGGCCCTTCCCCACTCGTGCTCTGTCTCTCTCTCTCAAAAATAAACATTAAAAAATTTTTAAAAAAACAAAACAAAACAAAACCCAAATTGAAAGGTGCCTGGGTGGCTCAGTTAGTTAAGCATCTGATTCTTGATTTTGGCTCAGGTCATGATCTCATGGTTCATGGGATTGAGCCCCATGTTGGGCTCAGTGCTGACAGCAAGGAACCTGTGTGGGATTCTCTCTCCCTTTCTCTGCCCTTCCCCCACTTGCCCTAGTGCTCCCTCCCTCTCTCTCAAAATAAAAAAGCAAACATTAACAAATAATAAAATAAGGGGCACCTGGGTGGCTCAGTTGGTTAAGCGTCCAACATTGGCTCAGGTCATGATCTCGCAGTTTGTGGGTTTGGGCCCCGCGTCGGGCTCTGTGCTGACAGCTCAGAGCCTGGAACCTGTTTCAGATTCTGTGTCTCCCTCTCTCTCTGCCCCTCCCCTGCTCATGCTCTGTCTCCCTCTCTCTCAAAAATAAATAAACACTAAAAAAAAAATTTTTTTAAATAATAAATTGAATGAAACCCTAAAGAGAGCACATAAGACCCTGTGAATTTCCCCTGCCTTAACCTTTGCCCCTGCCGCTATTTACTATGTGTTATAATGAAAAGACAGGTGACTGCTCTTTGGAGAATATGGACTTCAGAGAAAATTTTTGCCTTTCTCAGAAAAGCACCTTTATAAATTAAGATTGCCAGATTCCCAAACCAAAGGCTTAGAGAAATACGTATAGTCAAATTTATAGAGATAACATCTAATATGAATTGACAATTTACTATGTGCTAAGCACTCTTCTAATTAATCACTTCATATACCTAATATATGGTACTTATATGGTATATATATAATAGATATTCACGTGGCGCATATATTTATACTTTTCCTTTAATCCTCTATTTTTTTTAAAAAAATTTTAATGTTTATTCTTGAGACAGAGAGAGAGAGACAGAGACAGAGCATGAGCGGGGGAAGGGCAGGGTGAGAGAGGGAGACACAGAATCTGAAGCAGGCTCCAGGCTCTGAGCCGTCAGCACAGAGCCCATTGCAGGGGTCAAACTCACAAACCATGCGATCATGTGACCTGAGTAGAAGTTGGACGCTTAACCAATTGAGCCATGCAGGCGCCCCCTCTTTATTATTATTATACCTAGGAAGTTAAATAACTTGTCCAAAGTCCACAGGTGAGAGAGGCAGGAGCCATGATTCATGGAACATAAACTGATTAAGAGAATAAACAATGTTTCAGGTAGCTCTTTTTGTTGTCGTTGTTGTTGTCTTTGTTATTGTTGTTATTGTTTCGGGAGTAGAATTCAGTGATTCATCACTTACATATAACACCCAGTGCTCATCCCAACAAGTCCCCTCCTTAAGGCCCATCATCCATTTAGCCCATCCCCCCACCCAACACCCCACCAGCAGCCCTCAGTTTGTTCTCTGTATCTAAGAGTCTCTTGTGGTTTACCTCCCCCTCTCTCTTTTTATCTTATTTTTCCTTCCCTTCCCCTATGTTCATCTATTTTGTTTCTTAAATTCCACATATGTATAAAATTATAGGATATTTGTCTTTCTCTCACTGACTTATTTCACTTAGCATAATATGGAATTCTAGTTCCATCCACATTGTTGCAACTGGTAAGATTTCATTCTTTTTGATCACCGAGTAATAATATTCCATTGTATATATAAACGACATCTTCTTTATCCTTTTGTCAGTTGATGGACAATAGGGTCTTTCCATACTTTGTCCATTGTCAATAGTGCTGCTATAAATATTGGGTTGCATGTGCCCCTTCAAGCAAGCATTTTTGTATCCTTTGGATAAATACCTAGTAGTGCAATTGCTGGGTCATAGGGTAGTTCTATTTTTAATTTTCTGAGGAACCTCCATACTGTTTTCCAGAGTGACTGCACCAGTTTCCATTCCCATGGGGTAGTTCTTTGTGTGTTAGAGGTAATACCCAGAGCACAGAGTGCCATGAGCCAGATTAAATAAAATCAGGAAGCAAGGTAATGAATGGAAAGACAATGGGATCCATGGATAATTTCCTTCATATTGTGCCCAAGAGAAATGAATGGGGATTGAAACAATGTTGAAAGTTAACCGTGTGCATGAGTGGTGGCCAAGAGGAACGCTGCTGAAAACCAGAGCTCCTGGCAGCTAAGCTTGTGTGGTAAGGGTTAGCCTGAGGGTAAGGGGAAGCTATAATCTTTACAACAGTGAGGCAAGAACCTCTTGTGTCTTGCATCGGTCTTGAGTGATTCAGTCAATTGGTCAAATATTTCCTGAAGAGCTACTAGGTTCAAGGTACTGTGTTAAGTACTACTGAGATGCATGGAGACAAAGGATATGGTCCTAGTTCTGTTTAAGGATATTTGTTTCCTGTTAAAGCAAGATATAGAATCATGAAGACTGAGCTGTTGGGAAACTTAAAAATCTTCCCAACTAATCCTTTTAGTTCTACAGATGACCAGAACCAAACCTCAGAGACAGGGACTTTGCGAAAGTTCCCATAGCATTTTCGGAGCAAAGATAGAGCCCAGACTGGGTTGCTACCCCAAGCATTTTCTATTTTCTTATATAGATATAATTAGTAATAAAAGGTAGTATTTACCAAGCAGCTAATTACTGGTATAGACAATGCATTGCTTCTTACCATAATATGTTTCCAAGGTCAAGGTCTAAAAGCTAAAACTTTTTCTGGGTAATTTTCAGGTGCAAAGGGACTTTCCCAGTTGTCTCCTCAGCTGTTTTAGCATGAAAACAGAAAATGGCCCCTCTTCTGTCCTCCCTGAACACCTGTGCCACCTCAATCATACACGTCACATGTGATCTTGATATATCTAGCTCCGTAGTTCTGAAAGTATGTGGTCTCTCCAAACCAGCAGCACCTGGAAACTTGGTAGAAATGCAAATTCTTGGGCCCACTCCAGACCCACTGAATCAGAAACCCTAGGGGCGGGGTCCAGTGATCTGTTTTTTTAAAGTCTTGAAAAAAAATTTGTTTTAATGTTTATTTATTTTTGAGAGAGAGAGAGAAAGCCTGCGTGTGAGCACGCATTAGTGAGGGAGGGGGGGTGGGGAACAGAGGACCCGAAGCGGGTTCTGCACTGACAGCAGCGAGCCTGATGTGGGGCTTGAACTCACAAACCACAAGCTCATGACCTGAATCAAAGTCAGATGGTCAACCGATTGAGCCAGCCAGGTGCCCCAAGCCTTTTTTTTTTTAAGTTTATTTATTTATTTTTGAGAGAGAGAGAGAGAGAGAGAGGGCACAAGCAGGTGAAGGGCAGAGAGAAGGAGAGATAGAATCCCAAGCAGGTTCTGTGCCATCAGCACAGAGCCCAATGTAGGCCTTGAACTCACGAACCGTGAGATCACGACCTGAGCAGAGATTAAGAGTCTGACTTTTAACCAACTGAGCTGCCCAGGTACCCCCAGTGATCTGTATTTTAACAAGCCCTCCTAGTGACTCAGTTGGTCAAGCGTCTGACTCTGGCTCAGGTCATGATCTCACGGTTCGTGGATTCTAGCCCCGCATTGGGCTCTTTTGCTGACAGCTCAGAGCCTGGAGCCCACTTCTGATTCTGTGTCTCCCTCTCTCTGTCCCTCCCCTGCTCGCACTCTTTCTCTCAAAAATAAATAAAACATTAAACAAACCAAACCAAAACAAAACCCTCTGGTTTCTCTGAATGGCTCTCCAGAGAGATTGTAAGCTCCTTGAAGGCAGGCACCATGTCCTCCACAGTTTTTGTTTTCTTAGCTTAGTAACAATTTTTGAGCACAGCGCATGTGGCTCGGTCGGTTAAGCGTCCGACTTCGGCTCAGGTCATGGTCTCACGGTTCGTGAGTTCGAGCCCCGCGTCGGGCTCCATGCTGACAGCTCAGAGCCTGGAGCCTGTTTCAGATTCTGTGTCTCCCTCTCTCTCTGCCCCTCCCCCATTCATGCTGTCTCTCCCTGTCTCAAAAAATAAATAAACGTTAAAAAAAATTTTTTTTCTGAAACAACTATAGGAGTGCACGTGCTAAGGTAAGATAAAAGGCACGATAGGGATACTATTATCCAACTCTCTTCATGTAACGATTAGCACCTTTAGCTTCACCTTATGTTATGGGCTAAACTGTGTTTCCTCCACTTCAAAATTCATATGTTGAGCTCCTAACCTCCCAGCACCTCAGAATGTGTATTTGGAGATAGGACCTTCCAAGAGGTAATGAAGGTAAAATGAGTTAATATAGGTGAGCCCTAACCCAACAGGATTCGTGTCCTTATAAGAAGAGGAGATAGGGACATAGGCATAGAAGGAAGACCACACGAAGACAAAGAAGGGAAGAGTGCCATCTACAAGCCAAAAAGCGAGGCTTCAGGGGCACCTGTGTGAGTCAGTTATGTGTCAACTCTTGATTTCAGCTCAGCTCATGATCTCACGGTCATGGGATTGAGACCCGCAACGCTCTAGGATTCATTCTCTCTCCCTCTCTCTCTCTCTCTCTCCCTCTCTCTTTCTCTCTCTCTCTCCCCCCTACCCCTCACCCCCAAAAGAGAGAGAGAGAGAGAGAGAGAGAGAGAGAGAGGCTTCAGAAGAAACCAACCCTTTCAACACCTTGATCTCTGACTTCTAGTCTCCAGAATTGTGAGAAAAAGAACTTTTTGTTGCTTAAGCCACCAGATTATGGTACTTTGTTATGACGACCTTAGACAACTAATTCACTTTTTTTTTAATTTATTTTTCAATTGAACTCTACCCCCAACATGGGGCTTGAACTCAAAACCCCAAGATCAAGAGTTACATGCTCTATTGATTGGATTGAGCCAGCCAGTTGCCTCTGAACTAATATGCTTTGTAAAAACTTTACAAAATTATTGGCTCTGAAATCCAGGAATTCTCATCCAAGCCTCTGACAAGACAATCTTATTTTTAGATGACTCTATAACCATCTTTGGATGTTAACCATTAAAGTGTTTGTTTAAGAAATTACTCTTTCATGCTCAATATGAGCACAGATTTTGGAGTCAGACAGAGATAGGTTTCAATCCTGACTCAGCCACTTAGAAGTTATGTAATCTTATCCTCTAAAGACTCAGTTTCCTTGTCTGTAATTTGGGGCTAATAATAGCTCCGTCCTAGACATAACTCAATAATTGGCAAGTATATCGTAGGCACTCAGTTTATGGTGACTTAGAAATGATAATTAACCAAATTATTCACATTGGCCTCTGAGAGATAGAATTGCAACAAAAATTTTACCGTAATGCTTGAATCAGTTTAACAAACATAGTACGGTGGTGCCTTTTGAAAAGACTGTATAAAATGACAGATTAAGATTTTTCAAGAGAGGGACACTTGGGTGGCTCAGTCAGTCAAGCGTCTGACTTCGGCTCAGGTCATGATCTCACGGTTCATGATTTTCGAGCCCCGCATCAGGCTCTGTGCTGACAGCTCAGAACCTGGAGCCTGATTCGGATTCTGTGCCTCCTTCTCTCTGCCCCTCCCCCATGCGCGCTCTGTCTCTGTCTCTCTCAAAAATAAATAAACATTAAAAACAATTAAAAAAAAGATTTCTCAAGAGAAACAACTTGAAGAGTCATGAGGAATAAAATAATGAGAATGCCTGGAATGTGGTAGAAAGAGGCAACACCCAAGAATAGTTAAATTGTCTGAAATTGATGAGTAATTAGACTGCATGAAGATAGAGATTGCTGATTTTGTTTTGCGTCCCCAGTGCCTACTATGGCACCTGGCATCTACTATAAACTCAACAACTTTTGGTTGAATGAATGAAGGAATGAATGGCCTTCTGCAAGGACGATTATATAGATGATACAAAGACATTTCAGCCCAAGTACACGTACACAGAACTGACAATTCCTAGCTTTTTGGCATCGTGCAATCAAAATTTTAATATTAATTTCGTTATTATTTTTTACTTTAGAGAGAGAGGGAGAGAGAGAGAGATTGAGAACCTTAAGCAGGCTCCACGCTCATCACAGAGCTCCACACGGGGCTTGATCCCACAATCCATGAATCATGACCTGAGCTGAAATCAAGAGTTGGCTGCTCCACCGACTGAGCCCGCCAGGCTCCCCAAAGACATTTTCAAAAAATGACACTTCTTTTGGGGTGCCTGGCTGGTTCAGTCGGTGGAGCACATGACTCTTGACTCAGGGTCCTAAGTTCAAGCCCCCACGTTGGATGTAGAGATTACTTAAAAATAAAATCTTTTAAAAACATAAAAAATAGGGTGCTTGGGTGGTCCAGCTGGTTAAGCGTCCGACTTCGGCTCAGGTCATGATCTCACCGTTTGTGGGATGGAGCCCGGTGTCGGGCTCTGTGCTGACAGCTCAGAGCCTGGAGCCTGCTTGGACTTCTGTGTCTCCTTCTCTCTCTGCCCCTCCCCTGCTTGCATTCTGCCTCTCTCAAAAAGAAACATTAAAAACATATTTTTTTTTAATTTTTTTTAACATTTTTATTTATTTTTGAGACAGAGAGAGACAGAGCATGAATGCAGGAGGGGCAGAGAGAGAAGGAGACACAGAATCAGAAGCAGGCTCCAGGCTCTGAGCCATCAGCCCAGAGCCCGACGCGGGGCTCGAACTCACGGACCGTGAGATCGTGACCTGAGCTGAAGTCGGACGCTCAACCGACTGAGCCACCCAGGCGCCCCAAAAACATATTTTTTAAAAACATAAAACATAAAAAATAAAAATGTCGGGACGCCTGGGTGGTTCAGCTGGTTAAACATCTGACTCTCGATTTTGGCTCAGGCCATGATCTCACAGTTCGTGAGTTCAAGCCCCAGGTCAAGCTCCTCTTCAGGCTCTGCGCTGACAGTCCCTCTCTCTCTGTTCCTCCTCCACTTGTGCTCAATCTCTCTGTCTCCCCAAAATAAATAAATAAGCTTAAAAAAACTTTTTAAATGTCTTCAATTGAAGTTTTATTCAAAATAGAGAGACAGTGTTTGGAGCCTCTCCAACCCCGATCTGTACTTCACCTCTCCTGCCTTTCATCTCAGCCTTCCCTTGCTGCCCCCACACTGTTCTGACCATCCTCACAGCCCCCCATCTGAAGAATGGCCCGGCGCCCCATACTTCTGACCCTTTGGGACCAGCTTCCCTCTTTGAAACTTAACTAGTCTTGCACCTGCTTATCTTTGGGATCCTCAACCAACTAACCTGATGACTTCATTTAAACCGAGGTGCTAATGAATGATAGTGGCTGAATGTGAGTCTACTCCTGGAGATAACAATTGATTTCAGCAGCACCTTATTCTGAAGAGTAAGTCATATGTTTCAGGCATGTGTCCCAGCCATCGGGGGAAGATATTTTAAGCAGGGGGATTTCCTCAAACCCCTCAAATTACACCATGTAGACAGCTGCCTATCCCACATGATCTGGCCAACTCCTTGGCATCCAACTATCAGCACTCAGGGGACACTAAGAGGAAACAGGTCTGTTCCTCTTCTTAACAGAGCTTGGAAGCAGTGACTGGACTATTTATGTCACTTAAAGGAAAAGGGCATTTACTCTGGAACCGACCCAGAAAGCACACATTCTGTGGGCTTAGAGGTAAACTTCTCTACCTAATCTCTGGGGATGGCTGAATGACTAGTGCCTAGATTCACCAAAATGAGTGAGCTGGGTCATGCAAACACTGAGAAAGGACTGGTAATAGACAGTTAAGTTTCACAGGTAAAAAGATCCTAGACATTGATCAGAATTTATGTGAGCTCACATATAAAGAACATTGAGCCTAATAATAAAAATAGTTGACTTTTATCAGGTGTTAACTATATTAACTGTACTTGCACACTTGAAAAGATCTAACCCTCTGGTATTGAGGAAAATGGCGGTCATTATCCCCAATTCAGATAAGGAAACCGAGGCAAAGATAGGCTAAGCAACTACCCCACAGTCCAATGGGAAATGAGATCAGAAGCCAAGTCTTTGAACTCCCAAGTTCATGGTTGGAACAGAAATTTAACAGCCTTTCATGTTTCTGAGTCAAGAATCTTTTTTTTAATGTTTATTTATTTATGAGACAGAGAGAGACAGAGCATGAGTGGGGAGAGGGGCAGAGACACACACACACACACACACACACACACACACACACACACAGAATCTGAAGCAGGCTCCAGGCTCTGAGCTGTCTGCAGAGAGCCCGACGCGGGGCTTGAACTCACAAACTGCGAGACCGTGACCTGAGCTGAAGCCTTTCTACGTGCCAAGAACAGTGCTAAGTGCCTTATAAACACTTTCCCCACTCCCGACCCAAGCACTCCATGAGACAGGTCCTGTCATGACCCCAGTGTTACAGATGAGGAAACTAAGACCCAACTATTCTGAGGTCTTCTCATAATTGCCTGTCTTTTTTTTCCCTATGATGTGAGGAGACGGTAAGGGCAGGATAGAACTTGCTGTCCCCAGAGTGAGACTTGCCTTTTCCCCTCTCTCTTTGCTTACACACCGCCTCTCTCCATTTGGGCTCGTTTCTTCGCAAACGTTTAATAAACACCTCTCACATAGTCAAACACTGAATCTACAGTGACTGGAGTTAGGACATAGTGTGCAAAGAAAGTTATGATACCCTCTAAATCCGATCTCCAGGGTCAAGGATCTTCAGAGAGGAGGTAGCACCTGATGTGGGTTTTGAAACATAAATAGGAAGACAGGAATCAACCAGTCAAAGGACAGGATAGGGAAATTCAAATTTCAGCAAGAAGGAACAGCATGTGTCAACACCTAGAGTCACGAATTTGCATGAGAGGAAAAAACCCCACCGTATCCCTGTAAGTAGGGTCCAAAATTTTACAAGCCTAAAACAGAGGTAAAGGTTGCATTACAAGGTTAAAGAAAAATGGTTATTTTTCAGTTGGATCTGTGCTGTCACAAAAAGCACACAAAGTAAGGGTGGTGAAACTCATTGTGTACACGACCGATTGCTGATTGAAGCGAAGTACAAAGGGTCCTGAGACAGTCATTTCCAGTCACCCCCTAAAACGCTCCACCCAGGGGCGCTTGGCGGCTCCATCAGTTAAGTGTCCGACTTCAGCTCAGGTCGTGATCTCGCGGTTCGTGGGTTCGAGCCCTGCATCGGGCTCCGTGCTGATGGCTCAGAGCCTGGAGCCTGCTTCGGATCCTGGGTCTCCCTCTCTCTCTGCCCCTCCCCCATCCGCACTCTGTCTCTCAAGAATAAAGACATGTTAGAAATAAAAAATAAAATAAAATGAAACACTCCACCCAAAGAGCTCTTTAGTCTGCCCCTAATTTTTACAAAGCAGTAGAGTGCTTGGGAGAGGGTTAATTGTCTCATCTGACATTCAAATCATCACAGGCTTTTTACACCCAACAGAGGTCTCCAACTCATGACCCCAAGAGCAAGAGTGGTGTGATCTTCTGCCTGAGCCAGCTGGGTGCCCCACATTATCACAAACTTCTACCTTGCTGCAGAGTATGGGCCCTGGGATGTAACAGAAGTAGAGGCAAATCCAATTGTACAGGTAACCAACCATAGGGGATCACAGGGTTGTGTGTGCTGTTCTGTATGAATTTTATCTGAAGGGTGATTGAAAGCCACAGAAGGATTTTGAACAGACCCAGCTCAAGTGCCTCCTTCTGTAAAAGCATTACCTGGCCACCATGCTTGGTGGGGAATTCCTTTAACCCATGTGGTTTGTAGCATTTGGTCTCCTCTCCCCTTAGGGGCAACACCCTGTATTATATTTTTGTTACATGTTATCCATACATATAATATGTGCTCCAAATATATTTGTTGTTGAAGGAGAGAGGCAAAAGCAGAGGAATCCTTTGCGTTTTTCTGATTGCACAGTTCAGTCCATCGGAATCCAGTTCACAATGTGGACGAACTATTGAAGTTGTACACAGAGACAAAAGAAAACATTTAATGTGTTTATAAATATGAATGTGAATTACACAACCATACGTATTCAAGTGAAGCCTTTACTGTTTTATTTGCTCAATTGTATTGAATCCCAAAGTGCTTGGGACCATCGGACACAAAGCGAGTATATATGCCATCAGTATAATGTTAATCATGGATGGAATTGATTGATCAAGTTAATCTATTTTGTAAAATAAGTGAACGGGCTAAGATACCTTACTGGGGCTAATTCCACTGTCAAAATCCCAGTTACATACAGGCCTTACACTTGCAAGTCTATGTATCTCACTTGAGGAAGGGAGCTTAGATTCTACAGAAAGCAAACCAGATGGCAGAAAGACCCTCGCTCCCCTTCAGGCCACTGCTCCTCCAAGTATGAGCTCTGAGCCTCCAACAGCAGCACCCGGAGAATCGTTCAGAAATGCGGAAATGCAAATAATCAGGCCCCACCCCAGCAAAGCCAACGGAATCAGAGATTCTGGTGGGGGGGTGGGCAGGCCTGGCAATCAGTTTGAAAAGCCCTCCAGGTGATTCTGATGCAGGAAGCTCAAGTTTCTCAGACCCGCTGCTTCGAGTTAGTTACTCTGGCTGGCTGCCCTCTTCGAGGAAAGGTGGAGATGGGGAGTGCGGGAACCTACTCCTGGCTCTTCAGGGATCCTTATTATCTATTGGTTTGCTTTGCCATTACCCTAATACAGATGGAACGTAAGACCCATTAGACAAAACATGAACCAGACCTGTTCCACAGAACTGTGATGTCAGTTTTCCTTGGCTTTGCCTTTGGTCATTAAAAAAAAAAAAAAAAAAAAAAAAGTATTGCTTCATGAGCCACACTGGACTCTGAACTTTTCCCTTTTCTAGTAAAAGTACAAATTTCAGCTGCAGTTCTGGACCAACAACATCTTTCTACAGAAGTTGCTGTCTTCTAAGCTTTGCAGAGTTCCAGAGATAAGATAAATAATTTACCAAATGTAGGTTTCTGATTACTCACTCTATTAGCATTTAGAGCAGAGAGCTCCGGCCCCTGGGGAGTTTGATTCGTTCAGATGCAGCCCATCTGCTTTTGTTTTTTTGTGGGGTGTTTTTTTTGGGGGGGGGAGAGGGGGTGGGGTTGTCTGGAAAAGCCAGGGAGCTCCCAGCATCCCACACATACTTTAGGGATGAACTGCCTAAATCTTAAGGGTTTTACTGGAAATTCTGGGGAGTGCTATTTTCTTATTTAAAAAAAAAAAACAAAAAAAACAGCTGCTGAGACTCTTTCTTCCTCCCTGTACCCTCTTTTTTTTATGCCGAGTAAAAACAAAACTCCACAATTCATTCTCATTTATTATACGAAATAAGATAGCTGAAAGGGTATTTTCAATCTTGTGCAATTTATTTATCCTAAATTTATGCTGCACACTACAAGAGTAATTTCAGGGAATTTTATAGAGGGGGCGGCAGTAGAGTTTCTCCTAAATCAAGTGACTGTTCGGGGGGTTGAGGGTGGGGGGGAAGGAACAGCCTGTTACAACAAAGTATCATTCCTCACTCACACAATTTCTATAGTATAGCAGCAATATCAGTAGCGATAGACGTAATAGGTTTGCACCTGTAGTTATTCCGTGGTCTCTTTCCTATATGGTAAATACACATCGTTATTATTTTATACAATTTTTAAGAATAAGCTAGGGTACAGAAGAAACAGCCAAAATTGCTGATTCCGTGGATCGTCTATTGCAAAAGCAGAGGAAAAATTTGAGGCAAACCCAAGAAGCAATGTGTTGGATATGTAACACATGCTCTTTGGGTTCCCTTCAGGATAACTGGATCAGCTTTGAAGCTACTTCATCCCTTTGAAAAGTACTGCAGTGTGTGTCGGGACGGTATTGCATAGTGGTGAGAGGGTCTTATTCTGGTAATCTCTCACAACTAGAAATTGCATTTGGTCTCCCATGGAAGGGAAGACTGTATTTTCAAGGACTGTCTTAATACCAAATCAAGGTTGCATTATCCTGCTTCCTCTGGTGAACACCCAGTGTTTAAGGAAAACAATGACCTGATGACATCTTACCACAAACCTATTGTTTTTTTTGTTTGTTGTTAAAAGTTTATTTACTTATTGTGAGAGGGAGAGAGAGGCAGCGGGAGAAGGAGAGGGGCAGGGAGAGAGGGAGAGAGAGAATCCCCAGCAGGCTCCGCACCACCGGCTCAGAACCCAACACAGGGCTCCAACCCACGGAACAGTCAGATCATGACCTGAGTTGAAACGGAGTCAGACGCTTAACCCGCTGAGCCACCCAGGTGCCCCAAACCTGACTCTTGTTGTCCTGTCAGTGATTTAATAAAAAGTTGATTGTCTCCCGATACCAAGTGGTACTGAAAATCCTCTGCCTGGAAATGGAAATCGTGGGGTTGGTTTGGGGAGTGCGCCTAGCAGAGCAATTAGCTCTGGAACAAAAACAATACATTACATCGGGGATACCCCTAGAAGGTAAAGTAAGGACACAAAAGGAATTCCTTGTGCTTCACAGCTCTGGGTTGGAAGCAATTAAAAAGTGAAAGGTGTAAAAATGGTACTCGCTACCTATTTTGTGTTTCTCTGGGAGATTAACCTACTTTCTTGGCTCATTTTCTTCTTCCTACGTCAATTGGTGTAAAAGCTGCGGTGGCCGGCAGCCTCAGACGACTCTATCTGCCTCTATCGGTATAGTTCAGGGTCTCTCCAGGACACACAGAATAATTCACCTCTATTTCCTTTGCTTTCTGCCCACAGCAGGTGAAACGGCTGTCCCAAGCGTAGACACATTCTCCCTTGTCATGAGAAGGTGCCAAGCCAAGGATGGTGAGTTAATAGTTGGAGCGTGTCCTCCTCCTCTCTTTTCCTGTCTAATGACATATCCAAGGGGCTGGAGCAGTAAATCTGAGAAAAGCAGGATGTAAGTACACACACGCGCACACACAGACACACACACACACTCGCGAGAGAACTCGGACCCGGCCCCTTGCTCTGCACTTCAGCTTGCCGTATGCTGCATTTCAGAAGGTTTCATGGGGCTCCTGCAACATTTTTTTGGTTGGTTGGATGGCTGAATGAAACACAACCTTCCCTGCAGACATCAAAGCATGTCTCCAGCATAGCAAACTCTCCATCCAGCCTTTCGTCTCTCCGGCTACATTCCAATTTAACCGGGGCTGCCTTGCATGATAATCAGGCCTAATTACCGCTTTATCCCTTGATTGTTGTGCTGAGTTTTGGAACTGCAGAGTTCTTTTCTCAGTTGGGTCCTGCCTCTTCCCGCACTCTCCCTCCTATTATTTAGCATACCCATCCGAGAGTTCTCAGATTTAGCCTTCGTAATTAGCAAACAGTCGAAAAGGGCAAGATTGTGCCTTTGGGATCTCATCGCTGTGTCCACTTAGTAAACCTGAATTCCTTTCACCACTGTGGGAAGACCTCGCCGTGTACAGGATATTCTGAATACCTCAGGAACTTTAAGAGATTTATTACCAGGTTAAAGAGTAAAACAGGCCCTGAGATGATATCCTCATTCCCCAGAGCTATTTTCCTACCTTTGCTCTTACCGCGCACACACACAAACACAAAATCATTTACAAAATGTTGAAACCAAAAGGAAAGAGATGTAAACAAGGACTTTTGGAAACTCTCCACCAGTTATTTCCCTTGGTAAGATGCATTGGGATGCCTTAATTTCTCTAACTGAAGAAGACATCACAGGCAAAAACATTGAAAAAATGGGGGGTCGGATAATCCCGTTTACCTCCATCTGAAACCATCCAGGTAGATGATAATTTAGGTTTTAACATTTATTTATTTTTGAGACAGAGAGAGAGAGAGCATGAACAGGGGAGGGTCAGAGGAAGAGGGAGACATAGAATCCGAAACAGGCTCCAGGCTCTGAGCTGTCAGCACGGAGCCCGACGCGGGGCTCGAACCCACAGACTGCGAGATCATGACCTGAGCCGAAGCCGGACGCTTAACCGACTGAGCCACCCAGGTGCCCCGGAAGTTCTTTTTAATGTACTATTGTACACATTATCTGAGTGCCTGTATGTGCCCCGCACAGTGGCAGATACTGGGGACTCCAAGACAGTATGACATAACTCTTGCCCTCAAGAACAAGCTGAGGTTTAAAAGACTGCAAGCATGGGGCGCCTGGGTGGCTCAGTCGGTTAAGCGGCCGACTTCGGCTCAGGTCATGATCTCACGGTCCGTGGGTTCGAGCCCCGCGTCGGGCTCCGTGCTGACAGCTCGGAGCCTGGAGCCTGTTTCGGATTCTGTGTCTCCCTCTCTCTGACCCTCCCGCGTTCATGCTCTGTCTCTTTCTGTCTCAAAAATAAATAAACGATAAAAAATAAATAAATAAAAGACTGCAAGCAGGGGCACCTGGCTGACTTAGCAGGTAGAGTATATGACTCTTGACCTTGCGGTCAGGGTCGTGAGTTTGAGTCCCATGTTGGGCGTAGAGTTTATTTAAAAGCAAACAAATAAATAAATAGACAAGCAAACAAACTGAGATGACTGGGAAGGTCGAGATGCAAACAAACATTCTTCAAAAATACTATCCGAGTGAAACAAAATTGACCTTGAGTTGATGATTTTGAAACATGATGGCTCATTATTGCTATTTTGGCTATGTTTTGTGTTTGAAATTTTCCATAATAAGAAGTTGAAGAGGGGCGCCTGGGTGGCTCAGTCGATTAAGCATCCGACTCCTGATATTGGCTTAGGTCGTGATCTCACGGTTCGTGGGGTCAAGCCCTGCATCGCGCTCTTGTGCTGATGGCACAGAGCCTGCTTAGGATTCTCTCTCGCCTCTCTCCCTGCCCTTCCCTCACTTGCCATCCATCCTTCTCTCTCTCTCTTTCCCTCTCTCAAAATAAATAAACATTTAAAAAAAAATTTTTTTTAAGTTGAAGAAACGAATGTAATCTGGGAACCATAATCTGTAGAACCACCTGGAGGAAACTGGCTGAAATGCAGATTCTCTGGCCCCGCCCCATTCCTAGTCACTGTTTGTTGATGGGGTTCAGGAATCTGCATTTTGAATAAACTCCTCATGCAAATCGGATGCCTACTGAAACTTGAGTTCCTTGGCAGGGGAGACAGCAAGAGGAGGCGTAAGAAAGAAGAAAAACCATTTAGCAGAGAAGAAAAACTTCCCTGGAAACCACTTAATGAGTCTGGACAATTTCAGAACTAGAAAGAGGACCTTAGAGATCCTGAGTCTAGGCCAGAGCATCTCAAATTGTCACGTGCCTGGGAATCACCTGGGGATCTCGTTCAAACGAAGTAGGTTGGGGTGGGACCTGAGAGTCTGCGTTTCTAGCCAGCTCCCAGGTGCAGCCTTGGATTAGTACTTCACAGATAAGGAAACCGAGACTCAGAGAGTAATACTTGCTCCTAGCTGCAGGCATCAGGCGCATCCCTTTGTGCTGCCGAGCCCGTGTAGGAGCCCGTTACCAGCGGGATACCGGCAGCACGCTGCCTTATTTCAGGACTGCAAACATGGGCCAGTGCTGGAGCTGAGCTACAGTACAGATTTCTCCTCAGCACCATAGGGGTGATCTGAGGAGCCGCCATGTGGCTGTTCTGCCACAGTCTGTTGTTAGGTCTTATCATCATTACTGCAACTCCCAGGTCAGACTCTTGAATTCTTCTTGCGATTCCATGAGACTCCTTGGGTAATAATTAGATCTACTAGAATGCATGACCCAACGCCTGTGCCTAGATTTTAACATAGTTTCGGTGCAATGCTAGTGCATTGAGCGAGTTAGCTATCCTGAGTCGCAAAGACAATGTGGTTTAGAATCTATTAAATATACTCCGTTGTATCAGGACTGGGGAGCATTCTCTGACCCAGGAATCCTGTTTCACACCGTGGCTGGTAAACTGAGAAACCTGATTATCCCAGACCTGGTACAGATTCAAATATCTTTCCCACCCTCCCTGAAGGACGGGTAAGATAGTTTATCATCCTTAAGGAAAAGAGATGCTTGGGGGGTACTTCCTAACCTTTGAGGTTGAGGTCAGAGAGGCTGTCCCTGCCCTCTGTTTCCCTGTCTGTGACAACTGAGGACAGGGCCGCTAAAGAACGGAGCTTAGGGCATGTTTTATAATCACTGATTTCTGGGTAAGGAAGAACTAGCATAGGATATTTGGACTCAAGAAATTCCTTAACAAAAATGTTACCAGAACCTCCCTCCCCAGACAGACAGACACACACACACACACACACACACACACACACACCCATTCTCTGCCTATCCCCTCAAATAAAGCGTCTTTTCCTCTGGCCTCCAAACAATTTCTGTTGGAAGGAAATGTGTCTGGGTTAGAACAGTCTGTGATCTTTCTCAAAGACAGGAGCCTGTCCTCTTGAAACATCACATGTAACATTTGTATCTTTTCCCCCTGGTCCAATGACACATTTTCCCTAAGCCTTCTTATCTAGAAACGCCGAGGGGACAGATGAATGGTAGGCACCAGTCCTGACAGTCCCAATCAGAGCGAAGTTTGAAAGCTTCCCTTAGGATCAGAGTCCAGGGAAAAGTTAATTTTTGGTTCCAGGCATGTGGACTTAGGTTTTTGTGGGGGTGAAGAGCGAGGGCTTGGAATGAATAAACTCTTGGAGGGGGAGGGGCGGTGCTGGGGCCCTGGGGTGGGGAGCGGAGCGGGGCCTCCCTGGAGCCCCGAGCCTTTAGTAATCTGCTTTGTGAATGGAGCTAAAGGGGGAGGGGGATGGACATACTTGGAATTCCTTTATCTGGGTGGGCTCCTTCTCTAAGGACTTTCAGGATGTGGGAAATGGGAGATCAAAGAGGCTGCATTTCCAGCCTATCAGGTTACAGGGTGTTAAATGGAGAGGGAAAGAAGTGGGGGGGGGGGGGGAGAGGGGGCCTGGGGAAGGCCGCTTCCAGGGGGGCCAGGGAAACCCAGTTTGGGAACTGGCTGGGGCGAGTGAGAAAGAAAGAGAGCCGGGGCGTGCTGAACACGTTTCACATCACCTCAGAGCTGTGGAATTTCCTCTCTTCTGGGGGGAGGCCTGTGAAGATGCAGTTGGTTTAAGGTTAGTCGGTGATGCATAATAGCCCAGAGGCGTCTGATTGAGGGTGTTACTAAGTGACCGGTGTTTACAAGCAGAGATTCGGTGGTGGGGAAGGGAGGTGGGAGCCGAGGCCGTCTTCGGTCTGGGTCGGTAAGCAAATGCTGTGTGACCCGAGAGGGGAGTCCATGTATGGGGTTTTTATTTGCGTCTAACCCCGGTGGTATGCAGAGCCTGGACTGCGGGCTCCGGAGGGGGGCAAGAGGAATGGGAAGGTCGTTAGAAAAGGCGGGAGAACCTCCTACGTGGGTGAGGGATCCGGGGCCCTGCGGCCACGAGCCGGGCTCTGCTTTGGCTCTCGGGCGTCCCCGGGGCGGTCCCTTGCAGCTCGGTTTCTGGGCTAGTCTAGCCACGTGCTCCACGCCACCCAGCTGTCGCTGCCTCGCTTTCCGAGGCCTTACCTCCCAAGAGTTGGGCTTATTTCTTAAATCCTCCCCAGGCCGGTGTCCCTCCTTGTTGAAAGAGAGCACCCACCCCAAACCTTCCACCCCAGTGTGAAGGTGTGCAAGGCAGGGTAGGTGGTTACCGAGGCCAGGGACACCTCTTTCAGGGAAGAATCGAGAAAGCGGAGGACCGTCGGATCAAGTGCCAGTCGAGACAGGCAGGAAGGACAAGGGGGTGGGAACCCGGAAGCAAGCAATTTGGAAAGCGCGTTTAGAGAAAAAGAATATTTATGAAAGCCTGCTACCAGCCTTAATCAGGCAACGTATTGTTCTGATACTGCGGCCAGTAGAAAGTTATTAGATGGCCTATAAATCACCCTGTACTACAGATGACAAAAATATTGCATGTTTGGGAAGAATTAGGATATAATAAAATACACTTGTCACAAACCAAGCTTCATTTAATCTTTTTTTTTTCTCTTGTTTCAGAAAGCTGTTTAGGATTTTGCAGCCTACTGGGGTCACCGTTTTCAGACATCTATTAGTGCCATATTGTAGTCGCATGAGAGGCTCAGTTAATAAAGATTTCTGGGGGCGCCTGGGTGGCGCAGTCGGTTAAGCGTCCGACTTCAGCCAGGTCACGATCTCGCGGTCCGGGAGTTCGAGCCCCGCGTCAGGCTCTGGGCTGATGATGGCTCGGAGCCTGGAGCCTGTTTCCGATTCTGTGTCTCCCTCTCTCTCTCTCTGCCCCTCCCCCGTTCATGCTCTGTCTCTCTCTGTCCCAAAAATAAATAAACGTTGAAAAAAATAAATTAAAAAAAAAAAAATAAATAAAGATTTCTGGTTGATAGACTGCTAAGAGCCAGCAGGCTTGGGCACTATCTTTTTTGAACTGCTACTGAGCTATAGAACACTACACTCAGTCCATTTTTTTTATCATTTTACAAACCGAACACACATTCTCCCTCTTTTCCAAACACCTCCCCCAACAGTTTTGGAAAATAAATATGGTGTTTCTTCCTCTGTGTTACCTGCTCTCTGTAGCCTTGACCCTTGCCAGACCAAACTGAGCTTCCCTAATCTATACTGTTCCTTTTTTTTTTTTTTTAAGAATTAAAAAATTTTTTCTTTAATGTTTTATTTACTTTTGAGAGAGAGAGAGAGAGAGAGAGACAGAGAGAGAGACAGAGCACGAGTGGGGGAGGGGCAGGGAGAGAGGAAGACGCAGAATCCAAAAAAGGCTCTAGGCCCTGAGCTGTCCGCACAGAGCCTGACGTGGAGCTCGAACTCACAAACCGTGAGATCACGACCTGAGCCGAACTCACACGCTTAACCGACCGAGCCAGCGAGGTGCCCCAAGATTGTATTTTTAAGTAATCTCTGCACCCGGGGCCAGAACTCACAACCCCGAGAACAAGAGTCGCACGCTCCACTGACTGAGCCAGCCAGGCGTCCCTCTGCTATTCCTTCTTGACACTCACAGTGATTCCCCAAGTTTGACTTTTTTTTTTTTTTAAGGTTTATGACATTTGGGAATAGGAACTACTCTTTGAACTGGCCCTTCTGGATTTCTTAGTGGCTTCCTAAGAACAGGTAAGGGAGATAAGTCAAGCGATATTTCCTTTGTGCCCAAGTAAAATAAGCCAACAGCATGTTTTCTATTCTTAGTTGACATGAAAATTAATTTTTGAAAGTCCTATAGTCAGCTTAGTCCATCATAACCTGCTGTTGACCTTAGTGGAGGATCTAAGGACTCGAATGTTAAAATTAGAACTGACTTTGAGTACTGGCCCTATTTACCAGCTGTGCACCTTATTTTTATTTAACTAACACTTATACAGCATTTACCATGTGCCAAGCACTGTTCTAAGCGTTTTACAAATATTTGCTTGGCTAATCCTCATACGAGTGTTATTATTATGTAACGCTATTATGAAGTGGTGTTATTATTGTCCTTGCTTTACAGATGAGGAATCTGAGACAGGGAGATGTGAGGGAATTTGCCAACCGACGAACACGACTTTAAGCTTACTTCCCCAGCCCATCCCCTGTCAGGTGGGAGATGTGGCTCCGTTTCCACATCCGCTGCCACACAACCTTGGACAAGTCGCTTGGCAGTGCTGGGGGCAGGGGAAGCGTGTGAAACTGCCGCAGCAGGGAGGGCAGGGCGTTCACACGCGCACGAAAACCCAAAGAGCAAAGCCAGAGGGAAGGGAGATTTCGAGGGCTGCTCCTCCCACCCCCGTCCCCGTGTGGAGCAGCATACCTTCTTATAATTCAATTCACAGCCTCAGTCCTGTACCATTTCCGTTTCCTTGAACTGCATCTAGACATGATTCTGGTCCCCTCCAGCTTCTGACCTCATTACTCATTCTGTTTACGGCTTGGCCTCACCCTTCAGACTGCCCTGATTTCCCAGATAGGAATTTGGCTGCCCTCATTGACTATGATTCAGATTTTTGCCCCAGCCACATTGCACTAATCCCTCCTGGGTGCACGGCCCTCTCGTCAGACCGACACTGGGACCCCCTTCTCCTTCCTTCCCCGAACCCCCTGTCATGATAAGGGGGGAGGCTCTATGAATACATCTCACTCCGGAGAGCTAGGGCGGGGTTACAAAGGACACTGAGTGAAATCTGGGGGGAAACCACGGAAGAACTTGAAGTTGGGGGGTTGGATAATGTGAGGAAGGAGGAAGATTCAGGCTCTGGAGGCCGGGGCCTCCATGAATAAGGTACAAATGACAGACTAGGAAGGGCTGAGGTGAGGTACCCAGTGGAAACCACAAGGGAGAAGCATGTGTGGGAGACAGAAGAAAAATCTCACGACACTTGGTCATCGCCCGGATTTGAAGGGCAAGAGGCCGTGGCGCGTCACACACGGTGACCCTCCGAGGTTTCACAGCTAAAGCCTCTGGGAAGCTGCTAGGGTAGTTGTGAGAAAGTGGAAGGGGCTTAGAGTGGTGCCTGGTAATTGGGTATAGGCTTAAGAAATGTTTACAGAATGTGATATATTTATGTCGACTCTCTCGGGCTTGTCATTAAAATACTAATACCCCATGGAAATCTAAAACAAAGAGCCTTGAACACCTTTGTCTTAAGGGTAAGAGGAAGGACCGTGGGAAGAGGCTGCCGGGGCTCCCCTGTTTGGGTCACTGTGAGAGCATACAGAGAGGGAACGAGGAACCCAGAAGAGAAGCCTCATCTAGTATATCCCTGTGCCAGGAGAAGTGAAGGATGGGAGAGGCCAGGGGGGAAGGAGAGGCAGGGTTGGCCGCAGAGTGGTTAGAAGGAGGCGGCCTTCAGTCAGTCGCTGGCACAGAAGTCTGAGTGTGGGGGGCACCGAGGGTGCCGAGGAGGGAGAACCGCAGTCGGCGCTGGGCGAGCACATGAGCCACTCCGAGCAGGCGGTGGTTGTTGTCATTGTCTTGCCCGGTGTGTTCTTTACATTTGAAGTAGAGAGCCAGCCTGTCGTCCCTTCCAATTCTAGAGAAGTCCACTGCTCCCTTATGACTCAGTAATAAGTTAGCCTCCTCCTCCTCCCTGATGCCCCTTCACTTTCCATCTATTGTCTCCTCGTGGTCGGCCCACTTAGTCCTCTCTTCTGCCCATCAAAGCTTATCGTCTGTCTCTTCTCCTGGAAACGTAGGCCGCAACTGAAAACAGTTTTCCCGAAGAGGCAAAGCTCTAAACACTACCCGTTTTTTTTTTTTTTTCCTGTGCCCATGTTTGAACCATATACATGTTTTTTAATTTATTATTTATTTTTTCGTAGTTTTACTTTTTTTTAACCCAGATGCCTTTTTTAAAGTTTTTGTTTATTTACTTTTGAGAGAGAGCGTGCACACACAAACAGGCAGGGGAGAGGCAGCGAGAGGGGGTGAGCGAGAACCCCAAGCAGGCTCAGCGCTGTCCGCACAGAGCCCTACTAGGCAGGGCTCCATCCCACGAACCGTGAGATCATGGCCTGAGCCGAAACCAAGAGTCTGATGTTCAACTGACTGAGCCACCTAGGCGCCCCAAATATGTATTTTTTTTTTTACGTGTCCCATTTTTAACTCTGTATTATGGTTTGTAGGGGTCCAAGGACTGTGTCAGGCTTTGAGAAGGTGTTAATACATCAGGCCTTCCCTACAGATCACAGTTTGATTGAGGGACAGGACAGTCCCAGCGGCCGCCATTTATTTTTCCGGTGCTAGGTGCTGTGTGAATTGCTTAATATTTGTTCTCACTGAATCTTCGCAGCGACCCTGTCAGTTACATATGCTTATCCCCATTGGATGAGGAAACGGAGACTCAGGGATTAAGTAACTTGTCCAGTTACTGCTGTGTGTGTTGGTTCCAAGCTGACATTTATTGAGCACTTACAACATGCCAGGCCCCAGACCAGAGCTCCACGTTGAATTCTCAGGAAAACACTATGAGCTAAGTATTCTTATTTTCCAGGTCAGGAAGCAGGCTCAGAGAGGTTAAATAAGTTGCAAATATACCACTCCTGGGAGGCCACGGAAGCAGCCTGCCATCCTAAGCAGTGAGACTCCTCCTCTTTGCTCTTTGAACCCTGCATTTAGTCATTAAAATACCAAAAGAGGTTCTGTGCGATCTGGTTTTACTCTTGAAGCCATCCCAGGGAAGGACCCTCGGGACAGCACTGTTTCAAGGAAGGGTCCGAGGTGTGCCCTGACTGCAGAAGAGAGCGGTGGCAGGCCAGGGCCGGGAGGGTGAACTGGTTCATGTCTGCAAAGGGCAGGAGCAGCTAAGCCTTGGGAGGACTGCCTCTGTGCGCGCCCTGGAAATGCAAACAGCTCTCGGCTTGGCTTCCCCCGCTGGCCCAGCCTGGGAGGCTGGCGGGAAGCCTGCTGGAAGGGAAGCCCCATCTGAGGGAGCAGCCACAGGACCCTGGAGCAGTGGCTTCCCCCTCTCTGACCTTTAGCTCGAGCTGATGAATTGGCAGCAACTGTGTGACATCAGGGAGGCATTTTCTTTTTTTGTGAGCTCAGAGCTTCCATGTAAAAATCCCTCAGTCACAAGACGGAGGCTGCAGAAGCCCAGGCACACTTGTGGCCGCAACAGGTGATGGGCACCTGCTCCAAGCCCTCCAGAAGTCTGCGTAATCCCAGGGATTCCGGGCAGCCTTGGGGACGGCCATGTAAGGGTGATCGCTGGCCTTATTTATCCCCGCTGCGCCGCCAGCTCTTAGCCCTGCAGGGGCAGGATCTCAGGGGCTGGGCACACTGGGCGGGCGCCCAGGGGCCATCAGCCTCCAGCACCTTCTTCTATGTGACCGCTCTCTTCTTGTCCTCACCCTCGGTGAAAACTAGCACTCGGTTAAAATTAAGGGAGCTCAAAAGGTATCCAAACATGTCTTTGCTTGACTTTGTGTGTGAGCTGGGTGTGTGTTTGGGGGAGGGGGGCGCTCAGGGAGTGAGGAATCTAATGCCTAAACTTGAGAGTGGTAGAAAGAACCATTCTTTTAATACAGCAAAAGTCACTTGGAGGGAACTTAGATCTCTAAATACTCCAGACCCCTCATTGTACAGAGCCTACATTTACTGCAGGCTCAGAAAGGGACCTGCCCAAAGACCTCACAGCACATGGGTGGCATAGGTAGGACCAGAATGATGACCTTGGGCCTTGGTTCCCTCACTGATAGAATGGTGTGGTGGGATTTAATGATGTCCAAGATTTCCTTCAAGATCTTAAAATGTAAGGGGTGCCTGGGGGGGCTCAGCCAATTAAGCGTCCGACTTGATTTCGGCTTAGGTCATGACCTCGTGGTTCATGAGATTGAGCCCCGCATGGGGCTCTGCACTGACAGCGTGGAGCCCACTTGGGATTCTCTCTCTCCCTCTCTCTCTCTGCCCCTCCCCCACTCTCTCGTGCCCGCACATACACACTCTCTTTCTCTCAAAATAAATAAAGAAACATTAAAAAAAAAAAGAACTTAAGATGTAAAATCATAACTGAGCGGCTCTCTGAGGCTCCCTGAGGGATCCTAGTGAATCTAGCAGCAGGGCCCAGGACAAGACAGGATACATGGCTAGGTAGATGGGGGCCATTAGATGACCAGGTAACTTCCAGACTTTGGGATAGATGATTGCATCACCTTTGATACCCACCTGTTCACTTCAGTCCCTTCCCCCGCCCTTGTCCCGGACACTAACATTTACCCTAGAGCAGCCATTTCCCCTTTCCCTTGTCTTCCCACCCACACGTGTACACATTCCCTAATTTCTGCTTGTTTACTGGACCTCTGTCACTCCAGCTTATATGCCTAGCTTTCCACTACCTTTTAAATTTTTTTTTTTTTAAGTGTATTTATTTTTGAGACAGAGAGAGACAGCATGAGCAGGGTAGGGGCAGAGAGAGAGGGAGACACAGAATCCGAAGCGGGCCCCAGGCTCCGTGCTGTCAGCACAGAGCCTGACTCGGGGCTCGAACTCACGAGCCATGAGATCATGACCTGAGCTGAAGTCGGACACTCAACCGGCTGAGCCACCCAGGCGCCCCTCCACTACCTTTTATTAAGGAGTCACTCACTGCATGATGTATCACTCACTGTCACATTTAATCCTCCTACCTTTGTCCTCTGATTTAGGTGATCATCCCTGTTATGTAGATGAAGAAAGCCAAGGCTCAGAAATGTCCATACCTGCATATTCCCATAGTTTATAAGGGGTAAATTCCTACAGTGACTGAAATCTAACTGGAGACCAGGCTTCATTTCTTATATCACCTTAGTATCGCCGCCCTGCATTACGTCTCCAGCAGGCCTGAAGCTGTGGCTGTCGCCCATTAAGTTCACTTGGACGTAAGAGGTGCCAAAGAGATGGAGATCGCTGGCTTTATCCCTGTGAGGACCCAATTATCTTTGTCCTACTCCAAGACCACAGACTCTACGTACCCTCGAATTTGATGAAAACTCGGAATTAAGGAGAAAAACCAGGATCGTCTGTGTCTTTCATGACTACTGGACAAAAGTAGAAAGTAATCAGTTATCGTTTTGTTCCTCTGAGCTTCCTAGGAGCTAAAGAGAATGCAAGCCCACCAAATTGTCAGTGTCGATAAAGTACGTTACACAGATCGATTTGCACACATTTCCTAAAGCAGCAGTTTGGGCACTATCCTGTAACTGAATTCTGTAGTTTGGGGAGTAAACTATCTTTTGGCCACCCTGAGTCATGCTCCCTGTGGCATCTCCAGCTGGTCAGCAGGTCACACAAGGTGGGTGGAGGCCACAGCTGAAAATGTAATAATACCCTGGTAGGTTCCAGGGAGCCTCTGGGAGTAGCGACTCTCTCAAACAGGTGTCGGCGAGGGTCTGACGATGGAGAGGCTGGGGGGGCGGGCGGGATCTGGCATGAAACCATGCAGGTACGGCCATTCCTTTGTTCATTCTTTGCTCATTCCTTCCAAAGGTACTTACTGAACACCCATATGGGCGAGTTAGATCTGGGATTGTGTTGGACACTGAGAATTCCACAGCTATTAATGGGGTTAGAAGTTAATATTCTAACTCTGGAGACCAACGTAGAAGCAAGCCATTCTACAATGTGAGACATGCCATCAGAGAGCTATGGTCCCTTAATGGAAGGAAGAATTCGTTCTGCTGGGCTGGGTAGGTGTCCTTTGAACCAGAGATAGGAGGAGGGGAGAGTACATTCCAAACCCAGAGAAGAGCTGGGGCAAAGGTACAAAGCCTGAGTGAGCACAGCCTGATCAGGGAACTTGGAGTCCAGAACGTTCCACAGAGAGCAGTCTTTTTTTTTTTTTTTAATGCAAAGAAGAACTTTGGCAGGTGTCAGTCTATATCATCATCATCATCATCACCATCAGACCTAACATTTATAGAACTGTGCCAGGCAGTCTAAGTGTTTTACTCATATCTCGTGTGTTAAGTACAACAACCCTAAGAGGTAGGTCTTAACACCTTTTATAGGTGAGAAAACTGAGGCCTAGGGAGCCGAGAAGATACTACCCCAGGTTAAAGAGCACCTATGCTGTTCTTTTCCCAATTGCTTCTTTCTCCTTTTCTTTGCAGATTTTTGTTTTGGAGGCATGAGCCTTTTTCTCACGTGTGTGTTTATACGTTCGTGTTCAGGCCCCCTCCTGTCTGACGGGGCACTCTGGGAGGTCACCCATTTGGCCTTGGCCTTTACCTCCCCGCAGTGTTCCAGCAAGTGATCGTGTGTGTGAATTGAACCAAGCCTGAAGTTCCGTTTATTGGTTTTTTTTTTTTCCATGAGAAAATTAACCCCAAAGAAGAACTGAAACATACCGAGAAGACTTTATCGAACACACTGTTGCTGCCCAAGGCATTTGCCCTGAGATCATGCTCACAAAGATGGGAATATTACTGGAAAGTGGTCCTTTAAATATGTGTGTGGTGGGGGTGTCATGGGGGGAGTGTGTGTGTTACAAATTGAAAGTTAAGTAGGCTCCGATTTTGGAGAGCTTTAGATGCCGTCTGGAGCTTAAACTTGATTTTAGGTGATACTCAAGAAAAAGAGAAGGGAGAGTGTCTTCTGCCGGGACTCTAGGCTAGCACATACCTTTTCACGTTGCGCCTTGGTGGGGCACAGATCCATGCAGTTGAAGAGGAGTCTGTTGGATGCAGGATTGGTCGGAAGGGAAAGGGCTTGAGAAGTTTCTGGTTTACAAGTCATGAACAAGTCTAGGGGTGCAGTGTGGGGAGTTAGGGCCTGAATTCCGGTGACGCTTGATGATCGTGGAAAGGGGATGTTGTAAAAGGACGCTAACACATGGTAAATATATTTTTATATATAAACCCTGGCTCATCAGTTTTCCAAATTGGATTTGGGGGGATTCGGTTTTTGTTTTTGTTTTTTGTTTTTTTTTTTGTTTTTTTTTTACAGTGGACCCCACTTGTATCCTTATGATACATTCTTTTTTGCAGATCTTTCCTTTGAGTCCAGGCTGTCACTTGTTGCCTGTACCTGAATGAAACGCAAACACGGGTGTATAAAGGCTTGAATCTGCCTCTAAACTTAGCCCCCCGCTGACTTGGAAAGAATCTAAACTTGGCAAAATGCCTTCCTCTCTCTTCAAGTAGCAGGTCTAAAAAGTAGCTCTCTAACCCCCCCCCCCTAACTAATGAACTATATCTAATAGCCTCTCTTTACAGAGTCCTTTGAGAAAGAGATGGCGTTTGTTTTTGACCTCATTATCCATTTCAGCCTGTCCTTGATGAAAATAATCGCCCCTTAGGCAGGTACATTCCTCACATTCCTTTCTCCGCTAGCTGCTAAGACGTTGTTAACCCCAGCGACCATGGGAAAAGGCTGCCGTCTGCTTCAGAGAGTCTAAAGGGAGTGGGCACAAGATAACAAGAGGTGAAGAGGTCAGAGTGGAAGTCTCTTTCATCTTTTCAGGCTGTTTCCAACCCAGACAAAGGATTCTGTCCAGGGGTGCAAGGCCCACGCGGCTTTATTTTATGGTCTGGCCCTGAAAGGGGGTTGGGAGGGCCGTGGCGTATCTGGATATTGTTTTGGAGGCGAAGGCCTGGCTCCCGGGAAGTCCTCGACTCCTGGGGGAATGCTAAGTGGAAGGAAGAGCAAGCCGCCCCTGCTTCGGCGGAAGAGACCACCCAGCTACTCAAAGGGGAGTGTGAAGGGCTTGAATGGAATGAGCTGTCCTGCAGGATTTATCATTCAGACAGTGAGATTAAGGGTGTGAGGCTGTTTAGCGGCTTCAAGTCGGAGTAGCTCCAGGATTTGCAGAAGAGAATGGGGAGGGGAGAATTGAGGAGGGGGGAGTGGGGAGGGGCGGCATGGAGATGAATGGAGAGGTGAGGACAGTTTGGAAATGGGGTTTTTCGGGGAGGGGAATCCAAACTCCCAGCTCGCCGTGAACCTGCCTTATGACTTTGAACAAGTCATTTCTCCCTTTTGTACAATGAAGCGATTGGAAGGATACAAGGTGCCTCAAGAGGCTGCCTGCTGCGCTCACCCCCCCCCCCCATATGCTTTTCTTCAACTCGCTTCATTGATTGTGTTTTATTAGAAAAGTAGCGTGGCCACATTATCAATAATTGAAAGTCAACAACCCTCCATTTTACCAAAATCCCAGTCCAGTCCCTAGTGCCTTCATACAAGAACGACTGCCTTTGGGTAGACTTCCCTTCGAGCTCTTTTCATATGTATGTATAGTCTTTAAAATTTTTTTATTTTTATTTATGTATTTTTAAAGACTTATTTATTTATTTAAGTTTATTCATTTCTGAGAGACAGAGACAGTATGAGCAGGGGAGGGGCAGAGAGAGAGAGAGGTAGACACAGAATCCAAAGCAGGCTCCAGGCTCCAAGCTGTCAGCACAGAGCCTGACGCGGGGCTCAAACTCACAAACCACGAGATCATGACCTGAGCTGAAGCCGGACGCTCAACCGACTGAGCCACCCAGGCGTCCCAAGACTTACTTATTTTTGAGAGAGAGAGAGAGCTCAAGCAGAGAAAGGGCAGAGAGAGAGGGACAGAGGATCTGAAGCAGGCTCTGTGCTGAGGGCAGCCAGCCCCACGCGGGACTCGATCTCACATATTGTGAGATCGTGACCTGAGCTGAAGCTGGATGCTCAACTGACTGAGCCACCCAGGTGCCCCCTTAAACATTTTTTCAGTGTTTATTTATTTATTTTGAGAAAGAGAGGGAGGGAGAGCAAGTGGGGGAGGGGCAGAGAAAGAATCTCAAGCACGGATTGGAGCTTGGAGCTCAACACGGGGCTCGGGGCTCAGCTCGATCTCACCACTCCTGAGATCATGACCTGAGCTGAAATCAAGAGTCAGGTGCTTAACCAACTAAGTCCCCCAGGCGACCCTCGTCCGCATACACAGTTTTAACATCTCTGTACTGTACCTACAATTCAGCCTTGTGGATTGTTTTCCCTCCCCGGTAAATTCATGGTGCTGGGTATCTTCTGTTTGCTCCTACAGGTTTTCTCACCAACTGCCTTCACCCTGCTCTGCACTCCCGCAGGCTGCCGTGTGCTCCTTTGCCTCCTTGGCTTCCGGTTGGGTTTGAGAGAGATTTCTACCCCACCTCCCTCCCTTCCAGGTCACTGCAGACTAGCTGAGTCCCTCCATTAAAGGCCGCAGGTCCTGGCTGGTGACCCTCTAGGCCTTCCTCCATGTAGTTCTCTCTCCATGTTCCGATAGGGCCCCACTTAGCCCTTCAGGCCCAGCCTGCAAGTGGAAACAGCCCTCCTCTCTGTTGCTTTTCCAAATGCTGCTCGCACCGTTGCAAACAGTTCCTTTATTAAACTCTCTTCAAAGTTCCCAATTTTGATTGTGCCATCTGTTTCCTGCTGGGACCCTGATGGTCCCAGAATGTATATCATTAGTATTTTCCAGATTACTACACACAATCTAAGCTCACGGTGGTTGCAAAGCACAGTGTTGAATACACGCATACAGTGTATACAAATACCGTCCTGCGCCTAGCCATTCCCTAATCCGTCCACATGTACTCTGCTTCCTGTTTTTTGGTGTGTGTTTGTTTTTGGTTTTTGGTTTGGGGTTTTTTGGGTTTTTTGGGTTTTTGTTTTTTTCCCCCAGTATCAAAACCTCCGTGAAGTCCTCCCCCCCGCCCCCCCCCGCCCCCCCCCCCCCCCCCCCCCCAACGAGACATTGTGGTTTCATCGCAGGCACTTCCTTTCCTTTCTGGGCTAAAGCTTAAGGCACCCATGCTACCGATCCTTTCAAGTGTGTTTTCAATTGCGGCCTTTGGCTGCCCTCAGGGAACTTACCAGTTGGTAGTGCAAAATTGAGAAACGTGATGCTAGAGGAATAGCTGAGCCAAATGATGTGACACAGGTAGACGTTCTGGGGTTGAGGAGGGATGGAGATGACAGTTCTTGGTAAAGGCCTCCTGGCTGGCTGGGCTGTTTCAGGGCAGGGCTTTCTAATTATGACCCAGGTTCCTTTATCCGAATCCAGAAGTGGGCCCTCATCTGACTTTTTGATCCGTGTATCAAGTAAAAATGCCAGGTGTTTACTTTCAACTAGAAAAATGTCTGTCGGGTGGACGTGAATCTTTGCGTCAATATGCCTGGTGCGTCATGTGCTATAAGCAGAAGCCAAGTGGTAACTGGAGTAGCGTTTGGGGAGTACGGGTTTATTGCAAGGAGGGGTCAGATGACTTGAAAGCTTAAGGGCATTAGGCTGGGTACCCAGGCTCACCCACCTCCACGGTAGGGATGACCTTGCCCGTGGGACCTTAATATTCCCAGTCTGTTGGCCAAGACCCCCTTCTCTCTGCCCAGATAGTGTTCCGATATGCATGGTCAGCTTGAGCCTTTGTAGCTCTTCCTTTTCCTTGCCTTTGACCCTCCCTTTCACAGATGCTTTACAATTGCATTCTGCACAGGAATCACCTGGGAATCTTGTTCAATACAGATTGGGATTCAGTAGGTTTGGGGTGGGGCCTGAGAACTTGCAGTTTTAATGTATGCCGAAATTCCTTCAATCTAGTACGGACCTCGTCTCCTGGAGCCACTGAGCCCTTTAAGAGAATGCCTTTCTTGGGGGTCCTGGCTGAGTCAGTTGGTGCAGCGTGTGACTCTTGATCTTGGAATGGTGAGTTCGAGCCCCACGTTGGGTGTACAGATTACTTAAAAATAATCTCTTAAAACCAAATGGATGTCTTTCTTATCTCTGCTCTAGTTGTGATAATAGTCATTTCTAATTTAATATTCGGATGGGCAGTCCCAGTACCTGGTAGGGGGGTGGAACAGTGGTGGTGGCTTCCTAAAGCGGCAAGGGGAGATCTCTGAGGAGGTGGGACCTTCCTCACCTGGGGGCTGAAGGACTGGCTCAGATATTCTTTCCTGCTATTCTCTGTTGCCTGGGAGCTGTAGACCAACCACTCACCCATCCTTTACTTTACCTAAAGCCGGAAAACCTCATCACCTGAGGTCTTTGCTTCTTCTGTTTGTGAAGTGACTTAGCTTGAACCTTCAAAGACAGTCTCCTCATAATTTTAAATGAAGAATTGAACAGAATAGGATGGGGAGTTAATCATAAGCATGTTACTCACACCGCTTTACCTTCTAAAAACACTTGACAGTTTACAGATCATTTAGATATCCACAATCTTTGGATCCTTACAATGCTGGCAGGTGGGGCAGGCATTATCCCTATTTACTAGATAAAAGGAGTCTCACAGAGGGCAAATGACATATCCAGTCTCAACCAGCTACTGGATGGTGGAACTTGGGTTCAACTTGTAAACGCCTTCTTAGCTCCGGGGCACCTGGGTGGGTGGCTCAGTTGACTTTGGCTCAGGTCATTATCTCACGGTTCTTGAGTTTGAGGCACGCGTCAGGCTCTGTGCTGTCAGCACGGAGCCTGCTTGGGATTCTCTGTCTCCCTCTTGCCCCTTCCCTGCCCTTTAAAAAAAAAAAAAACAACATTTTATTTATTTATTTTTATATTTCTTAATGTTTATTTATTTTTGAGAGAGAGAGAGAGAGAGAGAGCAGGGGAGGGGCAGAGAGAGAGGGAGACACAGAATCCAAAGCAGGCTCCAGGCTCCGAGCTGTCAGCACAGAGCCTGATGCGAGGCTCGAACTCACAAAGTGCGATATCACGACCTGAGCTGAAGTCAGGTGCTTAACCGACTGAGCCACCCAGACGTCCCCTAATAAACATTTTTTTTAATATTAAAAAAAAAAACACCCTCTTAGCCTGGATTGCACGTCTTCTTGATTTTCTATGTAAAAAGAATTGCAGTGCGCCTGGGTGGCTCAGTTGGTTAAGCATCTGACTTCAGCTCCGGTTGTGATCTCATAGTTCGTGGGTTCGAGCCCCACGTCAGGTTCTGTGCTGACAGCTCGGAGCCTGGAGCCTGCTTCGGATTCTGTGTCTCCCTTTCTCTGCCTCTCTCCTGCTTGTGCTAGCTGTCTCTCTCTCTCTCTCTCTCTCTCTCTCTCTCTCTCATAAATAAAATATTAAAAAATAAAATACAAAGAATTGTAACAATTGCTGCCTCTCCCCCAGCTTTCTATGATTTGACCCTGCCCATTCTCACTGTCACGGTCCCTACCCAGGCTGCCATCATCACACACTGGAATTATCACCAGAGCAGTCAGTCTAGGTTATTAAGACTAGAACAAATGCTCATGGAGCCCTACTATGTGCCAGGCCCTGTGCCAAGCTCTGAGGGTAGGGATGACTTTGTCCTGACCTTCCAGGAGACACAGAGACCTGAAACAGGTCACCGCAACAGGACGAGGAAAGAGCAGTGATGCAAGATGTACAGGCACCTGCGACAGGGCTAGGTGATGGAAGGCTGTTCCTTCCCATCGGTCTTCTGGATGTCAGGTTTTCTTCATCACAGGCACCGAGTGCTGTGTGTTCCCTGGTCAAGATCCTCTAGTGATGTCACAGTGCCAAGACTCCCAACATGTGCCACGTCCTCCATTATCTGCCTCTGAATCTTAACTTTCCTTACTACAGCCCTCTAAACTGGTCACAACTTTATTCCTGATTGGTCCAGACACGTATTCTTATGATTCTGGTCAAAGAGTCATAGTGATAACCTTAATACTACTAATTGCTTGTCTGTGTCTCTCTACTAAGCACTTTTTTATGTTATTTCATGCAATGCTCCCATCTCAATGGGGGTAGGTATCATCTTCCTCATGAAAGAACCTTGGTTCAGAGAGGTTAAGTAACTTGCCCAAGTCACACAGCTAGAACATAGCTGAGTAGAACTAACCACCTAGGTCAAACCCAAAGTCATCCCACACTTGCCATCCCACTCTGCTGAAATGAGGGCAGAGAATGCTGTGAATTAGGGATAGTGATTTTTTTTTTAATGTTTAATGTTTATTTTTGAGAGAGAGAGAGACAGAGTGAGGGTAGGGGAAAGGCAGAAAGAGGGAGACACAGAATCCAAAGCAGGCTCCAGGCTCTGAGCTGTCAGCACAGAGCCCCACACAGGACTCAAACTCACCAACTGTGAGATCATGACCTGAGCCGAAGTCTGATGCCTAACTGAAGGAGCCACCCAGGCACCTTGGAATGAGTAATTTTGTCTCCTTACTCCTGCTGCTACCCAACCTGAAATACGCACTTTCTGCTTCAGGGATCTCAATGTTGCACTTCTCAAAACACCCCAGAGACTTTCCTCACCTTGAATTCCCTGCATTGTTGCTTGCTGTCTTTATACTGTATGATCTTGGATTACTTAAGCTTCCAATGCCCTGGAATTGTTCTCTAGTGATTTTGTGGAGGTACATTTGAGCCTGACTACAAACTGCTATTCAGACTGGCTAGAGGGCCAACATCCATAATAATAACTAACAAGTAATGTTGCTGAAAATGGAGACAAAGTATTCCGAACTTGCAAGGTGTCAAGAAAGCCTTGCAAAAAAACAAAACCAAAAACAAAAAAGGTGAGCAGTATAATTAGCGCGGTCATATCTCTGGGCTACAGGTTTCTCATCTGTAAAGTGCATGGACTTGAACTAGATGGTCTCTAGTCAACAAATATTTATCGTGTTCCCCCCAGGCACCAGGCACCGTTCTAGGTACTGGGGATGAAATAGACAAAAATTCTTGCTGTTATTCTAGTAAAAGGAGACAATAGACAAAGTAAATACGTAAATACATGAAGTATATATATTATGTCAGATAGTGATAAGGGTGAAGGAGAAATATAAAGCAGGGAGGGGGAAAGGAAATGCCCAGAAGGGACATTATCTGACTTGTATTTAAAAAGGCTCACTAGGGGCGCCTGGGTGGCGCAGTCGGTTGGGCGCCGACTTCAGCTCAGGGCACGATCTCGCGGTCCGTGAGTTCGAGCCCCGCGTCGGGCTCTGGGCTGATGGCTCAGAGCCTGGAGCCTGCTTCCGACTCTTGTGTCTCCCTCTCTCTCTGCCCCTCCCCCGTTCATGCTCTGTCTCTCTCTGTCTCAAAAATAAATAAACGTTTAAAAAAAAATAATAAAAAGGCTCACTAGCTGGGGTGGAGAATAGACAGTAAGCGGATAAGCAAGTAATCAGGGAGACTGGTTAGCAGATAGTTGCTAGCAGTCCAGTCCATGGCTGGTGGTGTGGCTTGGACAAGGAGCAGAGGTTAGAAGTGGTCAGAGTTTGGGGGCGCCCGGGTAGCTCGGTCGGTTAAACATCTGACTTTGGCTCAGGTCACGATCTCACAGTTCATGAGCTGGAGCCCCGCATCAGACTCTGTGCTGACGGCTCAGAGCCTGGAGTCTGCTTTGGATTCTGTTGTCTCCCTCTCTCTCTCTCTGCCCCTCCCCTGCTCATGCTCTCTCTCTGTCTCTCTCTCTCTCTCTCTGTCAGAAATAAGTAAACATTTAAATAAATAAATAAATAAATAAATAAATAAATAAATAAGAAGTGGTCAGATTTTGAATATATTTTGAACGTAAAGCCAGCACAATTTACTGATGGATTGTATGTAGTGCTGACTCAAGCATGTCTCCAAGGTCTTTGCCTTGGAAGGAAGGAGCATCTGTGAAGATAAGAGTTGCCATTAATGAAGATGGCGGAGACTATAACTGGAGCAGGTTTTGAGGAGACAATCAAGTGCAAGTATGGACTAAGCAGTGGAGACATGAGTCTGGAGTTTAAGGGGGAGGTCCAGGCTAGAGAGATAAAGGTGAGGGCCGTCTAGGTATAGATGATGTATCAGACACTTCCTTAAATTCTCTTGGCCTTATCTTCTTCTCCCAGCTTGATGTCGTGCAGTTGGTATTGGCCAGATTTGCAATGGGTACAAGCTGACCGTGTCTCACCCCTGCCTCTCTGTGTATTTCTTGCTTCCGGTACAAAGTTGGCTGTAGGACAATCATGGAAACTCACTCAGCACCGCCATATTATGTATAACCCAGAGAGTTGAGTTGATGGGGGGAGTTGACACTCATGGGGCCGCCCTCAACCAATGTTGAAGAGAAGCTGGTGGATAAATGTGGATCCCTTTTTATCCCTTAACAGCCAGTTCTGAATCTCCTCAGAAGGTTGTGTGGAGAAAAGCGTCAGTATCCCATAGTGGTTGTCACTCATTAGTGCTCAATAATGCACTTGAATTGGTTTATCCTTTCTTCTCTGTTTCTGTCACCCTGTCCCTCATTTCTGCTCTCTGGAATTTCATTCCCATATAAACTACCTGCATGCAAACCTTTTATGAAGGTTCTGCTTCTAGAGGAACCCAGGCTAAGCCCCATGGCATTTAACACGAGACTGAATGAGATCACCAAATGGATTGGTGAAGATTGGGTACAGATACAAGGATTGAGCCCCAGGACCCTCCAACATGTAGAGGTGAAAGAGATGGAAAGAACCCGCCCTAAAGAATATTCAAGAAAATGCAGTGTCTCGGAAGCCGAGAGAAACAAGCGTTAAAGGGAGAAGAAGTGGTCAGCTGATCCTCGGTGGGTCAAGTAAGATGAAGACTAACGATGACCTTTAGGATTAACCACAAGGGAGGGGGTGGGGAGGATTGCTGACCTTAACAAAGAGCAGTTTGGGTAGAGGTGTGCAGTGATCGAAATGAGTTTGAGAGGGGTGCCTGGGTGGCTCGGTCGGTTAGCTGCCCACTCTTGGTTTTGGCTCAGGTCATGATCTCACCGTTTGGGAGTTCGAGTGCGGAGCCTGCTTGGGATTCTCTCTCTCTCTCTCTCTCTCTCTCTCTCTCTCTCTCTGCCCTTCCCTGCTCATGCTCTCTGTCTGTCAAAATAAATAAACTTAAGAAAAAAGAAAAAAAAATGAGTTTGAGAGAGATAAGCTAGAGGGGAAGTAGAGTCAGAAGAAACTCTTTTTTTTTTTTTAATGTGTACTTTTTTATTTTGAGAGAGAGTGTGCGTGTAGGGGAGAGCAGAGGAGGGGCAGAAAGGAGAGCGAGAATTCCAAGCAGGCTCTGCACTATCAACGTGATGGTGCAGGGGCTCGAACCCATGACCCACGGAGGGTTTCTCCTGTGCTGAAATCAAGAGCTGGATGCTCAACCAACTGAATCACCCAGGCGTCCCGGGAGAGACTCTTTTCCAGATGGGTGGAATTGTAGCATGTTTAAACACATTTATATGCTGTGGTGAATGATTTAGCAAACAGGGAAATACAGATGATGCAGGAGAGAGGAGAGAGCTTTGCTGGAGGGAGGGGATGGGATCTAGAGGCCAGTGAAGGTGTCTGCCTTAGATAGGAGCCAGACAGTTTATCCCCCAACTGCTGGAGAAGCAGAGTATGCGGGTAAATTCTCACATTCCACGACTCACGGAGCGCTTGAGGCGCAAGATGTCAATCACTTGGGCCTGTGCCATCCACCACACTCCTTCATTTAAAGTGAGACCAGGGGCGCCTGGGCGGCGCAGTCGGTTAAGCGTCCGACTTCAGCCAGGTCACGATCTCGCGGTCCGTGAGTTCGAGCCCCTCGTCGGGCTCTGGGCGGACGGCTCAGAGCCTGGAGCCCGTTTCCGATTCTGTGTCTCCCTCTCTCTCTGCCCCTCCCCCGTTCATGCTCTGTCTCTCTCTGTCCCAAAAATAAATATACGTTGGAAAAAAATAAATAAATAAATAAAGTGAGACCAGAGAGAAGTGACCTGCCCAAGGACACACCATTGATGAGAAGCAGATCTGCAGTTAGAATCCAGGCTTCCCCTGCCCTGCCCAGCACCCGAGGGCTCTCCCCTTGGGGACAATCCTGACCTTACTCAGCTATCCACCCCTCCTGTGCTCCTAGTCTAGCGGACTCCAGAAAGGACAGCAGAACAGGGAAATGGAGACATGGGCAAGCTTCAGAATAGAACCACCAAATCACCAGGCGAGTTAACTCGAAGGTCTGCCGGTGAGTTTTGGTGAGTTTCCTAAATACCTAGGGGTACTTAGGAATCAATGTAATCACCGTAAGGAAAGCTGTAAACGGGCAAACTGGGTTGAGCAAAATGCAGAAGGAGGATATTATAAACCCAAGTGCAGACCGAAGGGCACAAATCCTTCTGGAACCTAAATTCCTGGCTTCAAATACTGTCAGGCCTGGTTTTCCTGATTTGAGGTTTGGAAACATGGTCCCTCTAAGCTTAGAGTTGAAGTGGGTGGGCAGTGAGTGTCTGGGGTGGGGGAAGGGGGTGTCACAGAGAGGCACAAACCGTGGGGAAGAGCCACACACACACACAGCTTTGCCTTGACCTCCAGGAAGCTTGCAAAAACCCCTGCATTCTCTCTCAAACATTCTCCGTGCTTTTCTGTGACGTCCTGTGTCAGGTATGCAGGGCAGGGGAGTGGAGGGATATACAGAACAGGTAAACTGAAAGAGGTCCTGTCCTCAAATTTTTACGGTCTTTTTTTTTTTTTTTAAATGTTTACTTTTGAGAGAGCTCGCGAGTGAGCGGGGGAGGGGCAGAGAGAGAGGGAGACAGAGGATCCAAAGCAGGCTCCAGGCTCTGAGCTGTCAGCACGGAGCCCGATGCGGGGCTCAAACTCACGAACCACGGGATCATGACCTGTGCCCGAAGTCAGACGCTTAACCGACTGAGCCACCCAGGCGCCCCCAAAGTTTTACAGTCTTACAAGAAGAAGCTATTTGCTCATTTGACTAATTTTGGTCTCTTGTTTCTCAGTTATTTCAGGCCTGGACAGAAGGAAGCATGCAGTTTATGGGGAGACTGTGTCTCTAGTCACTATAAAGGTAGTTCCCTAACTATGGATTCAAAAATATAAATTAGAAACTGCTCTTGGGTACGAATTCCTCCCATGTGAGCTTGTTGGGTGCGATCCACTTATCTCCAGGGCCGATGGCCAGTTAAATCCTGCCCAAGTAGCAGAAAGCCTGTTTGTTTTACGACAAACAGGAAAAGGGGGCCCTCGCTGAAATTCGGGCCTCGGCTAGAACCTGAAGCCAGTGCTGTGCTGATTGTTTGGGGAATACTTAAGCTGGGACAGTTTGTGACGCCTCTCTTCCCCCTTTCCACCAGAACGGCATTTGACGAGGTGCGCAGGCCCAGGATCTGACCCCCAGTCGGGTGCTGAGGGTGGGCCGGGGATTTGAAGAGCTGGAATGTCACCGTGTGATAACCCAGGAATGCGTCTCTGACAAAATCATCCTGATGTCTTCATTTCTGTCGCCCTTTGCAGCTGTTTCAAAACACTCGCGGTATCAGTGATTTCATGGAATCCTCACCTCCTTCTCGTGAGGTAGGCGGAGCAGGGTTTATTATCACCGTGGTACAGCTGGAGACACTGAGGGTCCGAGGGGGCCCATGTGACTCAGCCCAGGTCACGGGACTAAGAAGCAGCTGAGCTGGAACTCAGGCTGGGTCTCCTGACGGTGAGTTGGATGCCCAGGTGACCGGGAGCCTCCACAGCCACTCGGTGCTCAGGTGAGGGTGTGGCCTTCCTGCCTGTGACTCCCAGGACCGCCTGGCTTTGGGTCCTGGCTCTGCCCATACCAGCTGTCTGGCCTCGGACAGGTTGGTTAAGGGTCTCTGTGCCTCTTTCCTCATCTGTAAAATGAGCGAAATAATAGTACCCGAATCCCCAGAAGGTGTTTTGAGGAGTAAATGAGATATCACAGAGAAGGCAAAACATATCTGTCCTGGTGCAAGACATCTATACATGTCACATCCCCTCCCCGCCTCAGAAAGCCTTTTCCTTAAGGCACAACCCAAAAGACTTGTTTAAGAATTCTGCAGGGGCACCTGGGTGGCTTAGTTACGCATCTGACTCTTGGTTACGGCTCAGGTCATGATCTCACAGTCCGTGAGTTTGAGCCCCGTGTCGGGCTCTGAGCTGACATTGCGGAGCCTGCTTGGGATTCTCTACCCCTCTCCTCCTCGCTCTCTATCCCTTTCTCTCTCAAAATAAATAAATAAACATTAAAAAAAAAAAAAAAGAATCCTGCAGAAGCTTTCCTGCTTTCCTACCTTTCCTCACCCACCCTGCCCTCTCTCTGTGATAATGCTACCCTGTGTTACTGCTTTTTACTTTTCATAGTGCTTTCCTAGCCACACCTCTTGAGATTTTCCTGACAACCCCGTAAGGTCATAGAACCCAAAAGTCTTCTTCACTCTCTTCTTACAAATGAGGGAAAACCAAGGCAAGAGAGGCGACTGCCCTAAGGCAATGCCTCTGATGGCTGCAGAGCTGGGACTCCGGCCCCCTTGGAGTTTCAACTCTTGGTTACTGGAAATCGTTAGTTGTCTGGGTTTCCTTTTTTGCCTTTGGAAGTGGCAGCTAAGGGACCTCACTGAATCTCTGCGAGCTCAGGATTACCTTTCAGACTGAAAACAACCCAGAGCAGAGCAATTGG